>NC_090815.1:76979662-77292162 GCF_000390325.3 Nicotiana tomentosiformis
GAAAAAAATAATATTATTTTCTTAAGGTAGTATAATAATTCCCCTTGGGTTTTCTTTGTGCCGCGTTCTTTTCTAAGGGTTTTGTTTGAACTGGGTGTAGTTAGTTCTTATATTATTTTTAGGAGTAGGAAACCTTGTGCTGTGATTTGAAATGAAAGCAATATCTCTTGACTGTATTATGCCTTGAGAATAGTAAGTGCCTTAGTTGTGACGCTTAGGCTCAATTTTTTTGACTCTTGTTTAAGCACCTTAAATGGTACGATCTTAACTTTGCTTAACTGCTTTGACTAGAGTGTCTCGATGAGTCCGATCCTAAGTGAGTTATGTGCCATGTGTGTGTGAAGATTTGTGTATTCTGTGCATTGTATTTGATGTCTAGAACTTGACCTGCATGTTTGCAAAGCGAAATAATAGTTTTATTCAGTCTTGGTAGTGATATAAGCGCTTCTTTGTTGAGGCAGTTATATATTGTACTCACCTAATTGTTATGTATCTTAGTTGACCCTTTGAGCATGTAATCCTGTTTCTTTGGCAACCACATTATAAGCCTTACCCAATTGTTTGAATTGACCATCTATTTGAACCTTCTTACCTCTCACGAGCACTTGAAATTGTTATGAACTTTGTAAAAGTTAAAGTGTGGGGGTGTTGGTTTGGCTTTTGAGTAGAGCTATTGAATTAAAGAGAAATTTACATTGTTTTGAAAAAGTAAGAGCCACTCAAAATTTTGTGGTAATTCTTAATGTATTTGTGCTTAAAAAAGTTGGGAGTTGACATATATTGATGTAAGGGTGGAGTTATGGTTTGACAAAAGTGTGGGATTTTGAACGGTCAATTGTATGTAGTAAAGTGCTTAGGGAGGTGTAGTCAATATATCCAAATGTATCCTACCCGTCCCGCAACCTTCATTACAACCAAATAAAGTCCTACTTGATCCTTGACTGAATGAGCTCAATTAGTAGAGTAATACATTACAGGCAAGCTTATGATACGTCTTTTGTAGCCCATGAGTGTTACTTCTGAGAGTGAGTAAATTCTTTCTATCTTGAGTTCCTAATTGTTATTAAACCTTATTATTTTTGGAACTACTCTCTATTCTTGTATGAGGGCCCTTTATTCACGAAGAAAAGGTAATGTCGTTGACCTCTGTGTTAGAGTAAGTGAGCGGGTTGTGAAAAATGCGTGGTTCTTTTGAGTCAAATCTTGAGGCGAGGATGTTACAATATTGTGCTTAATCTGTTTCGATTATTCTTGGTGTGATGAGTTAGGAGAGTTGATTAAAAAGGTCGTGTCTATGTGAAGTGTAGTTTAATTGCTCGAGGACGAGCAATGGTTTAAGTGTGGGGTGTTGATGGTAGACTATAATCCCGTGTTTTAGTCGCTTATTATACTCTAATTCACTGCACTTTACTTGTGTTGAGCTTTAATTGGTAGTGTTTTTGCACTTATTATGTGTTTTATGCTTTGTAGGAGTGATTCCGAGTTATATAGATGTTTTGGAGCTAATTCGTGCTATTGGAGCTTTGAAGTCTGAGTAGAAGCCCAAGCAATTAAGCCGGGATCATGTTCGGGGGTCGAAAACCAAGTCTGGATGTCAAAAAATTTTAAAACTCATTTCTGGCCACATTTTGCACTACCGCCCCGAGGCATGCCCCGCGGGGCGCGGGGCGCAAGTGCAAAAAGTGGCCAGAAATCATATTTTGGCACGTTCTGGAATTTCCTACATGCGCGCTGCATGGGGCAATGCGGTAGTCCAAAAACGTTAGAGTGACTTCTCAATTCCGCTAAAAAGGGTAGTTTCATCCGGGGTTTGTTTTGGGGGAAGCTTAAATACATCAAAACACTATTTTAGATGGACTTTTGACATATTTTCGACCTAAGGAGGCTAAGGAGGTATTGGAAGAACACAAGCACAAGGATTTCATCATTCCTTTCTCACTCAAGATCCGGGTTTTGATTGAATTTATGTTTTCCTATACTTTAGTTACATTTGTGAAGAACTTCTCCATGTCTATGGAGTAGATCCTTTTGGGTTTTGATGGATTTGGTGTATTGATGATTTTTTGTGGATTATAACTCTATTTTTATGTATTTGAATCATTTTTGGAAGATTTAATTATTGCATCTATATTCACTTATTCTTGTAAGGCATAACTTGTGATATCTTTGCATTATATTGTTGGTTGAGTTCATAGATCCTTCTAAGTAATCTAAGAGAGGCTAGTTGAATTATTGATTAAATCTAGTTAGGAGAATAATCGAAAGAGGTTTTCCTAAAGACCGATCCACTACGCATTCTTGCATATCTTCATAATGCTTAAATTGGTTCATCTCATGAGGTTAAGACTTAATCGAGAGAGGATTGTTTGCTGAACGTTTGAACTAATAATAGAGTGAATTTGAGAGACTCACTTGAACTTTGGAAGTGAATTATCCAAAGTTAGATCCCAAACAATTATCTTGCACTTATTCTGTCAAAACCATATCCTCTTCCACTGATAACCTTAATTGCTTACTCATTGTTTCGATAATCATTAGTCAATATCTGTAGATTTTAGACTCTTAGTTAAATTCTATTATTAATCATATAAATCTCAACTGTTGATCCTCCTGGATAACAATCAAGCTAGAAACTACGAGAACACTGTTTAAATCCAATCCACGTGGATACAATATTATACTATACTATCTTTGACTAGCGAGCACAATTTAAGTGTGTGTTTTGAGCTCGTCACTATGACCATGTCGGAGTATGCTGTCAGATCAGCGAGTTGTCTCGACATGCACCAACTTTAGTCTCCACAGTCAGAGAGTGAGTCCGTCAATTTATCGAGGGGGTCAACCACAATATTAGATTCAGCATGGCTCGAGAGTTGGAGACTGATACCCTATACCAACAGGTGGTGGAGATCGCTCGGAGATTGGAGGGTATGTGGGGATGAGAGAGAGAGGAGAGGGAGGCCAAGAGGCCTCGATATTCTACCACATATAGTGGTTCCCGTGACCCAATTGTAGCCCGTAATGGTAGATGCTATGTGAACCGTCCTGTTCATTCAGCATTTCCAGCTTCTAGTGGTATTCCAGCTACTCCTAGGTCTCAGGTTGCCCATTATGCACCGCCACTGTCTATTGCACCTCATGCACGGGGTGCTTTTAGCGGTCAGTCCAGCCAACGAGGCCGGAGCCAGTCTTAACAACCATGTCATCCGAAAGCTTGTTTTGAGTGTGGTGACACTCGTCATATGGTGAGGGACTGCCCCAGACTCAGGAGGGGTTCACCTCGGGCTCCACGTATTCCACAAGGCCCCCAGACTTCTTAGGCCGTGGTGACCGCACCAGTTTGCCACTCCACCTGCACAGCCAACTAGAGGTGGATGTTGGGCGGGTAGGGGTTGCCCTAGAGGTGGAGGCCTAGCCAGATGTTATGCTCTTCCTACTAGGACGAAGGCGGTTGCATCCGACCCAGTTACCATATGTACTGTTCTGGTTTGTTATTGAGATGCATCAGTCTTATTTGATCCAGGATCCACTTATTCCTATGTATCATCTTACTTTGCTCCATATTTGTGTATATCCCGTGATTCCTATGTGTCCATGCTAGTGGGAGATTCCATTGTTGTTGACCGTGTGTATCAGTCGTGTTTAGTTGTTCTTGGTGGTTTTGAGACCAAAGCTGACCTATTGTTGCTTATTATGGTAGATTTTGATGTTATCTTGGGCATGGACTGGCTTTTGCCCTATCATACTATTCTTGATTGTCACGCCATGACAGTGGCATTGGCTATGCCAGGCTTGCCGTAGTTGGAGTGAATGGGTACTTTGAATTTTGTTCCTAGCAGGGTGGTGTCTTTCCTTAAGGTACATTGGATGGTTGGGAAGGGGTGTGAGGCATATCTAGCCTTTATGAGAGATTTCAGTGTTGATACTCCTACCGTTGAGTCAGTTCCGATAGTAAAGGATTATCCATATATATTTTTGGCGGATCTTTCGGGCATGCCGCCCGATAGGGATATCGATTTTTGTATTGAGTTATTGCTGTGCACTCAGCCTATTTCTATTCCACCGTATCGTATGGCCACAGCGGAGCTGAAGGAGTTAAATGAGTAGTTGCAAGAGTTTCTAGATAAAGGCTTCATTCGGCCTAGTGTGTCGCCTTGGGGTGCTCCAGTCTTGTTTGCAAGGAAGAAGGATGGTTCTGTGCGCATGTGTATTGATTATCGACAGTTGAATAGGGTTACAATGAAGAACATGTATCCATTGCCACACATTGATGACCTATTTGATCAGCTACAAGGTGCCAAAATGTTCTCAAAGATTGATTTGCGGTCAGGCTATCATCAATTGATGATTCGGGAGCCGGATATTCCTAAGACTGCCTTCAGGACTCGGTATGGTCATTACGAGTTCTTTGTGATGTCATTTGGGCTGACCAACGCCTCAGCATCATTCATGCACTTGATGAATAGTGTATTCCAAACCTAAGTGATTTTATTTGGTTAGATTGCATGAATCCATTATTATTTTCATCATTTAATTAGTGATTTGAGTTGGAAATTTGGGGGAAAACTTGTGAAACTTCTTGTATGATTGAGGTCGGATTTGAGTAATTCTTGTATGATTGGACTCGTTATCGAATGGGTGTTCGGATTTTGTAATTTTGGTCGGGTCCGAGATGCGGGCCCGTGTTGACCTTTTGAGTTGACTTTTTGTTTCTTTGTAAAGATCGTAACTTTATTGTTCGTAATAGTTTCCTATAGTTTATATTTATGGTGTGAAGTTATTTTGGCTAGATTCGAGCCGTTTAGAGTTGGATAATAGAGGGAAAGGCTTATTAGTGGATTGAGTTAGCGTATTTTGAGGTAAGTGTCTTGCCTAACTTTGTGTGGTGGAACTAGCCCTTAGGATTGGGGTTGGTTTGTGTTAATTGCGATATGTGAAAGCCGTGTACGCAAGGCGACGAGTATGTACACGGGCTACATGTAGAAATTTACCGATTTTAGCTATGTATATTCCTTTCATGCCTTAATTGAGTTACGTTAACATGTTATGATCATTATTACTAGTCTATCTTCACATGTTCTACTTGTCTTATCTCTTACTTGTTAATTGCCTTTACATGTTTAGTTGAAGTATTATTTCCTCTATTCCGTATTCATTATTTAACCGTTAAGTTCCTCACTTGAAGCTGCTATTTTTGGAATATCTTGTTATTGAAATTGGTATTGAGTTATAAAGGCCGTGATTTGCATTGAGAAAAAGTTGTGAAATACTACTCTTGTTGAGTTATTTACTTCCGGTTGTTATTGTTGAGACTCTTGTGCACATTGTGGTTGAACCACAGGCTATTTATTGTGAAAACACCGATATTGTTGATTTCTTTGGTAAGTTGTGATATTGGGCACTTGAGGTGCGATTTGTTATACGTTGTTATAGCACCCTCTTTTGCACTTAGTCAAGACAAGATTCAACTTGCGGTTTCTCAGTTGTTGATGAAAGAGAGTCGCCACCTAATATTTAAAGGTATACTAGGGTACCTATTTAATTACTTAGTTATGTTCATTATAGGTCCGCAAACCGGTGATATTATGGATAAGGAATTTTGTTCTTCTAAGGGAAAGGTGTTAGGAACCCCTCAAAATCTACCTGAGGTAGCTCCATACGACTTAGACTAATTTTAAGGAATTAATTATTTATACTATGCTTAATTACTACTAAGGCATGGCTTACTATATATATATATATATATTAAAGGGAGTATATGTAAGACTTAGAAGGGATGTGGGATTATAAAAGAGTTATTGAAGGTTAAGAGAGTTTTAAAAGTGGTCGATATTTTAAGGCTTGTAATTATTGAGTTATGAAAGTAATTACTTTGAAGAACAAATGCTTGTATAATTTTTAAAAGATATACGTAGGAAAAGTGATTCTAAATGTACCTTGTTTTAAAATTCTGAAGAAGGTGAGTCTTTGAAAATTCATTTGGGCGATCGTTCGTTACTGTTTTTCATGAAAATCTGGTTTCATTCCTTGTTATCGAAGACCAGTGATTCTTTTCTAATTTTCTTTTGAAAATGGGCTGCTATTTTGATTAGGGACCGGAGCTTCAAAAATCTCTAAAAAAGTGAGTGTACAAGATGAACAAGTTATAATTAACGAGGCGAAGATTAATTACTAATTAATTCCCTTTAAGTCCTATATTAGTTAAAGTTTGCCTATGTTTCATGTGATATAACGCATGAAGGTAAAGCACATTATCTAATATATGAGTGTTGAATACATGGTAATGAAATATGATAAGACAACACAGGCAGTAAGCATAAAATAATGAAAGTAGTAAGCTAGGGCATAAATATAATGAGCAGTAACAAAAGAAGTAAGGGAGAGAGGACTGGACGCTGATGGTTGGGCCTTAATAAGGTAGGCCCGACAATTTGAGAGGCGCGGCTATAGCAGACTGGACTCTTCAATGATGCAGTAAAGCTGGTTTGGGCCTGAATTCCTTAGGAACTCAGCAGGCCCAAATGTATACATGCCCCAAAAAAAGAAAGAAGGTCATTAGAAGTATATCCAACATTCTCAACATATTGAAAACATATATGACATGTACACAAACTAACAATTGGAATAAGGAAATAATCAATACCGTGGAAAATTATATTAACGTGGTGGTTCTACTTAGCAAAATATTCAAATTGAAAACCTTTCATTGTCATTAAATATTAAACCCCCAAAGAACTAAACGTGCTAATGAATTAAGGGCTAAGGGGGGAATTCCACTTAAGGTCGATGCCCCCTTTGAATCCCCCGACACTTCAAAGTTCCCAAGGGAATCAAGGCCCAGGGAATGCATGTGACGGGGAGGGCATCCCAACTTAGAGTCGAACTCCACTCCCAAATAACCTTAAACACTAACAACATGTTTTTCTTACGGGTTTCAATGCCAATGAGGCCCTTTCAATGTAAACTAAATGATATAGCATTACATACCACAAAAATATACTTTTTCTCCTAACATAAGAACATATAGTCTACATTGGATACCAAATAAACATATATCAAATGAATCTAAAGATCTGACTTTAAACATATGTAGGTGATGGGGTAAAAGCATCATAAGCATACTACAAAGTTCTGAACATTAGAGCTGAACAATATTCCAGGGAAAGGCAAAACTATACAGCAACAACTCAACAAATACAGAGGTTAACAAAGATATCTAGGACAGGATCAATTTTCTCAATAGGTCTACAATTTTACAGACTAAAATATGGAATCCCTAAGGATTGCTACATAATCATACTCATAATAGTGTTAGCTTCAAACAAGTCATTATGTACAGATAGCATCAGTAAAGGTCCTTATAAGGTTTTAGGGGTCAGATTTGGTTTTAAAATTAACAACAGGGAAAGGACTGGAGTGGTTCTAGACAAGGTATGAAATCAGAAACTAAACAAGAATATGCAGTATTCAGTTAGATGCTTAAATACTTCAATGCAATAATGATCTTATATAGACAGGGAAAACTTTACACATTTATAGAATTGGATTAAGCATGTCATAAGGAGGGAGAGTTGCTGATAAAGGAAAGATATTGCATTAGAACAACTTTAACTCAAACTTAAGTTTAGGTTAGTACATGAATATGAAAATGATCATGCTTATGTTTTTTACAAGTTATAACTTGGTTATACCAGAGTAACTAGATCCTTTTTTAGGGAAGACAATCCTAAATGACAAGATGCATGTCAATTTGCAAAGATCAATGATAACCCTAAGGGATTAGAGACAGTAGATATGATACCAAGTAAGTTTTAGATTGAGCATGCAGCTGAAGGTGTTAACTAATCAAGAAAACAATCAAGATCAACCTAATAAGTTATCAGTCCTTATAACAAAGAAAGGGAAACAGGATCATGATTGTATTATAAGGAAAGATAAATTAGTCTTAACAGATGTATACAACAGGACTACTAGGAGAAGAGAAAATAGTTTAATTCAAACAAGAGTAGGTCAACAGAAGCAGCATCAACTAGACAAAATAAAAGACCATGGGGGGGGGGGGGGCTCAGAAATAGTTTAACAAACACAAGTAGAAAAGAAAACATGTAAACACTTAGAGTTTATGCTTAAGTTTAAGAAACAAAGGATATAAACTTAAATACCTTCGGAGTCACCTTAATCATGGTTATCAAATAATAAGCTCAACTTCAAGACTCACAAATGACAGAAATGCAACAGCTAAGGATAAAGGTTATTGCATATCATTGAAAAGCTATGAAGTTCATGTGAACATGAACACATTATAACTTAAACATGTAAACTGTTGGAAATGCAGGAACAAAGATCAACATGAATCAATTAATGGCTTAATCAATCATTGATTAAAGACTCAAAGCAGGGCGAGTAACCACAAGTATCCAATAAATAAATAGAACATAAGCATTAACATACTGAACACCATAAAATACTTGTAATACTCAGAATATGACTAGCATATTTGTAGCATTCAAAGGGAATGAACAAAGGAGAAGAATGAGAGATGTGATGACCTTTTTTAGAGCAGCAGACCAAACAAAGCTCTTTCTCAGTTGCTTAAGACCCCAGACACTTCAAGTTTTAACCATCGACAGTACTCAACAAACAAAAAGAAAAGAACAGTAAGAAAACCTAGGCTTTGAATCATAAATTTCTTAGTTTTTTTGTGTGTGTTTCTCTTAAGTGTTAAGTGGTTGGTCCGTGTTATTTGAGAGCATTGAAGGCTCCTATTTATAGTGGCTATTGAAGGCTATAGGATTTTAGAGGATTCAAATCGAATAGTGGAAGATGGCGATTACTAGTTGATGTAAGCAAAATTGAGTGGAAATCTAAGAGACATAGGTGAAAATCAGTAAGGATATTTACCCGAGAGGAGAGAATTTGACCGTTGAAGGCAAGGACCTTCGGATAAAGCTTCAATGTCCAGAGGTCACTGCGTTTGACCTCTGGACCTCGGATAACCATGATTAGATTCTGAGATATGCTCATGTATGCCATAGATTTAACGAAACGGAGGAGGGTCTCAGAGTTTTGACCCTTGCACGATTTGGTCTAGGGTTTTCATATTTGGGGTTTTGAATATCTATCAATGAGAATGGAAATCTGGTCTCAAGTTTCATAGCCTAGGGACGAAGCAATTTGACTCTGAGTTTGATTTGAAAGCAAAGACGAAATGGTGTTTCAAGCTTGAGAGGTTAGTCTCTGATGGCTCAGATTTAGTGAGCAAAAAGGGGAAATAACATCGAGATTCTTGAATTCAGAAGGCAAAGGAGATGAAATCTCTGATCGATTTGTGACCTTGCAATAATTTTGCAAGGTTTTGTGACTGATTGGTTTGTGAGGTTGAGAGAAAAGAGAGGGGAAAGGGAATGAGATGCAGCCAAGTGAGATGAAGAATGATTAGGGTTTTGGGTAGTTAGAATGGTCTCTGAGTTTAAGATAAGGGAATAGGATTTGGGTCGTTGATCCTTTAGATCAATGGCCTTGATATTTAGGGATTTAACAATTTTTATGGGGAATTTTGGTGTCCGTTGGATCCCTGTGATCTAACGGTTAGGATTAAATAATCTGGGTGTTTAGCAATTACAGAGACAATGGAGTAAAAATCATGGGTCGTTGATCATAAAAATGGATGGCCCGGATGATTTTTGTTTGTTTTGTGAGTGATAAGGACGGGTGACGTGGCACACTTAGATTGGTTCAAATGGTTTAGGGCGGATTGCGAACCTGGAATGGAGGGGTCGTTTGGACTGGGTCATATGAGGGGTTGGGCCTAGTATTGGGACAAAATTAATTTAATGAATGGCCACTTTGTATTTAACTAAGGAATTGCAATTATAGCCATTTCGGTTTTTAACCCTTTTATAATTAATTTAATTAAACTTAATTATTTTACTAAAATATAGTAAAATTATATTTACTATGTACTACTAATTATTGCAATTAATTATTTGTAAAAATACTTTGTTTTTCTAAACTGTAACACTAATTTTGAATTATTAACATAGTAACCTAATTAAATAGAAATTAAATTAATTATAGAACCGACGTATAGATATTATTCTAATAATCCTAAAATAGTAAATATATTTTTAATTACATAGTGTCAATGCTATGTGATTAATTGACCGTCCACAGCTGCCTCTCTTTGATCGGAGACGATGAAAGAGTTTTCGGGAAAAGAAATTGAACCAAAACCAATTTTGTCTCGACTTTTAGGCAGGTATTGTATGAAATGGGCCTGGTGAATTGCAGGATTGAGTTGAGGAAGAATCTAGAAATATTTAGGAATATTGGGACCGAATTCTGGCTTTGAATTGGTTACATACCTCAGGCTTAACGAGGATCAGGCCTCATCTAATTCTAGAGTATGGACTTTGGGGAAGCGACACTCGTAGGAATTTCCCCAGTATCATATTATGACGATACAGCAAGACGGAAGATTGGTCACTTATGGTAGCTTGAATTTTGCGGCCTGATTCGAATGATTCAAAATTTTGTGCTTGCTGATCGTCTTGAGCTGGGATCTTAGACCTGCTACTGGGTTGGTTGTCCCCGTAGCGTTGTAGTTCGGTCTGCTGCTAAGAAAAGATTCCACATTGTGGTGCTTGTTATTGCAAAACAAATGAAATACATACATATAAATATATTGTAATGCAGCATATATTAAGATGCAATGTAAATGATGCAGGAGTGATGATGCTTGGCTGCCGGCGAGCCATTATTTAGGATTGGGATGATGGGATACTTGATCCTAGCTCAATTTGTTAGCTGGACTGTGTACCATTCCACAATTGTCGGAGCATTTGAAAATTGTCTCCGCTTGTTGGGAGAGGTTGATTGGTAAAGTGCGTCTCCGCTTGTTGGGAGAGCTTTGCACTGGGAAATGTCTCTACTTATCGGGAGAGCTTGATTGGTAGAGTGCGTATCCTATTGTTGGTAGTGCTTCGCACTGATGTGTAGAGTAATCTCCACTCGGTAATGATTGATTAAAACCATAATCATGCCTAAAGATGCATGTACATAATGTTAAACAATCAAAGTAATAGCAAATGAAATAAAAGCATGCCTAAGAGATACTCTTGACTGCGAAGCTAGGTTGCATCCATCGATTGGCAGAACATTGGTGATGAGGTTCGCGATTGTCTATTCTGGTGTCCGTGATGACGGAGCGATGCTGCGAATTGCTTTGTTGGTGAAGTTTGCAGTTTGTTATATACAAGGCTCCGATTGGCAAAGCCGACGTTTGATTTGTACAAGGCGCTCCTATTGATTGAACTGACAGTTTGCTATATACAGGACTTCGATTGGCGAAGCTATCGTTTGATTTTTACATGGTGCTTCGATTGATTGAGCAAGCGATTTGCTATTTATAAATTTCGTATTAACTGTCTGATTTCGAGGTACTTGCAAAGGATTCAAAAGTTAGCTTTATCTGTACTAGAAACTCTAAGAGAAGAAGGAAAAGAGATAATCTTAGGCAAATGGCGGGTCCGTCATTTTTCTAGTGTGGTCCTAGTGCTTCCTTATTCCCTGTTAATCCTGCACTCAAAGAAAACTTCTTAGTGGGGGGGGGGGGGGGGGGTGGTTTGTGTTGACCACAGAGTTGGTTTTCCCCGTCCTTGAACATGATCGTGCCACGAAGTTCGGTAGATGGAACAGATTACAGTGTATACATATATTTCCTATTAGAAAACACTTTGAATAGGGTAAATGCCGTTGTTCCGGATTATGACACATTAGGAAAGGTTCCCCACACGTGAGCGTATCTTCTTGAAAACTTTGTCCTGTTGATGTTGACTTCTTAGTCGCCTCTGACAATGCGATTGCTTGCTGTTGCGACTGCGTCCTAATTTGAACTAATGTATTACAAAGGTTTTCCTATGGTTAAGACTGAACCCTTTCAGGTACGTATCCAAAACTTAATCAGGTCTGCACGTAGTTCATGGATTATGATAAAATATGACGAAGGTGACCGATCCTGACTTAGGCAGCCTACGTATCCAAATGGAATCAGGTCAAGGCATAGTTCGATTGAAATAGATGCGAAATGATGAGATTAAGAATGAATATGGTCGAGTCTGACTCAGACATCCTACCTATCCAAGTGGAATCAAGTCAGAACGTAATTCAATTACAAAAGACGACTGAATCCAATGAGGATTGCCTACGTATTCCTTTCTGAGGAAATCAAGCCGGCATAGTTCCTAAGCAACTTACAAAAGTTATATTTGGTTTTTCTATTACAAGAGAGGGGGGAGGGGGAGAGAAACCGAACCCCATGTAGGTTACCTACGTATCCCTCCATGGGAAGTCAGGTTGAACATAGTTCTATTACATCAAAAAACCCTAACTCTATTTGTGTTCAGACATAGTATCTCTTGATTGCGTTTGAGTTGATAGGCTTCATGTTGACTCTTTCATCCATTTCTTCCAAGATTAGAGCTCCACCTGACAGTGCTCGGTGAACCACGTAAAGACCTTGCCAGTTTGATGCGAACTTTCCTTTGGCTTTTTCTTGATGGGTAAAGATTTTCTTCAGAACCAATTGCCCCGGTGTGAATTGGCGAGGCTTCACTCTTTTGTTAAATTCACTGGCTATCCTGTTCTAATATAATTAACCATGGCATACTGCGTCCATTATTTTCTCATCAATGAGCATAAGTTATTCCTGTCTGACCCGTATCCATTCTGTGTCGTTCCATTTTGCCTCTGAATGACTCTTAAGGATGGTATCTCGACCTCTACGGGTATTACCGTTTCAGTGCCATGTACCAACATGAATGGCGTTTTCCTAGTAGATGTTCTCATAGTAGTTCGATAACCTAGTAAAGTGAAAGTTAGCTTCTCGTTTCATTATCCTTGATTGTCCACTATCTTTCGCATAATCCTCTTGATATTCTTGTTGGATGCCTCGACTGCCCCATTCATTTGTGGTCTGTAGGCAATGGAATTGCGGTGGACGATTCTAAACTTCTCGCAGATTTCTCTCATGAGGTCATTGTTGTGGTTTGCGGCATTGTCAGTGATGATAGACTTTGGTATCCCAAATCTGCAGACGATGTTGTTTCGGACAAAATCTGCCACTACCTTCTTTGTGACGGCCTTGTAAGTAGATGCCTCGACCCATTTGGTGAAATAGTCGATAGCTACCAAGATGAAACGATGTTCGTTTGATGCTGCAGGCTCTACAGGTCCAATCACGTCCATGCCCCAGGCGGCGAACGTCCATGGTGAACCCATTACGTTTAACTCATTTGGTGGAACCCTTATGAAATCTCCATGAATCTAGCATTAGTGACACATATGCACGTAGTGGATACTGTCGCTTTCCATAGCCATCCAGAAGTATCCATCTCTCAAAATCTTCTTGGCTAATGTGAACCCGTTCATGTGGGGTACGCACGTCCCTACATGTATTTCTTCCAACAGACTGGTTGCTTCACCGGCGTCTGCACATCTCAACAAACCTAAGTATGGGGTTCTCCTGTACAGGATTTCCCCGTTGAGGAAAATGTGGTTTTCCAACCTCCTGAGGGCTTGCTTCTAACCATTAGTAGCATCCTCTGGGTAATCTTTGGTTGCAAGGAATTTCTTGATGTCGTGATACCATGGTTTACCATTTGGTTCTTCATTTACATGGAAGCAGTAGGCATGTTGATCCCTAATCTCTACCTCGATAGGGTCGATATAGTTCTTGTCTGGATGCTGAATCATAGATGATAGAGTTGCAAGGGTGTTAGTGAACTCATTCTAAATCCTGGGGACATACTTGAAATCAATCTTTGTGAACTTCTTGCACAGCTCTTTCACACAGTGTAGGTACAACAGTATCTTGAGATTTTTGGTGGACAATTCTCCTTGGACTTGGTGTATTAGCAAATCTGAATCTCCTATGACCAAAAGTTCTTTGTCCTTCATGTCAACCGCCATTCTAATTCCAAGGATGCACGCTTCATATTCAGCCATATTATTGGTACAAGGGAATCTTATCTTTGCTGATGCCGGATGGTGTTGTCTAGATTCTGAAATTAGGACTACCCAAATCCCGACTCCTTTGAAGTTTGCTGCTCCATCGAAAAATATTCTCCACCCAGGGTATGATTCTACTATATCCTCCCCGACAAATAGTACTTCTTCATCGGGGAAATATGTGTTAAGCGATTTGTAATCTCTATCCACTGGATTCTCTGTGAGGTGGTCGTCTAAATCTTGTCCTTTGTTGGCCTTATGAGTTATGTACCCAAATCACTGAGGAGAATTTGCCATTTAGCTAGCTTTCAGGGAGGCATTGGCTTCTGAAATATTTATTTGAGTGGGTCGAGCCGAGATGTCAGATGCATAGTGTATGCTAACATGTAATGCCTTAGCTTCTGGGCAATCCAAGTCAGAGCACAACAAGTGCGTTCTATCTGGGTATACTTGGCCTCGCATGGCGTGAACTTCTTTCTTAAGTAGTAGATGGTCTGCTCCTTTCTCCTAGTGCAGTCATGCTGCTCCAACACACAACCAAAGGCGTTGTCCAAGACTGGCATATATAGCAACAATGGTTTCCCTAGTTTGGGGGGAACCAGTCCTGGCGAGTTTGAAAGATACACTTTGATTCTATCGAAGGCTTTCTGGCACTCCTCCGACCACTTTGTGGCAACATCCTTCTTCAGCAAAACTAAGTTCTATCCCCTTCCTGCTTACAATGAAACCCAATCACAACATCACAGATTACCGTGGATTGGGCTATGAAACAAGTGATGTAATTCAATCTGCCTTGAAAACTCATGACATCTTTCTTGTTCTTTGGTGGCGCTAATTCGTGGATGGCCTTGATTTTTGATGGGTCCAGTTCTATCCCCTTCCTGCTTACAATGAAACCCAACAGTTTTCCAGCGGGGACTTCGAATGCACACTTTGCTGGGTTCAACTTCAAACTGTACCTTCGCAGTCGTTCGAAAAATTTCCTCAAGTCGTCAAGTGCTCCGAGCTCTTTTGAGACTTTATGATGATGTCATCCACATACATTTCAAACTCCTTATGAATCGTGTCATGAAAGAGGGTCGTCATGGCCCTCATGTAGGTGGCGTCGGTGTTCTTGAGACCGAACGAAATAACTCTATAACAGTAGACTCTCTAAGGCATGGTGAAAGCTGTCTTCTCTGCATCTTCCTCGTGCATTAAGATTTGATGGTATCCAGCGATACAATCCACAAACGACTACAGTTCATGCTACACGCAGTTGTCGATGAGGATGTGGATATTTGGCAAAGGGAAATCATCCTTTGGACTAGCTTTATTGAGATCTCGTTAGTCCACACATATTCTGATCTTTCCGTCCTTCTTGGGCACTATCCAACCATCTTGGATAGTTGGTGACCCTTACTACATTTGCTTCTATCTGTTTGGTCACTTCTTCCTTTATCCTTAGACTTAAATTAGGTTTGAACTTTATGGGCTTCTGCTTGACAAGCAGCCTGGTAGGGTCGCTGGGCAGTCGATGCGAGACAATGTCAGTGCTTAATCCTGGCATGTCATCATAGGACCATGCGAACACGTCGCCGTATTGTCGAGGAGCTCAATCATTTTTTCCTTCTGCTCGGCTTCTAGGTGAATGCTAATACTGCTGTCTTTTACATCTTCTTCACTTCCAAGATTGACCACTTCTGTTTCTTCGAGGTTCGGCTTTTTCTGACTCTCCAGTTGTTCGATCTCCTACGGGAGATTTTCTGGCATCATATTCTCGCCATATTCCTCGTAATCCAGGTCATCGCTCAATGGTTTCGTTACATGTCATAATCGTGGAAAGCGATTTTTTATCGGTTTGATTACTGAAAAGAAAAACTAAGTATAAATGAAGCGGTAAAACAAAGTTGCAATATTTATAAAAAATGATTCTTTTTTTTAATCAAAAGGGGAACATCTTAAGCGTTCACAAGAGGCAAATGACAAAAAGGTACAAATAGGGTACATGCCTCAATTCACCGTGCTCTTTTCAAAAGAAAACCTTTACAGTTCCATACTATCAAGACTCTCGTCGAACTAAATATGGACTGGCAGTCCAATTCTGCAGCTCTTCCCCTGGTTCAACATCATTGATAATCGGTGTCTTGATTTCAGTTCCTTCATAGCATTCTTCAATCATGTTCACGAACAAAGTTCCCATACCGTCGATGATATCATCTTCGAGTGCTGAGCTCTATCCCGGACATGCAACATGCTTTGGCACAAAAACCTTTTTCTTGAACATAACAGTGCGAGCTTTCCCTTTCGGAGGCTAATATCCTATGCCAACCCTTACTTTCTACCCATTATATTCAATTAGTTCTATGATTACATTTGACTTGGATCCCAACCCTGTTCCTAGCCTGTATCCATATTTCATCATCTCCCTCATAACCATCTTGGATCGATACAGAAACTGCATTCCCAAATTTTGTTCAGTCTTCTCCATCTCAGTAGGCTACATGATTTCCACAGCGTGGAAGGCAACTCCATCCAGCTATTGAATGAATGGAATAACATACTCCAAATAGGTGGAGTGACCCCACTTGTGATGAACCATGATCTCTTGGCATCCCCACTCAAATTTTATACATTGGTGCAAAGTATATGGCATGGCCCCTATCATATGTATGCATGGCCTGCCCAGCAGAAAGTTGTAGGAAGAGGAGATGTCCATCACTTGTAATTACGCCAAAAAATTGACCGGCCCGATTTGCAAATCTAGATAAATTTCTACAATAACATCCTTTTATGAACCCTCAAAGGCTCTCACCCTTACGTGGCTTTCCTTGACTTCCCTTAAGTGAATTCCTAACTCTCGCAGGGTGGAGAGCTGATAAATATTGACTCCTGACCCTCCATCGACAAGCACCAGGGACACCACTTTGTCCTGGCATTTCACAGCGATGTGAAAAGCCTTGATGTGACTTGCGCCTTCGACATGAAGTTCGTCTCTTCTGAAAGTGATCATGTTTGCTTTGACCTTTTTCCCAATTGTCGCGGCCAACGCCTCGCTAGTGGTGTTACTTGGTATACTTAACCAACTTAGTACTTTCAACAGGGCGTCCTTATGACTGTCGGAGCTCATTAATAGATCCATGATAGATATCTATGCTGGAGTTTTTCTCAGCTGCTCTTCCACATAATATTATTTGCTTGACATTCTTTTCCAAAACTCAGCATTTTTTAGGTCGGTTATGTTCCTCCTTGGAATTTGTGCTCTCCCCGTATTTCCTTGATTGACATCTTCAGGGGCGCAGCATCTCCCAGACTTATTCATATCATGGGCTGTGGCAGAATTTGTCATTTTGGCCTTTCCCTTTTGCTGGTATGTCCATGGGACGGTATTGTACTCATGACCTTCTTCGTCTCGAGTAGCATCAATATGTTGGCGCGTATAAGTCTGAACCGTCACTGTAGGCCTTAGTGGTATAGTAATGATCGAAGCCTTTTGAGGAGGGATCCTTGCAGTTTCTGCATTTACTATAGTGAAAATTGTTCCCTTCAGGTCATATTCTTCGTCAAATGTGATCATGTTAGCTCCCTAGTTTTGATGATTTGGTAATGGGTTGCGATTCACATTGGGTGGTGCCAGAGTACATTGAATGGCTCCGCTCTTGAACAGGGTTTCAATTTTTTTTCAACTTCAAATAATCTTCAGTATCGTGCCTAGGTACATTGGAATGGTATGCGTATCTTTTAGTTGAATCAAAATATTTGAAGGATGTTCAGGAACCCTTCCCTCGATTGGGTGTATCAATCCTGCTCTTCTCAATCTTTTGAACAATTAGGCCAGAGGCTCAACAATCGGGGTATAAGTTCTCGGACCCACACAACTTGGAGACTCTTCATTTGCCTTCTCAACATTTGCAACTGCTCAGATACTGACTCTTCTTCCTTACGCCTCACTTCTCTCTCCATCGCGGCGTATTAGTCAATCTCAGAAGTCACCCTGACCATGATAAGTGCTGTAAAGGTAGGTTTAGAAATGGCATATATAGGGGGAACGTACCACTCATGGGTGGCGGCATATGCCACATGTATGTGCTGGTTGGTGGTGAAAGTGACTCCTTCACGAGGAGGGGTAGTAGCATTAGTGGTAATAGGCGATTTCTGTGATGCCTGAGCATATTGTGGTACGTAAGGAGTGTGTATATGGGGATTTTGTGGGTTATTGGGGGTCACTGGAGGTATGACTTGAGTGTTGGGAGTTGAAGTTGGGGTGTTGTTGTTTTGGCGTGATGTGGAAGGAAAGTGATCTGGAAATGAATCCAAAGGAGGGAATCTAGGTGGCTGAGGACGTGTTGTCACGGCTAGCTGCGCCAGTTCTCTGATACGATGTACCTCTTCCCTTAAGGACTCAATTTACTGGGCCATCCAGGTCATGCGTTCATTATTTCTAGTGGTATCGTTTTCCCCGAATCGCCCCGGGCTGTCGGCTTTGACCAGAGCATGTTCAGTTGGGTCTTCTGCAGCTAACATCTTTCCCTTTGACCTTAGATTGTATGATGGTTCCCCCAGTTTTGGTCGACACAAACCAACTTCTTTTCTTTTGAGGGGTAATAATAAAGAAAAAAGAAAAATAAGAAGAAAGAAAAGAAAAGGAACAAGAGTCAGTTTCTTCATTTATGCGAGCAGGAAATCACGCAGAGCATATAATTCGTGCATTACAGCTAGTGCGTTCCTAGAATTTGCGGGGACCTCTCATTGCCGGAGGTGGGCCTAATTCGCAGATATTTGACAGACATTTAGACTTGACACATTTAGATCCGAAGCAATTTGTTTTCATTGATAATTTGGACTGATACAGGTGGGAACAAGGATTGCATCATTGTTTCATAGAACTGCATGGGCTTGGACAACTCACCCTTTTGGAAAGTAAAGGAGAAAACTAGGGATAAGGGTACAAAGTGGGAAATAGGGGAAATCAACCAACTCTAATAACTATCCCCTGATTCGTTTCCCATGTCCTTCTCTTCTTCTGGCTCCTCTTCCGGATCCTCCTCCGTGTCTTTCTCAAACTCCTGCTCATCATCGTTGAATTCAGACTCCTCCTCTGGATCTTCTTCTGGCTATGTGCTTGATTAAATCTGGTTGCACTCCACTACACGATCATCATCTTCAGCTGGTGGCAACATGTGGTCAATGGATCCCGGGACCACCTAACGATGCATTGACGTGGTCACAAGATAATGCGACAAGATCTCATGGTAAATCTGCAAAGCAACCACCGCGTCCTCTAATCTTTTGGGCGGGCTAGTTCTTCTTCTTCATTAATCCAGACGTAATACTCGGGGGTACACCATGCGTTTTGACCCATATGCATTGTTACCAGGTCATTCTAATCTTCTTGCAGTCTTCTTATCCTGGGAATTGGGATCTGGCCATTGTACTCATCCTCGTATAGCACTGTCCTTGTCCACAAAGACACATCTTGGATCATCCCGAACTATCTGAGGACCCGCATTGGTGAGTATGGTTGAATGCCTTCCAGTCCGATCAAATCAATGAAGTACTTCTGAGGAGTCCTCAAGATTGCCCTTCCACCTAACCAAGAGAGTTTCCAGCTAATCCATTTCCCTGTCAGATTGGTCAGCATTTCTCTCCATTCTTCTTGCCCATATGGGGAGATCCAGTGTCTTATTCTTTCATTGTGGCTTCAGATCATATTATTGATACCACAAAGTAGTCGATGGTGGCCTCTCGCTGGAAGAAATGTTCAGTAGCCCAAATCTGAAGCATCAAGTTACAACCTTTAAAGAAATCATACCCTCATTCACATGCAGACAAAGCTCTAAGCATATTAGCTAATACTATCAGCACTAAAGTAGCTTGAAGATTGTCACGGAAGGTTGCCAGGACCACTGGTAGCAGGTTGATATTGATACGACCTCTTTGCTACGGGAAGACCGATGATCCTAATAGTGCCATTGCAAGGTGATAGGCCCGAGACTCTCCCACGTCACATGGTCACATTGAAACTCCCCTGAATACCATTCAAAGATTTCATGTTGCCCAAATCTGTCAAACATCTAGTCGAGGCTCACTCATCCGTCCTCGATACTTCTGAGGCTTCTTCTATTGGCAAGGCCTAAGGCATCCATGAATCAGCAACCGGGCATAGTAACTGGAAATACTGTCTTTCTTCCATTAAACGACAGCTCTGTGAAACTTCTAACTTCTTCCAATGTCGTTACTAACTCACAATCGGAAAATTTGAACATCACCTTACCCGGATCCCAAAATTCTATCAACATGCGAGTGAGCACCCTGTCTGCTTAGATGTTTATCAATGAAGTTAATTCCCCTAGGTGCGTCCGAACCTCATCTCTGTGTTCCCGATGAATATTCTTCCACCACTGTTTTAACTTATGTGGTGCTCCTATTACCATGCTGATTTCAGGGATGTTTTGGTTGATTTCTATTTTCTAAGGTGGGTAAAAGAAAGATATTTGGGTAAGTGTTTGCTTTGAAACCTCAAGTGTCTTGTCATGTTTGTTTGTCTTTCTACAGAAGTTATGTCGTTGGGTGCATGACCCGTTAACATCAAGGCGGCTTTTCTAATTATGTGTCGGTCCTGAGGAACGACTTACCTGAGGTTTATGCAATATGACCTATTTTACTAGAGTAGAGTGTTTCCTACTTTTGAATTGGGCTGGAGGCTGCGAGAAGTTATGTAAGTTGACTTGACAAAGTCATTCTTTGAAAGTAGAGAGTTTTGAAAAGAAGGTTCGGAGAGGTGTAAAAGACAACCCTCGCGTGCCATTGTGTGTGATAGTGTATGGCCAAGACTCGATTGGAAGAAATTTGATGACAATGTGTATAAAGCAGTAACAACCAAATGTGTAGCAGCAATAAGCATGGTAATCATAAAGAGCAAATAATTATAAAGAGCAAATAAAGCAGGTAAGCATGTAATTGCTATTTCAACTATAATTAAAGGAAGGTATAAATAAATCTAGAGTCCAAATTAGTCTAAGTCTGCTAAGGTCAAAAACTAAGTGTCTGTTCCCCAATAGAGTCTCCATGTTGTTGCACCCTATTTTGCACTTAGTCAAGATATGATTCAACTTATGGTTTCTCTGTTGTTGATAAAAGAGAGTCTCTACATAATATTTAAAGATATACTAGAGTACCTATTTAATTACTAAGTTATGTTCATTGTACGCAAATCGGTGAGATTGCGGGTAAGGGTTTTGTTCTTCTAAGGGAAAGGTGTTAGACACCTATTAAAATCTACCCGAGGTAGCTCCATAGGACTTAGACTAATTTTAAGGAATCAGTTATTTATACTATGCTTAATTACTACTAAGGCATGGCTTTCTATATATTAAAGGGAGAATATGTAAGACTTAGAAGGGATGTGGGATTATAAAAGAGTTATTGAAGGTTAAGAGAGATTTAAAAGTAGTCTATATTTTAAGGCTTGTAATTATTGAGTCATGAAAATAATTACTTTGGAGAACAGATGCTTATATAATTCTTAAAATATGTACGTAAGAAAAGTGATTCTAAATGTACCTTGGTTTTTAAAATTCTGAAGAAGGTGAGTCTTTGAAAATTCATTTGTGTAATCGCTCGCTATTGTTTTTCATGAAAATAAATTCATTTGGGTAATCGCTCGCTACTGTTTTTCATGAAAATTTGGTTTCATTCCTTGTTATCGAAGTCCAGTGATTCTTTTCTAATTTCCTTTTGAAAAAGGGTTGCTGTTTTTATTAGGGGCCTGAGCTTCAAAAACCTCTTAAAATGTAAGTGTACAAGATGAACAAGTTATAATTAACGGGGCGAAGATTTATTATTAATTAATTCCCTTTAAGTCCTATATTAGTTAAAGTTTGCCTATGTTTCAAGTGATATAAAGCTTGGATATAAAGCACATAATCTAGTATATGAGTGTTGAATACATGGTAATGAAATACGATAAGACAACAAAGGCAGTATGCAAAAAATAATGAAAGTAGTAAGCTATGCTATGGGAATAATGAGCAGTAACAAAAGAAGTAATGGAGAGAGAACTTGACTCTGATGGTTGGGCCTCAATAAGGTAGGTCCAGCAATTTGAGAGGTGCGGTTATAGCGGACTCGACTCTTCAAAGATGCAACAAAGCTGGTTTGGGCATGAATTCCTTAGGAACTCAGCATGCCCAAATGTATACATGCCCAAAAAAGAAAGAAGGTCATTAGAAGTATACCCCACATTCTTAACATATTCAAAACATATATGACATGTACATAAACTAACAATCGGAACAAGAAAATAACCAATACTGTGGGAAATTATATTAATCTGGTTGTTCTACTTAGCAAATAATTCACATTGAATACCTTTCGTTGTCATTAAATATTAAACCCCCAAATAACTAAATGTGTCAATGGATTAAGGGATAAGGAGAAAATTCCACTCAAGGTCGATGCTCCCTTTGAATCCCCCGACACTTCAGAGTTCCCAAGGGACTCAAGGCCCCGGGCAATGCTTGTGCCGGGAAGGGCAGCCCAACCTAGAGTCGAACTCCATTCCCAAATACCCTCAAACACTAACAACATGTTTTCCTTATGAGTTTAAATGCCAATGAGGCCCTTTTAATGTAAATTATTTGCTATAGCATTACCTACCACAAAAATATACTTTCCCTCCTAACATAAGAACATATAGTCTTCATTGGATACCAAACAAACATATATCAAATGAATCTAAAGATCTGACTTTGAATACATGTAGGTGATGGGTCAGAAGCATCATAAGCATACTACAAAAGGTCTGAACATTAGAGCTGAACAATATTCCAGCGAAAAGGCAAAACTATACAATAACTCAACAAATACAGAGGTTATCAAAGATATCTAGGACATGATCAACTTTCTCAATATGTCTACAATTTACAGACTAAAACATGGAATCCCTAAGGATTCCTATAAAATCATACTCCTAATAGTGTTAACTTCAAACGAGTCATTATGTTTAGATAGCATTAGTAAAGGTCCTTATAAGGTTTTAGGGGTCAGATTTGGTTTTAAAATTAACAACACGGAAAGGACTGGAGTGGTTCTAGACAAGGTATGAAATCAAAAACTACACAGGAATATGTAGTATTCGGTTAGCTGCTTGAAGATCTTATGCAGACAGGGGAAACTTTACACATTTATAGAATTGGATTAAGCATGTCACGAGGAGAGATAGTTGGAGATATAGGAAAGATATTGCATTAGAACATGTTTAACTCAAACTTAAGTCTAGGTTAGTACATGAATATGAAAATGATCATGCTTCTATTTTATACAAGTTATCACTTGGTTATAGCAGAGTAACTAGATCATAGTTTAAAGAAGGCAATCCTAAAAGGCAAGATGCATGTCAGTTTTCAAAGATCAATGATAACCCTAAGGGATTAGAGATAGTAGGTATGATACCAAGTAAGTTTTAGATTGAGCATGCAGTTGAAGGTGTTAACTAATCAAGAAAACAATCAAGATCAGCCTAACAAGTTATCAGTCCTTATAACAAAGAAAGGAAAACAAGATTATGATTGTATTATGAGGAAAGATAACTTAGTCTTAACGGATGTGTACAACAGGACTACTAGGAGAAGAGAAAATAGTTTAATTCAAACCAGAGTAGGTCAATAGAAGCAGCAACAACTAGACAAAATAAAAGACCATAGGAGAGAACTCATAAATAGTTTAACAAACACAAGTAGAGAAGAAAACATATAAACACTTAGAGTTTATGCTTAAGGTTAAGAAATAGAGGACATAAACTTAAACACCTTCAGAGTCACCTTAATTATGGTTATCAAATAATAAGCTCAACTTCAAGACTCACAAATGATAGAATGCAACAACTAAGGTTAAAGGTTATTGCATATCAATGAAAAGCTATGAAGTTCGTGTGAACATGAACACATAATAACTTAAACATGTAGATTGTTGAAAATTCAGGAACAAAGATCAGCAGAAATCAATTAATGGCTCATGAGCAGCACGTAAGGATCGTGCTCCAAAGAGAAAAGAACTTATATGCAAAATTTTCAAAGTGTCAATTCTGGCTTGATTCGGTAGCATTTTTTAATCATGTAGTGTAAAGTAAGGGGAACAAGGTAGATCCGATGAAGATTAAAGCAGTTCAGAGTTGGCCCAGACCGTCTTCAGCTACTGAGATTTAGAGTTTTCTTGGTTTGGTAGGGTATTACCGTCGATTCATGGAGGGTTTCTCATCTATTTCTGCATCTATGACCAGATTGACCTAGAATGGTGCTCCATTCAAATTATCAATGGCTCGGTCTCCACCTCTAGGACGCCTTTTACCCGTCTGTCCTCCACCCCTAACTGGTCGTGTGGGTGGTGTAGTAACTGCAATGGGGCACGTAGCCTGAGTGCTTTGATGAAATAAGTCTCTCCCAAGTTTTTGACAATTTTTCTCATGATGTGCCTAGTATCACCGTATTCATAATAACCCTTTTGCGGGTTAGGCTGCTCATATTGAGTCTGTGCCAGATAACTGGAATAACCATTGTAGGAACTCATGTCGGTGGTGCATTAAAAGAACTTACTGGAGCACCCTGAGTAATCCGATGTGCGGACTGGGCTGGCCGACTGCCCGAGCCCCCTCCATAATGATTTATACTTACAGAGTAGAATCCACTGAATCCCCCAGAACCTTGAGACGTCTTGGTCTCCTTAGTTTGCCTTTTTTTTTCTCACCCCGAACATATTCTAATATCTTGGCAATTTGTACAACTAGCAGAAATGAAGTATCAGCTTGTAGCTCCCGAGTCGTACAAAATTTTAAGATCATAATTGAGCCCTTTAATGAGTCTATGGACTCGCCCTCTGGCTGTAGGAAGCAAAGTAGGAGTATGACGGGCTAACTTATTGAACTTGATGGCATATTCTAACATCGTCAGTAGTGACATGATGCAACCATTCAAACCATATGCGTCACGCATTACGGAGAGTCCAGAAAACAAATTCTTTCAAAAGCGTTTCTGAGAATTGAGCCAAGTGGGCGGTGTTGCATTGGCCGGTCTGCTCTCTTCATAGGCTTGCCACGAAAATCGGTGGAGAATTATCTCTCCCAAGGTGAATTTCTTCTTTTGTTATACTGACTCTACACTGTTGAGCTGACCAATTTCTTAACATACTCTTCGACTCTTCTTTGGGGTAACCCTTACCCTTATTTATACACAACGGTCACAAAAGTAGAGCTCCATACAGACAAATCTTGTCACGAACCACATAGTCCAGACTCTCGTCAACAAGTGTACTTACTCCGAAGCACCCCAAAATCCGCAACAGTGATGTCCACACTGAGTAGACCTTCTACAAATTTAGAGTTGTTTCTATAACTCCTTTGGTATTGAAGTATAGGATTATTAAGGAGGCGAACATACCGCAAGTCCCAACCTTATCCTCTACAAAATCTTAGGTCTTAAACATGTGTAAATTTTAGGGAACCTTTCAGTACCACATATATACATTTCAGGCCAAAACTGATATAATACATGACCCTGCAATCCACCCATTGGTAGTGGACTCCCCCTACTCGGCGCGAAGTCATAGGTCACAACGTCCGATGATCCACAATAATAATCTTCACAGCTTGTATAACTCAACCAGACGCTAACGTCCTTTGTACCCCCACATGATTCACTAGGTGATCTCTCAATACGCCCGCATCTTCAGTCGGAACCACACGTTGAGGCAATGTTTGAGCATCTCTGGCTCCCTCATAGTCCATCTACGGCATCATGAACTGTCAACGCACAACTGATACCGAGTGTGCAATGTCATACACGAGCGGATACAAAGGAATATAAGATATATGTTTCAAGCTAAATCAATGTTGCACGATAAGGAGTCAAAGAAGTGAATATTTCCTAACAGTTCCATAGCCTCTTGAAGATAAGTACAGACGTCTCCGTACTGATCTGCAAGACTCTACTAAACCTGCTTGTGACTCATGACACCTATGAACCTAGTGCTCTGATACCAACTTGTCACGACCCCAAATTCCCTCTGTAGGATGTCGTGATGGCACCTAATCTATAAGACTAGGTAAGCCTATCAATGCGGAATAATAATAAATATCTGAAATAAATAAACTACAATTCAAACAATTTCAACTCCCAAAACCCAGTAGAAATAAGTCACAAGCTTCTAAGAATTTATTCTCAATGTCTCTATATGTCAAGGTCAAAATAAAATATAAGGAAGAAACATAAAATGATAGAAGGGGACTCCGGAGTCTGCGGACGCTGGCAGATATACCTCGAAGTCTCCGTGCGCAGGTAACTCACTGACGTCTAGGCTGGTAAAAATGTACCTGGATCTGTACAAAAAGATGTGCAGAAGCGTAGTATAAGTACACCATAGCGGTACCCAGTAAGTGCCAAGCCTAACCTCGGTAGAGTAGTGACGAGGTCAGGTGAGGCCCTATTGAAATATAATAATGGCATGGTAAAATGTTTATCAATGTAGTAAAATAAAATGACATTGGAAATGAATCAAATAGTATGTCACATTTAATGACACCAAATAATTGCAAATAATATCTCGTGGAATCAAAACAGAATTTTCTTCAACTTTATGAAAATCACAACAATTAATCGAAAGCAACTATGGCCATAAATCAATATCAACAAGGGCACTACCGAGGTACCGCCTCGTAGTCCCAAGTTATAAATAATTTCACAATATCTCATTTCCTTATATCATCGCGGGAGCCTTCACAATTTATTTAAAGAAAACATTTTTTTCCGAAATAGCATCCCGCGTTTAAGCCACCCTTATCACACCGCATGACTTCTAGTAGTCACCCTTACTAGCCACGCGTATCAAGCCACCCTTATCTCACCGCATGCGTTTCAACACCCAGACCTTATACCACCGCATGCGTATCAATATCACAATATATCACAATTTGCACCACAAGTGCTCAAATAATTTAACTTGCCAAAATAATTCAACAACAGTATTTTTTCACAATAAAGAGCTCACGACTCATGCCAAATAAATCATCAATAATATTTTTCTACAATAAAGAGCTCACGACTCATGTCAAAATAATTCAACAATAATATTTTTCCACAATAAAGTGCTCACGGCTCATGTTAAAATAATTCAACAATAATATTTTTCCACAATAAAGAGTTCACTGCTCCATCACAATGAGTACGAAAATCTTACAAAAATATTCAAGAGTAAATAATTCAGGAAAATAATATTTCAAAATCTTTAATATGTTACTTCAATATCAAGTTTAAAAATGTCAAATACTTCATATTAATAATATTTAATTTAAAGAAAATCAACCTTCAAATAATGCACAGAATAAAAGAAACCAAGTTCCAACTAAACAAAAAAAAATAATTAGCCGAAAAAGGTCAAACAAATTTAAAATATAAACATTAAATCAATAATGAAGAATATAACAAAATAAAATAATTTAATTAATGCATAACAGTAATCTACACAATTTAAAATATAATCATTCATATCTAGCACGTGTACACACTCGTCACCTTATGTACACGACTTTTCACACATTATAATTATCAATCCTAGGGAAATTTCTCCCACACAAGGTTAGACAAGTCACTTACCTCGACTTGCTCCAATTTAACCAAGTATTATGCTTTTTCCACGTTTT
Source organism: Nicotiana tomentosiformis (assembly GCF_000390325.3). Taxonomy (NCBI): domain Eukaryota; kingdom Viridiplantae; phylum Streptophyta; class Magnoliopsida; order Solanales; family Solanaceae; genus Nicotiana; species Nicotiana tomentosiformis. The sequence goes on from NC_090815.1 coordinate 77,007,339, forward strand.
TTCGACTCCGATCGACTCGTATCTAATCATAATTTATTCGATACAGTCAACAAAATTTATAGTAATCAATTTCATAAGAAAATATTATATTTTCAATAAAATCCGAAATTAGCTCAAAATTTATCCGTGGGGCCCACATCTCGGAATCCAGCTAAACTTATAAAATCCGATAACCCATTCAATTACGAGTCCACCCATACCAATTTTACCAAATTCCGATAACAACTCGACCTCCAAATCTTAAATTTTCATTTTTCGAAGATTATGCAAAAATCTTGATTTTTCTTCTATAAATTCATGGATTCATGATGTAAATGAGTATGGAATCATGAAATATAATCAATATAGGATAAGGAACACTTACCCCAATGTTTTCCCATAAAAATCGCCCAAAAATCGCCCAAGAATCGTGTTCCAAAAATCCAAAACGAAATAAATGAGATGACCATTTTTGGTCCTTAAGTTTCTGCCAATCCGTCACTAAAAGTCCATTTTTCGTCACTAAAAGTCCACCAAAAACTGCTCTACCAGTCTTCTTTCAATCGATCATAACTTTATGTACCAATGTCCAAATGCTGAATGGTGTAACTTTCTGGAACCTAGAATCCAACGACTACAACTTTCAAGTTTTGAAAATATTCCGATTCCTTATGAATTTCGATATATATGCTTCCAAAGTCGGCTCCACACATCAGAAATTTCTGTCAAAATTGCTCTATCAGCCTTCATTCAATCCATCATAACTTTCTTTACAAATGTCCAAATGATGAACAGTTTAACTTTCTAGAAACTAGAATCAAAGGGCTATAACCTTTATGTTTTGAATATTTTCTGATTCCTTATAGATTGCTCGATATAAGCTTCCACATTTGGCTCCATGCACCAGAAATTTCTGGCGAAATTTCTGCGATAGAAATTTCCAGCAGCCTTCTTTGTTCGAAATCCATTCCGTTTACCTTCCGAAATCCACCCGAGACCCTCGAGACCTTAACCAATTATACCAACATTTCCCAAAATACAATACAAACTTAGTCGAGGCTTCAAACCACATCAAACAACATCAAAACGGCGAATCGCACCTCAAATCAAAATCTATGAACTTTGAACTTTCAAATTTTATATCTTGTGCCGAAACACATCAAATCAATTCGGAATGACTTCAAATTTTGCACACAAGTCATAAATGACATAACAGACCTATTCCAATTTCCAGAATCGGATTCCGACCTCGATATCAAAAAGTCAACCCCCGGTCAAACTTCCCAAAAATTTAACTTTTGGCATTTCAAGCCTAATTCCACTACAGACTTCCAAATAAAATTCCGATCATGCTCCTAAGTCCAAAATCACCATACAGAGCTGTTGGAATCATCAAAATTCTATTCCGGGGTCGTTTGCACATAATTTGACATCCGGTCACTATTTGAACTTAAACTTTTAATTTTTCATCAAAATTCCATATCTCGGGCTAGGGACCTCGGAATTTAATTTCGGGCATAAGCCTAAGTCCCAAATCACGATACGGACCTACCAAAACTATCCAAACACTGATCCGAGTCTGTTTGCTCAAAATGTTGACCAAAGTCAACTCAGTTGAGTTTTAAAGCTCTAATTCACATTTTAATTCATTTTTCACCTGAAAACTTTTCGGAAAATTTTACGGACTGCGCACACAAGTCGAGGAATGATAAATAGTGCTTTTCGAGGTCTTAGAATACAAAATTAATTATTAAATTTAAAGATGACATTTTAGGTCATCACAGTCCCACAGATAAAATCTCGATCAACCCGAGCCGGTACCCAAATCTGCACAGAAAGTGCAGAGTGCAGTATTAGTACAATCGACCCCATGTACTGGTAAGTGTCGAGCCTAACCTCGGCAAAGTAGTGACGAGGCTAAGGCAAGGCACCTACAAATCAACCTGTACAATTTAACAGTGTATATACAAATAACAGTAATGAAAAGCTAGACAGGAATTATCGGGAGGGGGAAACATGCTGGGGGAAATACGAAATAAAGAGCTACAGCAGAATGAGAACTAGAATAACTAGTATACTATGAATCAACAGGAGCACGAATACAGTAAAGGAAAAATGCACGGCATCACCCTTCGTGCTTTTACTCTCGATCTCACCAAAAATCAATAGAACGGCACGACATCACCCTTCGTGCATTAACTCTCATATCATGGCACGGCATCACCCTTCGTGCTTTTACACTCACAATATGGCATGGCATCACCCTTTGTGCATTAACACTCACAATATGGCACGGCATCACCTTTCGTGCATTAACACTCTCCCTTAGTATAATGAAATGCATAAATAAAAACAGGGAGATAGAATAACAAGTACAAGCCTTACTTCAACATTTGGTTCTACAATATCAATCTCAACTTTAAAATAAATACTCAATTATCACCAGAGAATCCGTAAACATGATAAGAACGATCAATTTGACAACACTAGTCTAAACACGTAACAATTAGGCATAGAAAAGAGACAATATAAGAAAAACGGGAGAAAACAGGGAAAACAGGTAACTTGGCGGCGCATAAGTACTCGTCACCTCACATATACGCCGCTCACATGAATTTCACATAGCAAATAATCTGAGGTTCCTAATTCCCTTAAGTCAGGGTTAGACACAATATTTACCTCGCTCTGAAGGCCACTTAATACTCAATCACAACTTTCCCTTAAGAATTCACCTCCAAACCACTCGTATCTAATCAAAAACGACTTAATAATATCAAATATTGCTAAAGGAATCAATTACATTGCATAAATGTAGATTTCCCAAATTTTCCTCCAAAAAGTTGAAAATAGACCTTGGTCCTGCTTTGTCAAAACTCGAGGTTCGGACCAAAATCTATTTACCCATTCACCCCTGAGCCCGGATATATAATTAGTTTTGGAATTCGACCTCAAATATAATTGAGGTCTAAATCCCCAAATTTTTGAAATCCCTAGTTTCTACCGAAACCCCCTAATTCTACCATGAAAACTCTAGATTTTAGGTTGAAATTTATGAAATGAAATGGGTAATTGAAAGAAAATAGTTTAGAATCACTTACCAACACTTTGGGAAAGAAAATGACTCTTGAAAATCGCCTGTAACTGTTTGGTTCTTGAAAATATTGAAGAAATGGCTTAAGCCCCATTATGATTCTATTTTATGCACTGGGTGACAGTGTCTATCGCATTCGCGAGGCCACTGTCACGCTCGCGAAGAGTATAGGTTGCCAACCCTTTGCATTCGCAAGACCTTGTTCGTGTTCACGAGAACTTGTTCGCGTTCGCGTAGGCTACCCCCTGGTCTTCGCGTTCGCGATGAAGGAAAGACTGACTCCTCCCCCCCCCCCCCCCCAGTGCCTAACACTATGCGTTCGCGATGAGCTGGTCGCGTTCACGAAGGGTAACGCCCCCATGGCTTCGTTCGCGACCAAGCCTTCACGTTCGCAAAGAAGAAAATTCCAGCCTGACCAGCTTACCCTTCACGTTCGTGAGAGTGCCTTCGCAAACACGAAGAAGGACATACCAGAACACCTGCTGCAGCAAAATACCAGATTTTCTAAGTCCAAAACATCCCGTAGCCTATATGAAACTCACCCGAGCCCTCGGGGCTCCAAACCAAACATGCACACAAGTCTAAAATCATCATACGAACTTGCTCGCGCTATCAAATCGCCAAAATAACACCTAGAACTATGAATTTAGCACCAAATCAAATGAAATTCTCAAGAACACTTTAAAATTTCTATCTTCACAACCGGACGTCTGAATCATGTCAAACCAAATCTGTTTCTCACCAAATTTCACAGATAAGTCATACATATTATATTGGACCTGTACCAGGCTTCGGAACCAAAATTCGGACCCGGTACAAACAAGGACAAACATCAACCAATTCTTAAAAACAATTAAATTTCAGACTTTTAATTTTTATCAAAAACTCATAACTCGAACTAGGGACCTCCCAATTCGATTACGGGCATACGCCCAGGTCCCATATTTTGATACAGATCCACCGGGACCGTCAAAATACAGATCCGGGCCCGTTTACCAAAAATGTTGACCGAAATCAATTAAAATCAACTTTTAAGGCAAAAATTCTTATTTTTCTCAATTTTCAACATAGAGGTTTTCCGAAAACACGCCCGGACTGCACACGCAAATCGAGAAGGGCAAAAATGAGATTTTTAAGGCTTAAGAGCGCAGAATTGAGTTCTAAAACATAAGATGACCTTTTGGATCATCACATTCTCCACCTCTAAAATAACCGTTCGTCCTCAAACGGACATAGAAAAGTACCTGGGCTGGTGAAAAGATCTACTCTGCATATCGGACTCGGACTCCTAAGTGGCTGCCTCAATAGGCTGACCTCTCCACTGCACTCGAATTGAAGGGTAAATCTTTGATCTCACCTGGCGAACTTGCCGGGCTAGAATAGCCACCGGCTCCTCCTCGTAAGTCAAATCCTTGTCCAACTAGACAGAGCTGAAATCTAACACATGGGACAGATCGTCGTGATACTTTCGAAGCATGGACACATGGAATACCAGATGAATAGATGCTAAACTAGGTGGCAATGCAAGCCTGTAAGCCACCTCTCCTACCCTCTCTAGAATCTCAAAAGGTCTGATATACCTAGGGCTCAACTTGCCCTTCTTTCTGAACCTCATTACACCCTTCATGGGTGATACCCGAAGCAACACTCTCTCTCCGACCATGAATACAACATCACGAACTCTGCGATCGGCATAACTCTTCTGCCTAGACTGAGCTGTGCGAAGTCGATCCTTAATAATCTTGACTTTATCCAAGGCATCCTGTACTAAGTCTGTGCCCAATAACCGAGCCTCCCCGGCTCAAACCACCCAACTGACGATCGGCACTGCCTACCATATAATGCCTCATAAGGAGCCATCTGAATGCTCGACTGGTAGCTGTTGGTGTATGCGAACTCTGCAAGGGGTAAGAACTGATCCCACAATCCTCCAAAGTATATAACACATGTGCGGAGCATATCCTCCAAGATCTGAATAGTGCGCTCAAACTGCCCGTCCGTCTGAGGATGAAATGATGTGCTTAATTCAACCCGCGTACCCAACTCACATTGTACTGCCCTCCAGAAGTGCGAGGTAAACTACGTACCTCGATCAGAAATGATAGATACGGGTACACCGTGAAGACGAACGACCTCACAAATGTAAATCTCTGCCAACCACTCCGAAGAATAGGAAACTGCCACAGGAATGATGTGCGCTGACTTGGTCAGCCTGTCCACAATGACCCAAACTGCATTGAACTTCCTCTGAGTCTGTGGGAGTCCAACAACAAAATCCATAGTGATACGCTCCCACTTCCACTCAGGAATCTCTAACCTCTGAAGAAAACCATCAGGTCTTTGATGCTCACATTTTACCTGCTGGCAATTTAGGCACCGAGCTGCATATGCAACTATGTCTTTCTTCATCCTCCTCCACCAATAATATTTCTGCAAGTCCTGATACATCTTGGCGGCGCCCGGATGAATAGAATACCGGGAACTGTGGGTCTCCTCAAGAATCAACTCACGAAGTCTATCCACATTAGGCATACAAATACAAACCTGCATCCTCAAAACTTTGTCATCTCCAACAGTAACCTGCTTGGAACCACCTTGCCACACTGTGTCTCTAAGGACAAGCAAATGAAGATCGTCATACTACCGATCTCTGATATGCCCAAACAAATAAGACCGAGCAACTGTACAAGCTAGAACACAGCTGGGCTTAGAAACATCCAACCTCACAAATTGATTGGCCAAGGCCTGAACATCCAATGCAAGCGGTCTCTCATTAATGGGAATATATACAAGGCTACCCATACTAGCTGAATTCCTACTCAAAGTGTCGGCCACCACATTGGCCTTCCCAAGATGATACAATATGGTGATATCATAGTCTTTCAATAGCTCCAACCACCTCCCCGGCCTCAAATTGAGTTCCTTCTGCTTGAACAAATACTGCAAGCTCCGATGATCCGTGAATACCTCACATGGCACGCCGTAAAGATTGTGCCTCCAAATCTTCAGCGCGTGAACAATGGTTACCAGCTCTAGATCATGAACAGGGTAATTTTTCTCGTGAACCTTCAGCTGCCGCGAAGCATATGCAATAACCTTGCCACGCTGCATCAATACCGCACCCAGACCAATACGAGATGCGTCACAATATACTGTATAAGATCCTAAACCTGTGGGTAACACCAATACCGGTGCCGTAGTCAAAATCGTCTTGAGCTTCTGGAAGCTCGCCTCACACTCGTCTGACCACCTGAACGGGTCACCCTTCTGGGTCAACCTGGTCAACAGGGCTGCTATGGATGAAAACCCCTCCACAAACTGACGGTAATAACCTTCCAATCCCAAGAAACTACAGATCTCTGTAGTTGATGTGGGTCTTGGCCAGTTCTGAACTGCCTCAATCTTCTTAGGATCCACATGAATACCCTCTGCTAACACAACGTGACTCAAGAAAGCAACTAAACTCAACCAAAACTCATATTTTGAGAACTTAGCATATAACTGGTTGTCTCTCAGAGCCTGAAGAATGATCCGAAGGTGCTGCTCAAGCTCCTCTCGGTTGTGGGAGTAGATCAAGATATCATTAATAAACACAATCACAAAGGAATCCAAGTAGGGCTTGGACACCCGGTTCATCAAATCCGTGAATGCTGTTGGGGCATTGGTCAGCCCAAATGACATCACTAGAAACTCATAATGCCCATACCGAGTCCGAAAAGTTGTCTTAGGGACATCGGATGCCCTAATCCTCAACTTATGGTAGCTAGATCTCAGATCAATCTTCGAAAACACCTGGGCACCCTGAAGCTGATCAAATAAATCATCAATCCTCGGCAATGGGTACTTGTTCTTGATGGTGACTTTGTTCAATTGCCGATAATCTATACACATCCTCATCGATCCATCTTTCTTATTTACAAACAACACAGGTGCGCCCCACGGCGAGACACTAAGTCTAATGAAGCCCTTATCAAGCAAATCTTTCAACTGTTCCTTTAATTCTTTCAACTCTGGCGGGGCCATGCGGTATGGCAGAATGGAAATGGGCTGAGTGCCCGAAGCCAAATCAATGCAGAAATCAATATCCCTGTCGGGTGGCATCCCTGGCAGGTCTACAAAAAATACCTCTGGAAACTCACAAACAACCGGCACTGAATCCATGGAAGGAACCTCCACATTAGAATCGCGGACATAAGCCAAATAGGCTAGACACCCCTTCCCGACCATATGCTGAGCCTTCACATAAGAGATAACCCTGTTGGCAGAATGGCCAAGAGTCCCTCTCCACTCTAATCGAGGCAACCCCTGAAAGGCTAAGGTCACAATCTTGGTGTGACAATCTAATATAGCAGGATAAGGTGACAGCCAATCCATACCTAATATGACATCAAAATTAACCATATCGAGATATAGAAGGACTACACGAGTCTCAAGACTCCCAATGGTGACCACACATGAACGATAAACATGATCTACAACAATAACATCTCCCACTGGTATGGACACATACACAGGAGAACTCAAAGAATCACGGGGCATAACCAAATAGGAAGCAAAATAGGATGACACATAGGAGTAAGTAGACCCCAGATCAAATCGAACTGAAGCATCTCTACTACAAACTGAAATAGTACATGTGATAATAGCGTCAGAAGACTCAGCCTCAAGCCTGGCTGGGAAAGCATAACACCGGGGCTGGGCCCCACCACTCTGAACTACATCTTTGGGACGGCCTCTAACTGGCTGATCTCTACCTCTAACGGCCTGACCTCCACCTCTAACACTCTGGCCTCTACCGCTGGCTGCCTTACCCCTGCCTCTGGCTGGTTGAGCAGGTGGTGCAGCAAATGGTGCTGGAACCATGGCACGAGAACTCTAATACTGTGAGTTGCTCGTTGCCCAAGGGAAAATCTAGTAATGTGCCTCAGATCACCACAAGTATAACATAACCTCGGCTGTTGTGACTGCTGACCCTGAAACTGACCCTATCGACCTGAGTAATCACCCTGATAACTCTGGAGTGGAGATGCACTAATAGGAGCTAGTGGTGCACTGTAAGCTAGCTGGTCGGAATAAGGCATATGAGGACCACGACCACCTGAGGCACCGTGGGATGCCTGGAGTGCTGAATGAAACGACCTAGGAGGATGGCCCCTACCAAAAGTACCCCTACCTCTAGATGAGGCACCGCTGAACTCACCAAAATAACGAGGTCACTTGTCAGACCCTTGACCTCCCTGAGCAAGAACCATCTCGACTCGTCTGGCGACATTAGCAGCCGCCTGAAAAGAAATCTCATTCCCAGTCTCCTTAGCCATATGTAATCTGATAGGCTGAGCAAGTCCTTCCATAAACCTCTCTCTCTCTCTCTCTCTCTCTCTCTCTCTCTCTCTCTCTCTCTCTCTCTCTCTCTCTCTCTCTCTCTCTCTCTCTCTCTCTCTCTCTCTCTCTCTCTCTCTCTCGCGGTGGGAAGCAGAAGAATAGCATGACGGGACAAAATCCACAAAATGGGTCGCATACTGAGTAACAGTCATACTGCCCTACTGGAGATGCTCAAACTGAAGATGATGTTCCTCTCTCAATGTGATAGGCAGAAACTTCTCTAGGAAGAGCTGAGAGAACTGGTCCCAAGTAAGAGCAGGAGACCCAGCTGGTCTGGTCAACAAATAATCTCTCCACCATTTCATGGCAGAACTAGTCATCTGAAATGCAGCAAAATCGACCCATTGGTCTCTACTATACCCATGTTCCATAGAACCTCGTGACAGCTGTCAAGATACTCCTGGGGATCCTCTGAGGTAGAACCACTGAAGTGAACTAGGAAGAGCTTGGTAAACCTGTCCAATCTCCACATATCCTCAGAAGACATAGCTGACCCATCTCCGGCCTGTGCCGCAACAACCAGCTGAACTACTCCGACTGGCTGAGCTGCTGAAACCTGATACTAGGGAGTTATCTGCTCCAGAGCGGGAGTAGTGGGAGTCTGGGCTCCTCCTCCAGCCTGAGAGACTACTAGTGCCATGGGAAATGCGCCAGTCTAGGCCACACTCTCCATAAGGCCCACCAAATAGACCAAAGCGTCCTGAAGTACTGGGGTGGCAATGAACCCCTCCGAAACCTGAGCAGGTCCGGCAGGAACAGTCTGGGCTGGAACCTCCTCGTCAAGCTTTATCTGAGGCTCCACTGCTGGGGCTACTACTCGGGCTCTGGACTGAGCCCTGCCCCTACCTCGGCCTCTAGCACGGCCTCAGCCTCGACCTCTGCCCTGCGTAGGAGTTGCCACTGGAGGCCCTGGTTGCTGCTCAGCTGAGGAAGCGGTATGTGTTCTCTCCATCTGCGAGATAATAAGAGTAGAAGAGTTCAATCAGTATTGAGAAAACAACATCACACGATAGAGGAGAATAGAAGTGAAATTTGTTCCTAAACTTCATAGCCTCTAGAAGATAAGCACAGACATCTCCGTACCGATCCTCCAGACTCTACTAAGCTTGCTCGTGAATCGTGAGACCTAGGCAACCTAGTGCTCTGATACCAACTTGTCACGACCCGGAATTCCCACCGTCGGGGACCGTGATGGCGCCTAACATTTCACTTGCTAGGCAAGCCAACGTTAGAGAATCATTAAACCAAATCCGTATTTCCATTCAGTAAATAACAATAATTAGCTAGGATGAAATATAATAAGTGCGAAATAATATAAAAACTGTATTATTTACTATCATCCGGATCTGGAGTCACAATTCATGAGCATTCTAGAATTTACTACAAGTAATAGTCTAAAAGAAATACAACTCTTTGAATGAAAGAAACAGTTAAATAGAAGGATAGACGGGGACTTCAAGGTCTGTGAATGCCGACAGATCTACCTTGAGTCTCCGGATAGCAGGTCCAACAGCTAAAATCTCGATCAACCCGAGCCGGTACCAAAATCTGCACAGAAAGTGCAAAGTGTAGTATCAGTACAACCGACCCCATGTACTGGTAAGTGTCGAGCCTAACCTCGACGAAGTAGTGACGAGGCTAAGGCAAGGCACCTACAAATCAACCTATACAATTTAACAGTGTATATACAAATAACAGTAATAAAAAACTAGACAGGAATTATCGGGAGGGGGAAACATGCTGGGGGAAATACGAAATAAAGAGCTACAGCAGAATGAGAACTGGAACAACCAATATACTATGAATCAACATGAGCATGAATACAGTAAAAGAAAAATGCACGGCATCACCCTTTATGCATTAACTCTCATATCATGGCAAGGCATCACCCTTCCTGCTTTTACACTCACAATATGGCACGGCATCACCCTTAGTGCATTAACACTCACAATATGGCACGGCATCACCCTTCGTGCATTAACACTCTCCCTTACCATAATGAAATGCATAAATAATAACAGGGAGATAGAATAACAAGTACAAGCCTTACTTCAACATTTGGTTCCACAATATCAATCTCAACATTGAAATAAATACTAAATTATCACCAGAGAATCCGTAAACATGATAAGAACGGTCAATTTAATAACACTAGTCTAAACACGTAACAATTAGGCATAGGAAAGCGACAATATAAGAAAAACGGGAGAAAACATAGAAAACAGGTAACTTAGCGGTGCATAAGTACTCATCACCTCACATATACGCCGCTCACATGAATTTCACATAGCAAATAATCTGAGATTCCTAATTCCCTCAAGTCAGGGTTAGACACAACACTTACCTCGCTCCGAAGGCCACTTAATACTCAATCACAGCTTTTCCTCGAGAATTCACCTCCAAACCACTCGTATCTATTCAAAAATGACTCAATAATATCAAATATTGCTAAAGGAATCAATTGCATTGCATAAATGTAGATTTCCCAAATGTTCCTCCAAAAAGTCGAAAATTGACCCCGGGCGAGCTTGGTCAAAACCCAAGGTTCGGACCAAAATCCATTTACCCATTCACCCCAGATCCTGGATATATAATTGGTTTTGGAATCCGACCTCAAATTGAGGTCTAAATCCCCAAATTTTTGAAATCCCTAGTTTCTATCCAAACCCCTAATTCTACCATGAAAACTCTAGATTTTAGGTTGAAACTTTATGAAATGAAATGGGTAATTGAAAGAAAATGGTTTAGAATCAATTACCAATACTTTGGGAAAGAAAATGACTCTTGAAAATCACGGCGCCCACACACCAAATAATATCAAGATATCCTAAGGGGGAAGTCCCCAACACAAGGTTAGGCAAGCCACTTACCTCGAACCGCTTAAATCACCTCGATAACACGTTCTTGCCATGAGTATCCAACTCCAAATGGCCCGAATCTATTCAAATAAATTGCATAATGTAAATATAACTACGAGTAACTAATTTAGCTAATTAATTCGAAGCTAAAGCGTGAGATTAGGAAAAATGCCCAAAAGGTCACCCCGGGCCCATGCCTCAGAATCGGGTAAAAGTCACAAAATATGAACACACATTCACTCACGAGTTTACTCGTACCAAAATTGCTCAAATCCGATACCAAAATCTCGATCAAAACGACAAAATTTGGCCTAAGAATCTTTCTCAATTTCTCATCCCAAATCCGAAATTAAACGATAAAATCAACCATAGATTAGTGGAATATAACCATAAAGGAGTTAGGAATCATTACCCAAAAACTTCCTCCGAAAATCTCTCCAAGTTTCGCCTTCTACCGAGCTCTCAATCAAATCTTTGTGTTATGAACTCAACCCTCGTTTTTGAACCTTAAATTCTGCCCAGGTGCGTTCTTCTTCGCGAACGCGACATCACGATTGCGAACGCGATGAACAATCTTCCACTGGCCCAAAATTCCTCCTTCGCGAATGCGTACCTTCCACTGACGGACCCTTCATGAACGCGGGAACCTCTTCGCGAACGCGTAGGCTTAATGCCTGAAGCTTCCTCTGCCCCGTTCCTCTACGCGAACGCGAGGACCATATCGCGAATGCGTAGGCTTAAAGTCCCACACCTTCGCGAACACGGGAACAACATCGCGAACGCGAAGAACAACTTCGCTGCCTTTCCCAGATGCTCTACGCGATCGTGAGGCAACTCTCGCGAACGCGATGAAGGATTTTTCTACAATAAAACACCAGAAATCTGCCATTTCTCTAAGTCCAAAGATGACTCGTTGAGCATCCGAAACACACCCGAGGCCCCTGGGACCTCGACCAAACATACCAACCAATCCTAAAACACATACAAACTTAGTCGAGCTCTCAAATCACATCAAACAACGCTAAAATCACGAATCACCCTCCAATTCAAACTTAAAGAACTTGAAACTTCAAAATTCTACAACCGATGCCGAAACCTATCAAATCACGTCTGATTGTCCTCAAATTTTGCGCACAAGTCATAATCAACATTACGGACCTACTCCAACTTTCGAAATTGGAAAACGACCCCGATATAAAAAATTCCACTACCGGCCCAAAACTCCAAAAATTCGACTTTCGCCATTTCAAGCTTAAATGAGCTATGAACCTCCAAAACACAATCCGGACACGCTCCTAAAGCCAAAATCACCTAACGGAGCTAACGAAACCGACGAAATTCCATTCCAGAGTCGTTTTCACACAGCTTCAACTACGGTCCAAATCCTAAGGCTTAAGCTCTCATTTAGGGACTAAGTGTCCCAAAACACTCTGAAACTCAAAACCAATCATCCCGGCAAGTCACAATAGCAGAAAAAGATTTGGGGAAAGCAGTTAATTGGGGATCGGGGCTATTACTCTCAAAACGACCGTCCGGGTCGTTACATACTCTAATCTAAACACGACTTTCCCAAGAATAGCATAGATAGTAAATAGAACTCAACTGCTGGCCAAATAATTAAGAAATTATGCACAGAATTAGAGAAACAACCAAAGATGATAACCCAAATTAACGGTAATATAATTAATAAGCTTCAATATTCATGACAACCACAACCCTAGAACGTGAAGTTTAGCTCCACATAGACATGGTAGCAAAACAACAAATCATCAAGAAAAAGTAACGATTACTAAGTTTGATGGAAGAAAGGTGGAATCTGATGAATTCCGGCCACCACGGAGGCTCCGTGCTCTCCCTAGGTCTAAAGTCTGTCCAAAGTCGGTGTCCCCTCTAAAAATGGTGTTTAATAACTATTTATATGTGTAGGGAAAAGGCCTAGATGAAATAACCAAATCCAAAACCAAGTAGGAGACGAAATAGGATTTTAAAATCCGGAACCCCCTCGCTACAGACCGTGCTTCGCAACCTCTATAGCGCGCTCCACCTCGCCTCGGGCCTTGCCTCGCGAGCTCAAATGCACGCTATGAGTCTCGCGCCACCTGCTCTATCACGAGCAGTGAACCTCGTGTCGCCTGGGATGCTGCTTCTCTTTTGAGTTGCTATAGTTTTTGCATTGTTCTTTCTTCAGTTCTACATTCCAAACATCACTTTCCATTTCATGTTTTTGTCTTCTTTTCCTTAGTTTTCCATTTTTTTTTGCATTGTTCTTTCTTTTTTGTCTTCTTTTTGATTTGTCTCTTTTGTCTTCCCACACAAAGTTAAACCTTAATATATCCATTAATTAAATAATCATGACTCCATTCTTGCAGTGTATAAAATACACATAAAATCTCTACTTTGCTCTCAATTTCGTCTTCAAAGTACCTACACATAAAATAAGCTCAATTAAGCACAATGATAGACAATTTAGCATTAAAACACCAAAATGTAAGGTAAGTAATGCACTAAAAATATATAATTATAGCCAAACATCAGTGAATAAAATAATTTTAAAAGGGAGGGTCAAAATTGGCCATCAACAGCTGCCCCTCTTTGACCGAAGACGATGAAAGAGTTTTCTGGAAAAAAAATTAAACCAAAACTAATTTTGTCCCGAATTTTAGGTAAGTATTGCAGGAAATAGGGATGGTGAATTGCAGGATTGAATAGGGGAAGAATCTGGGAAGATTTAGGAATATTGGGCCGAATTCTAGCTTTGAATAACTTACATACCTCGGGCTTAACAAGGATCAGGCCTCATGTAGTTCTGGAATAAGAACTTTGGGAAAGCGGCACTAGCTGGAAATGCCCAAGTATCGTATTTTGACGATACGGCGAGACATAAGATTGGTCACTCATGATGGCTTGAATTTTGCGGCCTGATTTGAATGATTCAAAATTTTGAGCTCGCTGGTCATCTTGAGTTGGGATCTTGAGCCCGCTACTGGGTTGGCTATCCCCATAGCGTTGTAGTTTGGTCTGCCTCTAAGAAGTAGTTCCACGCGGGGTGTTTGTTCCTACAAAACAAATTAAAATACACACATACCAATGTATTGCAATGCAGAATATATTAAGATGCGATGTAAATAATGTAAGAATGATGATGCCTGGCTGCCGGCAAGCCGTTATTTGGGATTGGGATGATGGGATACCTGATCCTAACAAGATTTGTTAGTCGGACTGGGTACCGTTCCACAGATGTTGGAGTATTTGAAAATTATCTCCGCTTGTTAGGAGAGCTTGATTGGCAAAGTGCGTCTCTGCTTGCTGGGAAAGCTTTGCACTGAGAAATGTCTCCGCTCTTTGGGAGAGCTTATTGCAGGGTGCGTCTCTGCTTATTGGGAGATATTTGCACTGAAATGTAAAGTAATATCTGCTTGGGAGCGATCGAAATCATGCCTAATGTTGCACTAACAAAACGTTAAACATTCAAGGTAACAAGAAAATGAAATATAAACATGCCCAAGAGATACTCTTGACTACAGGGCTAAGTTGCGGCCATCGATTGGCAGAACATTGGTGACGAGGTTCGCGATTGTCTATTCCGGATTCGTGATTGACAGAGCGGTGCTGTGGATTGCTTTTTGTTGGTGAAGTTTCCAGTTTGCTATATACAAGGCTCCAGTTGGCGAAGCCGATGTTCGATTTGTATAAAGCGCTCCGATTGATTGAACAATTTTCTATATACAGGGCTTCGATTGGTGAAGCTGACGTGCGATTTGTATAGGGTGCTACGATGGATTGAGCAGGCAGTTTGCTATTTATAGGACTTCTATTGGCGAAGCCGGTGTTCATTTTGTACAAGATGCTCCAATTAAGTAAGCGAACGGTTTGCTATTTATAGATTTCTGTATCAGCTGTCTGATTCCGAGGCACTTGCAAAGAATTCAAGAGTTAGCTTTAACTGCGCTCGAAAATATAAATAAGAGGAGGGAGAGATATTCTTAGGCAAGTGGCGGGTCCGTCATTTGCCCCAGTGTGGTTCCAGCAATTCTTTACTCCCTGTTGACCCTTCACTCAAAGAAAACTTCTTAGTAGGGGGAGTTGGTTTGCGTCGACCCTGGTATTGATTTTCCCCAGGCTTTGACATGATTAAATCGTGGAGTTCGGTAAATGGAACAGATTATTTTATATATTTTTTAGAAAATATTCTGAAAATACTTGTTTCTTTTAAGGCTAACGCCGTCATCCCGGATTATGACATGTTACGAAAGGTTCTTCGCACGCGAATGCATTTCTCTGAGAACTTCGTCCTATTGATGTCCATCTTCCATGGTATCTTTGACAATGCGGCTACTGGCCGTTGCGACTGCTTCCTAATTAAAACTAATGCATTACAGAGGTTTCCTAAGGTTATGACGGAACCCTTTCAGATTGCCTACATATCCAAACGGAATCAAGTCTGAATATAGTTCGTGGGATAATGATGAAATGTGGTGAAACGACCGAGCCTGACTCAGGAAGCCTATGTATCCAAAACAAAATCAGGTCGGGACGTAGTTCGATTATAACAAATGCAAGATGATGAGATTAAGAAATGAAAATGGCCGAGTCTGACTTAGACAACCTACGTATCTAAGTGGAATCAGGCTAGAATGTAGTTCAATTACAAAAGATGACTGAATTTGATGAGGATTGCCTATGTATTCCTTTTTAAGGAAATCAAGTCGGCGTAGTTCCTGAACAACATACAAAAAAATGACATTTGGTTTTTCTATTATAAGAGAAAAAGGAGGAGAGAAACCGAACCCTACGCGGGTTGCCTACGTATCCCTCCGTGGGAAGTCAGGTTAAATGTAGTTCTGTTACATCAAAATCCTAACTATATCTGCCTTCAAGCGTAATATCTCTTCGAGTTGATTGACTTTCTGCTGACTCTTCCATCTATTTATGCTAAGATTAGAGCTCCACCAGACAGTGCTCTGTGGACCACGTAAGGACTTTGCCAGTTTGTGCAAACTTCCCTTTAGCTTCCTCTTGATGGGAAAAGATTTTCTTCAGAACCAACTGCCCTTGTGCGAATTGGCAAGGCTTCACTCTTTTGTTAAATTCACTAACCATCATGTTCTGGTATAACTGTCCATGACATACTGCATCCATTCTTTTCTCATCAATGAGCATGAGTTGTTTTTGCCTGACCCATATCCACTCTACGTCGTCCAATGTTTCTTCTTGGATGACTCTTAAGGATGAGATTTCGACTTCTGCAGGTATCACTGCTTCAGTGTCATATACCAACATGTATGGCGTTGCCTCACTAGATGTTCTCATAGTAGTTCGATAACATAATAAAGCGAAAGGTAGCTTCTCGTTCCATTGTCTATGATTGTCCACTATCTTTCCTAGAATCCTCTTGATATTCTTGTTGGTTGCCTCGACTGCCCATTTATTTGCGGTCTATAGGCTTTGGAATTGTGGTGGACGATTCTGAACTTCTTGTAGATTTCCTCATGAGGTCACCATTGATGTTGGCGACGTTGTCAGTGATATAGACTCTGGTATCCCAAATATGCAAACGATGTTATTCTGGACAAAATCTGCAACCACTTTCTTTGTGACATCCATTTAAGTAGATGCCTCGATCCATTTAGTGAAATAGTCGATAGCTACCAAAATGAAATGATGTCCATATGACGCTGTAGGCTCTATGGGTCCTATTACGTCCATGCCCTAGGCGGCGAAAGGCCAGGGTGAACCCATTAGATTTAACTCATTTGGTGGAACCCGGATGAAGTCTCCGTGAATCTGACACTGGCGACACTTCTGCACATAGCGGATGCTGTCGTTTTCCCTAGTGATCCAAAAGTATCCATCTCTTAAAATCTTCTTGGCTAATGTGAACCCGTTCATGTGGGGTCCGCACATCCCTGCATGTATTTCTTCCAACAGTCTGGTTGCTTCGGCGGCGTCTACACATCTCAGTAAACCTATGTCTGGGGTCCTCCTATACAAGACTTTCCCGTTGAGGAAAAAGTGGTTTGCCAATCTCCCGAGGGCTCACTTTTGACCATTAGTAGCATTTTTTGGGTACTCCTGGGTTGTGAGGAACTTCTTGATGTCATGATACCAAGGTTTACAATCTGGTCCTTAATTCACATGGAAGCAATGAGCATGTTAATCCTTGATTTCTATCTCGATGGGGTCGATGTAGTTCTTATCTAAATGCTGAATCATAGTTAATAAGGTTGCAAGGGCGTCTGCGAACTCATTCTGAATTCTAGGGACATTCCTGAAATCTATCTTTGTGAACTTTTTGCACAGCTCCTTCACGTAGTGCAGGTACGGCAGTATCTTGACATTCTTGGTCGACCATTCTCCTTGGACCTGGTGTATCAGTAGATCAAAATCTCCTATGACCAAAAGTTCTTTGATGTTCATGTTGATTGCCATTCTGATTCCAAGGATGCATGCCTCGTATTCAGCCATATTATTAGTACACGAGAATCTTATCTTTGCTGACACTGGATAATGTTGTCCAGATTCCAAAATTAGGACTGCCCTAATTCCGACTCCTTTGAAATTTACTGCTCCATCGAAAAACATTCTCCACCCAGGGTATGATTCTGTAATATCTTCTCCGACAAATAGTACCTCTTAATCGGGAAAATACATGGTAAGTGGTTCATAATCCCCATCCACCGAATTCTCGGCAAGGTGGTCAGCTAAACCTTGTCCTTTCATAGCCTTCTGAGTTATGTACACAATGTCAAATTCCCTGAGGAGAATATGCCATTTAGCTAGCTTCCCGGTAGGCATTGGCTTCTAAACAATGTACTTGAGTAGATCGAGCCAAGATATCAGATGCGTGGCGTATGCTGACATGTAATGCCTTAACTTCTGAGCTGTTACAACCCAAATTTGCATACCATAGATCACGCCGTAAGTTAGTCGACGTAAATCCAAGAAGAGATTATCTTTGAGATGATAATAAGTTAATCCTATTGGTCTTAAACGATACAAGGGTGTATAAGAGTGGTTAACAAGTATTTGAAGTTAAACGAATCAAGGATGTTGTAACCCGTATTTTCGGGTAACACTAGAGGTGATTAATTGTCCCAAGAGGTCTTGTTTTAATGTATTTGAATCATATAATATCCGCATCATAAGTCTTGAAGTCAAGCGAGTTATGAAACAAAAGTCGATAAAAGTTGTTGCAACTTAGGTTTATAATTTTACTTAAACTTTAGGTCAAATGTTACTGCATTTTTCTCCCAATGTGCTTGGAATTATGGGGTGATCTACCTATCAAATTGAATATCTATGAGTCTAGTTTCCAACGCATTAAACCGTTCGTCGATACGATCTCGGAATAGAGAGATATTCACATTTTCGCGAGAGTGCGCCAAGCTGCTCTCTATGGGGCCCACAAAGGCGGTTTAAGACATATGGACATAAATAAGATACCTCAACCCCGTTTTAAGTCATTATTTTTCAGTATATTCAGACCTTATAACCCTAAAAACAGTCTCTCAAGGTTCTCTCATGATCCAAGACCCAAACAAAGGGCAAACAACACAAATCAAATGTCGGGAATCCCGTGGCGCTAGTAAGTTTCTTGTTCTTCTTGTTGTTGCTGATTTTTGTGTTGTTCCAGCTCGTGTGGGAGGTTGTTTTAAGTGTTTTATGTCCTTTAAATACACCTTCAAGTTTTTAATATCAACCCTAGGTGATTTCAAGTCTTCTAAAGTAATTCTAGTGCCGAAAAACCCGAATTAATTGCTAGTTTCGCTTCCTTGTTCTTGTGGCAGAATTGAAGGGATATTTCGTGGAAAATTAAGGTCAAATTGGAGTTGTTCTTTCTGTTTAAAGGTAAGGAACCTCTTACTCTATATATATTTAAGATTATCCAAGTTGCAGCTAAGTCGTTAAAGCTAGAACTTGTGAAATATATATCGAAAGGCTTGGTAGTAATGTTGTTGGTTGGTGGACTGTTATGGAGGCTCAATATGATTATTAATGATGTTTTTTGGGCTGTTTGGTGATTGTATTGACTTGTGGGAAGTCATATAAATAGGGGAGGTGCTGTCCGTTTTATCGTAAAATAGGTTGTGGTCGATACATAATAGTTACGACGCTTAAACGATAATGATAGTGTCATTTGTCTTATTGTAGACTAAGGAGTCGTGACATTTGCATAGCTTGAGGTTGGGCAGTATATACAAGGTATGTGAGGCTATCCCCTTCATTCTTTTGCACGACTCCGATTGTACATAATGTAATGAACGAGCTCCCAAAGATACTCTACTCTTAGAAGCTAGCAGTACTTACATTGCTGCCCTTCTTATGAAACGATTGATATTGATGTTACTTCTCTTATTCTTATATTATCAATGTTGTTGGTAGTTCCTGATTCTTATAAGATTCTTGATGAAGAGTTAATCCTAATAACGTGTACGAAGGATACCAACCTTATGTCACTCCGAAAGGTTCAAAATATGATTCCAATGAGTCCAGCATGCATCATATATATGTATCTATTTTACTCTACCGAGCCGCGCTATAGTCGGCCGGGTACGGCACCTATTGTGCAACCACTGATCAGTTGGGATTTACCGAGCTCCACGTGGCCGGGTACGATTCTACCGAGCCCTATGATGGCCGGGTACATTTTACCGAGCCTATTATGGCCGGGTACGATATGATGATGGTGATGCCCACAAAGGCGTATGTTTTAAAAGTTTATGTATATATATGTATGTATCATGTATTTCATGTCAGTAGCCCTCAGAGGTACCCAGATGTCACAGGTTGTATATTCTCTATCCCTGTTTACATTACTGTTCTTACTTATGCTTTCTTGCCTCACATACTCAGTACTTTATTCGTACTGACGTCCTTTTTATTTGTGGACGCTGCATGTCGTGCTGCAGGTCCTGATAGACAGGTAGACGTAGCTCCCCCACCACAGTAGGCTGTCCAGTTCAGCAGTTATTGGCGAGATCCCTTCTCCGGACTTGCCGTGGTCTTGGTATGCATTTTTGTTATAGACATTATGGGTATGTCGGGGCCCTGTTCCGGCAATGTTGTAGCACTTATGTTCCTTTAGAGGCTCATAGACAGGTGTCGACTTATGTATGGTTTAGAATGCCTTTTCGGCTGATTTTTGTTGTATAGTCTTTCATGGCATCATGGTAGCTCGTACCTTATATATAGTTTCTTGACAGTCTTGTCGTCCCATGTTATGTATGTTCATGACATTATCTTTCATTGTTGGATGTTCATGATCCATGTCTACTATTTATATTGATCTTGTCGGCCCTTAAAGATAATAAGGAAGGTTAGATAAAATGTATGTTGGTGCTCGGCAAGTATGGCCCGGGTGCTAGTCATGACCCTCCAGTTGGGTCGTGACAAACTTGGTATCAGAGCAAGTCTGTCCTAGGGGTTGTCTATGAGCCGTGTCTAGTAGAGTTTTGATTATGGATGTGTAGCGCGCCACATTTATAATCAGGAGGCTACGTGACATCTAGGGTTGTTACCTTCTTCCTGAATCTAGATCGTGCGTAGAGTTGAGTAGTAAGTGTTCATATCTAATATTCACCTTGTTTTCTTTCAGCGATGCCTTCGACTAGGAAGCAAGCGATTAGTAAACGGCTTGATACAGCTGTGGGAGAGGGTAACATTCAGGTGCCTCCAGCCAGAGCAGGCCAAAGTGAGGCTCAGAGTGAGATGCCGTCTCATACCTCTCTGTCTCCTCCCGAGGATATTAGGAGGCACCCAGTACATCCAGTTCCTCCGTCTGGCACTACAGACCATGATATGCGCAGTGCGGTGCAATTGTTGACTAGCTTGGTAGCTGCTCAGGCTCAGAGGCAGAATACCGGTGCTGCTGATAAACCGGTTAGTGCGAGAGTTCGTGATTTTATTAATCTAGACCCTCCAGTGTTTACCGGATCAGACCCCAAGGAGGACCCACAAATATTTATTGATCAGATTCATCGTACATTGCGGGTTATGCATGCTAGTGATACGGAGGCAGTAGAGTTGGCTTCTTATCGGTTACGGGATTTAGCGGTTTTCTGGTATGATAGTTGGGAGAGATCTAGGGGTCCGAACGCTCCTCCAGCCGTGTGGAAGGAATTTTCTGAGGCCTTTCTTCGTCACTACTTGCCAGTTGAGATACGACGAGCTAGAGCTGATAAGTTCTTGAACCTTCGACAGGGTAATATGAGTGTACGAGAGTATAGTATACAGTTTGATTCTTTAGCAAGGTATGCTCCCCATATGGTGTCAGAGATGAGTGATAGGGTGCATCTGTTCGTGAACGGGTTGGGACCACATCTGATAAATGAGTGCACAACAGCCTCCTTGGTAGAGGGCATGGATATTTCCCGTATTCAGGCTTATGCCCAGACCCTAGAGGATCGTAAGCGCCAGCAAAGGGCAGATAGGGAGCAGGATAGGGGCCAGCATAAGAGGGCGAGATTTGCAGGGTATTCTGATGAGTTCAGAGGCAGTATCAGGCCCCAATCTTCGAGGAGTTCGGCGCCACCTGTAGCTAGTGCTCCTCCAAAGTTTCAGAGGCCTCGGTATGATCGATTTACCTATTCTGGTTCAGGTCAGAGTTCGAGGGCATCAGGCTCACAATTTCATAGAGATACTAGTCAGACGAGACCCCCAACACCTCGTTGTGATCAGTGCGGCAAGGCCCACTTTGGACTGTGCCGTCGAGGTTCCGATGCGTGCTATTCTTGCGGACAGCGTGGCCATATGATGCGGGATTGTCCTAACAGAGGAGGTGGTGGTATGGCTCAACCGACTGGATCTGTGTCTGGTTCTTCCTCATCAGTTCGACCTCCAGCACAAGGTTTTCAACAGTCGACAGGTCGTGGTAGAGGTAGAGGTTCAGTGCCGAGTTCGAGTGGTGCTCAAAATCGAACCTATGCTCTAATAGGTCGACAAGATCTCGAGTCATCTCCGGATGTTGTTACAGGTATATTGTCTGTGTTTTCTTATGATGTATATGCGCTAATTGATCCAGGATCTACCTTATCATATGTTACACCCTTTGTGGCTAATAAGTTTGGCATTGAACCTGAATTGATAAGTAAACCACTTGCGGTATCCACTCCGATAGGAGATTCTGTGATTGCTAGAAGGGTATATAAAGGTTGCACTGTGATGATTTGTAGTCGTCAAACCTCGGCAAATTTATTTGAGTTAGAAATGGTTGATTTCGATATGATAATGGGAATGGACTGGTTGGCCTCATGCTATGCAAATGTTGACTGTCGTACGAAGATGGTTAGGTTTCAGTTTCCTTGTGAACCCGCCATTGAATGGAAGGGGAACATTGCTACGCCAAAAGGTAGGTTTATTTCCTATCTTAAGGCAAGGAAGATGATCTCAAAAGGTTACATTTATCATCTTGTTCGCGTTAGGGATGCGGAGGCGAAGCCGCCTACTCTACAATTAATCCCCGTGGTCAATGAATTTCCAGATGTTTTCCCAGATGAACTCCCAGGCCTTCCTCCTGAAAGGGAGATTGAGTTTAGCATTGATGCATTGCCTGACACTCAACCGATCTCTATCCCTCCATATAGGATGGCCCCGGCAGAGTTGCGAGAGTTGAAGGCACAGTTGAAGGACTTGCTGGATAAGGGTTTCATTAGGCCTAGCACTTCACCTTGGGGTGCGCCAGTCTTGTTCGTGCGGAAGAAAGATGGGTCGTTAAGGATGTGTATCGATTATCGACAGTTGAATAAGTTTACAATAAAGAACAAGTATCCACTTCCAAGAATTGATGACCTGTTTGACCAACTCCAGGGTGCCAAGTATTTCTCCAAGATTGACTTGCGTTCAGGGTATCATCAGGTGAGGGTTAAGGAGAAGGATATTCCAAAGACGGCCTTCCGGACAAGATATGGGCATTTTGAGTTCTTGGTGATGTCGTTCGGGCTAACAAATGCCCCAGCAGCTTTTATGGATCTCATGAATAGTGTATTCAGGCCCTATCTTGATGTGTTCGTGATCGTATTCATTGATGACATTCTAGTGTATTCTCGTTCGGAGGCGGAACATGCGGGCCACTTGCGGATAGTATTACAGACCCTTCAGCATCATAAGTTATATGCTAAGCTCTCTAAATGTGAATTCTGGCTGAACTCAGTAGCATTCCTTGGCCATGTGATATCTGATGAGGGTATTAGTGTCGACACTCAGAAGATCGATGCAGTGAAGAATTGGCCGAGACCTACAACACCGTCAGAAGTCCGCAGCTTCCTGGGGCTAGCAGGATATTATAGGCGGTTTGTAGAAGGGTTTTCCTCTATATCAGCACCATTGACTAAGTTAACACAGAAAGCTACCAAGTTCCAGTGGTCTGATACTTGTGAACATAGTTTTCAGGAGCTAAAGAATCGATTGACATCCGCGCCAGTGCTCACTCTCCCAGAAGGAACAGAAGGTTATGTGGTATATTGTGATGCCTCAGGTATAGGTTTGGGGTGCATATTGATGCAACGTGGGAAGGTGATTGCTTATGCATCAAGACAATTGAAGAAGCATGAAAAGAATTACCCTACTCATGATTTGGAATTGGCTGCAGTAATATATGCTTTGAAGATATGGCGGCACTACTTATACGGTGTCCATGTTGACATCTACACAGATCACAAGAGTTTACAATACATCTTCAAGCAGAAGGAGTTGAATTTGAGGCAGCGTAGGTGGCTTGAATTACTGAAAGACTACGATGTCGAGATATTGTACCATCCCGGTAAAGCTAATGTTGTGGCAGACGCTCTCAGCCGTAAGTCAATGGGAAGCTTAATACATATTGAGGCAGGTAGACAAGGGTTGACCAAAGAGCTTCACCAGCTGGCCAATATGAGAATCAGATTGTTGGACTCTGATGACGGAGGTGTTACTGTACAGAATACAGCAGAATCATCTTTGGTAGCCGAGGTAAAAGCACGGCAATATGAAGATCCTACCTTAGTAAGATTGAGAGAGGGAATTCAGCAGTGTAAGATTACAGCTTTCAAGATCGGAGGAGATGGGACACTGAGATACCAGGGCCGATTATGTGTACCTAGTGTGGCAGGGTTGCGAGAGAAGATTATGATTGAGATTCACCAGTCCCGATATTCTATCCATCCTGGCTCGACAAAGATGTATCATGACGTTAAGGAGTAGTATTGGTGGGATAACATGAAGAAGTCTATTGCAGAATTTGTAGCCCAGTGTCCTAATTGTCAACAAGTAAAGATCGAGCATCAGAAACCTAGTGGATTGATTCAGAATATAGAGATTCCGACCTGGAAATGGGAGGTGATTAATATGGACTTCATTATTGGATTACCTCGCTCTTATCATAAGTTTGACTCCATCTGGGTGATAGTTGATCGACTTACAAAATCTGCCCATTTTCTGCCAGTTAAGACAACTTACACGGCTGAAGATTATGCGAAGTTGTATATCAAGGAGATTGTTAGGCTTCATGGTGTGCCGGTATCTATTATATCAGACCGAGGAGCTCAATTTACGGCTAACTTTTGGAGGTCTTTTCAGAAGGGTTTAGGCACACAAGTAAATCTCAGCACTGCATTCCATCCGCAGACTGACGGACAAGCTGAACGTACCATCCAGACGCTTGAAGATATGCTACGAGCATGTGTTCTAGATTTCAAAGGGAATTGGGATGACCATCTGGCACTTATAGAATTTGCCTACAATAATAGCTACCATTCCAGTATTAAAATGGCCCCGTATGAGGCACTGTACAGGAGGAGATGTAGATCACCAGTTGGATGGTTCGAAGTCGGTGAGATAGAATTATATGGGCCAGATTTGATTCACCAAGCCATTGAGAAGGTGAAAGTGATACAAGAGCGACTGAGGACGGCACAAAGCAGGCAAAAGTCTTATTCCGACGTCCGACGTCGTGATCTGGAATTTGAGGTTGGTGATTGGGTTTTCCTGAAGATCTCGCCGATGAAGGGTGTTATGCGTTTTGGGAAGAAGGGTAAGTTGAGTCCGCGGTATATTGGGCCGTACAAAATTCTTCGACGAATTGGACAGGTTGCTTACGAGTTAGAATTGCCATCTGAATTGGAATTTGTCCACCCGGTATTCCATGTATCTATGTTGAGGAAATGTATTGGAGACCCTTCTCGGGTCGTCCCTATCAAAGATGTACAAGTTACAAAGGATCTATCATATGATGAAGTGCCAGTGGCTATATTAGATCGACAAGTCCGCAAGCTGAGAACAAAGGATGTAGCTTCCGTGAAAGTATTATGGAGGAACAAGAATATAGAAGAAATGACATGGGAAGCAGAAGAGGAGATGAAGTCTAAATACCCTTACCTATTCCAGAGTGAAGATAACGAGGATGCCGGGGGAAAGAAGGACGCATTATAAGGTGAAACGGCTCTATGAGGTAAGCAATAGCTTGTGAATACTCTTTTTTTAATACAAAATGGTAATATGCAGATAATGTACAAATCCATAATGCTTTGTATAGTCTTGTAAGGCCATAGGTTAGGTTTAACTGCTTGCAAGTTTGGCTAGTGTCCATTTTATAGGGGAAACTCAGCCGGAAATCTCCGTCGGAATCCACAATGAGTTAGACACCCCATAAACCCTTACATTCGAGGACGAATGTTCCTAAGGGGGAGAGGGTGTTACAACCCAAATTCGCATACCATAGATCACGCCGTAAGTTAGTCGACGTAAATCCAAGAAGAGATTATCTTTGAGATGATAAGAAGTTAATCCTATTGGTCTTAAACGATACAAGGGTGTATAAGAGTGGTTAACAAGTATTTGAAGTTAAACGAATCAAGGATGTTGTAACCCATATTTTCGGGTAACACTAGAGGTGATTAATTGTCCCAAGAGGTCTTGTTTTAATGTATTTGAATCATATAATATCCGCATCATAAGTCTTGAAGTCAAGCGAGTTATGAAACAAAAGTCGATAAAAGTTGTTGCAACTTAGGTTTATAATTTTACTTAAACTTTAGGTCAAATGTTACTGCATTTTTCTCCCAATGTGCTTGGAATTATGGAGTGATCTACCTATCAAATTGAATATCTATGAGTCTAGTTTCCAACGCATTAAACCGTTCGTCGATACGATCTCGGAATAGAGAGATATTCACGTTTTCGCGAGAGTGCGCCAAGCTGCTCTCTATGGGGCCCACAAAGGCGGTTTAAGACATATGGACATAAATAAGATACCTCAACCCCGTTTTAAGTCATTATTTTTCAGTATATTCAGACCTTATAACCCTAAAAACAGTCTCTCAAGGTTCTCTCATGATCCAAGACCCAAACAAAGGGCAAACAACACAAATCAAATGTCGGGAATCCCGTGGCGCTAGTAAGTTTCTTGTTCTTCTTGTTGTTGCTGATTTTTGTGTTGTTCCAGCTCGTGTGGGAGGTTGTTTTAAGTGTTTTATGTCCTTTAAATACACCTTCAAGTTTTTAATATCAACCCTAGGTGATTTCAAGTCTTCTAAAGTAATTCTAGTGCCGAAAAACCCGAATTAATTGCTAGTTTCGCTTCCTTGTTCTTGTGGCAGAATTGAAGGGATATTTCATGGAAAATTAAGGTCAAATTGGAGTTGTTCTTTCTGTTTAAAGGTAAGGAACCTCTTACTCTATATATATTTAAGATCATCCAAGTTGCAGCTAAGTCGTTAAAGCTAGAACTTGTGAAATATATATCGAAAGGCTTGGTAGTAATATTGTTGGTTGGTGGACTGTTATGGAGGCTCAATATGATTATTAATGATGTTTTTTGGGCTGTTTGGTGATTGTATTGACTTGTGGGAAGTCATATAAATAGGGGAGGTGCTGTCCGTTTCATCGTAAAATAGGTTGTGGTTGATACATAATAGTTACGACGCTTAAACGATAATGATAGTGTCATTTGTCTTATTGTAGACTAAGGAGTCATGACATTTGCATAGCTTGAGGTTGGGCAGTATATACAAGGTATGTGAGGCTATCCCCTTCATTCTTTTGCACGACTCCGATTGTACATAATGTAATGAACGAGCTCCCAAAGATACTCTACTCTTAGAAGCTAGCAGTACTTACATTGTTGCCCTTCTTATGAAACGATTGATATTGATGTTACTTCTCTTATTCTTATATTATCAATGTTATTGGTAGTTCCTGATTCTTATAAGATTCTTGATGAAGATTTAATCCTAATAACGTGTACGAAGGATACCAACCTTATGTCACTCCGAAAGGTTCAAAATGTGATTCCAATGAGTCCAGCATGCATCATATATATGTATCTATTTTACTCTACCGAGCCGCGCTATAGTCGGCCGGGTATGGCACCTATTGTGCAACCACTGATCAGTTGGGTTTTACCGAGCTCCACGTGGCCGGGTACGATTCTACCGAGCCCTATGATGGCCGGGTACGTTTTACCGAGCCTATTATGGCCGGGTACGATATGATGATGGTGATGCCCACAAAGGCGTATGTTTTAAAAGTTTATGTATATATATGTATGTATCATGTATTTCATGTCAGTAGCCCTCAGAGGTACCCAGATGTCACAGGTTGTATATTCTCTATCCCTGTTTACATTACTGTTCTCACTTATGCTTTCCTGCCTTACATACTCAGTACTTTATTCGTACTGACGTCCTTTTTATTTGTGGACGCTGCATGTCGTGCTGCAGGTCCTGAAAGACAGGTAGACGTAGCTCCCCCACCACAGTAGGCTGTCCAGTTCAGCGGATATTGGAGAGATCCCTTCTCCGGACTTGCCGTGGTCTTGGTATGCATTTTTGTTATAGACATTATGGGTATGTCGGGGCCCTGTTCCGGCAATGTTGTAGCACTTATGTTCCTTTAGAGGCTCATAGATAGGTGTCGACTTATGTATGGTTTAGAATGCCTTTTCGGCTGATTTTTGTTGTATAGTCTTTCATGGCATCATGGTAGCTCGTACCTTATATATAGTTTCTTGACAGTC
Organism: Nicotiana tomentosiformis; assembly: GCF_000390325.3. Taxonomy (NCBI): domain Eukaryota; kingdom Viridiplantae; phylum Streptophyta; class Magnoliopsida; order Solanales; family Solanaceae; genus Nicotiana; species Nicotiana tomentosiformis. The sequence goes on from NC_090815.1 coordinate 77,035,636, forward strand.
TTGTCGTCCCATGTTATGTATGTTCATGACATTATCTTTCATTGTTGGATGTTCATGATCCATGTCTACTATTTATATTGATCTTGTCGGCCCTTAAAGATAATAAGGAAGGTTAGATAAAATGTACGTTGGTGCTCGGCAAGTATGGCCCGGGTGCTAGTCATGACCCTCCAGTTGGGTCGTGACATGAGCAATCCAGGTTAGAGCACAACATGTGCATTCTATCAAAGTATACTTGGCTTCGCATGGTGTGAACTTCTTGCTTAAGTAGTAGATGGCCTGCTCCTTTCTCCCAGTTTCATCGCGTTGCCCTAACACACAACCGAAGGCATTTTCCAAGACTGACAAATAGAGCAACAATGGTTTCCCTGGTTTAAGGGGAACCAGTACTGGCAGGTTTGAAAGATACTCTTTGATTCTGTTGAAGGCTTTCTGGCACTCCTCCGTCCATTTCGTGGCAGCATCCTTCTTTAACAATTTGAAGATGGGTTCACAGATTACTGTGGACTGGGCTATGAAGCGACTGATGTATTTCAATCTTCCCAAGAAACTCATGACATCTTTCTTATTTTTTCGTGACGGTAATTCCCGGATGGCCTTGATTTTTGATAGGTCTAGTTCTATCCCTTTCTTGCTTACAATAAAACCCAATAGTTTTCCAGCCGGGACTCCAAACGCGAACTTTGTTGGATTCATCTTCAAGTCATACCTTCGCAAGTGTTCGAAAAATTTCCTCAATTCGTCCAAGTGCTCTGAGCTCTTTTGATATTTTATGATGACATCATCCATATAGACTTCGATCTCCTTATGAATCATGTCGTGAAAAAGGGGCGTCATGGCCTTCATGTAGGTGGCACCAACATTCTTGAGACTGAATGTCATGACCCTATAACAGTAGACTCCCCAAGGAGTGGTGAAAGCTGTCTCCTCTGCATCTTCCTCATGCATTAGGATTTGATGGTATCCAGCGAAACAATCCACAAACGCAGTTCATGCTTCGCATAGTTGTCGATGAGAATGTGGATATTTGACAAAGGGGAAATCGTCCTTTCGACTAGCTTTGTTGAGATCCCGGTAATCCACACATATTCTGATCTTTCCATCCTTTTTGGGCACTGGGATGATGTTTTCCAACACGCTTGGATAGTTGGTGACCCCTACTACATTTGCCTCTATCTGTTTGGTCACCTCTTCTTTTATCCTCAGGCTTAAATCAAGTTTAAACTTCTTGGGCTTCTGCTTGACCGGCGTCCTGGTAAGATCAATGGGTAGCCGATGCGAGACAATATCGGTGCTTAATCCTGGCATGCCATCATAGGACCACTTGAACACGTCGACGTACTATCGAGGAGCTCAATCATTTTTCCCTTCTGCTTGGCTTCTAGGTGAATGCTGATTCTGGTTTCTTTCATGTCTTCTTCACATCCAAAATTGAATTATTCCGTTTCTTCGAGGTTGGGCTTCTCGTGACTCTCCATCTGTTCGATCTCCTGCGGGAGATTTTCTGGCATCATACTTCCATCATATTCCTCATAATCGGGATCGTTGCGCTCAGCAGTTTTGTTACATGTCATAATTATGGAATGCAGTTTTTTATCGGTTTGATTACTGAAAAGAAAAGCTAGTTATAAATAAAGCAGTAAAATAGATTGTGATTTTTAGGAAATGATTCTTTTTATTTCATCAAAAGGGAACGTCTTAAGCATTCACAAGAGGAAAATGACAAAAAGGTACAGACACGGTACAAGCCTCAATTGATCGTGTTCTTTCAAAAGAAAACTTTTAGAGTTCCATACTACCAAGACTCCCGGCGAACCAAAGATGGACTAGCTGTCTAATTCTACAGCTCTTCCCCTGGTTCGACATCCCTGATAGTCGGTGTCTTGATGTCAGTTCTTTCACAACATTCTTCAATCATATTCACGAATAACTTTCCCATCCCGTCGATGATATCATCTTCGGGTGTTGAACTATGTCCCGGTCCTGAAACATGCTCTAGCACAAAAACCATTTTCCTGGAGCTAACAGTGCGAGTTTTCTTTTCTAGGGGCTGATATCCTTTGCCAGCCGTTCTTTTCTGCCCATTCTGCTCAATTGGTTCTATGATCCCATCTGACTTGGCTCCCAATCCTATTCCTAGCATGTATATATATTTCATAATCTCCCTCATGGCCATCTTGGACCTGTACAATGATTGCATTCCCAAATTTTGTTCAGTCTTCTCCTCCTCAGTAGGCTGCATGATTTCTACAGTATGGAGGGCGACTCCGTCTAATTCCTCAATGAATGGGATACCATACTCCAAATAGGTGGAGTGACCCCACTCGTCGTGGACCACGATCTCTTGGCATCCCCACTCGAATTTTATGCATTGGTGCAAGGTAGATGTCACGACCCCTGCCATATATATCCAAGGCCTGCCCAGCAACAAATTGTAAGAAGAGGAAATGTCCATCACTTGAAATAATACTAGAAAGTTGACCGGCCCGATCTACAAGGCTAGATAAATTTCTCCAATAATATCCTTTTATGAACCGTCAAAGGCCCTTGCCCTTACGTGGCTTTCCTTGACTTCCCTTAAATGAATTCCCAACTCCCGCAGGGTGGAGAGAGGGAGAATGTTGACTCCTGATTCCCCGTCGACCATCACTCGAGATACCACTTTGTCTCCACATTTGACAGTGATGTGAAGAGCCTTGTTGTGACTTGCGCCCTCGACAGGAAGTTCATCTCTTCTGAAAGTGATCATGTTTGCCTCTACCATTTTCCCAATTGTCGCGGCCAATGCCTCACTGGTGGTGTTACTTGGCACACTTACCCCACTTAGTACTTTCAACAAAGCGTCTTTATGGCAATTCAAACTAATAAATAGATCCATGATGGATATCTGCGGTGGAGTTTTCTTTAACTGTTCTTCCACAGAATACTCTTTACTCGGCATCTTTTTCCAAAACTCCATGGCTTTCGGGTGTGTTATGTTTCTCCTTGAAATTTGTCCTCTCCCTCGATTTCCTCAATTGACCTCTTTAGGGGCGTAGCATCTCCCAGACCTAGTCATACCATGGGGTGCGGAAGAGTCTGCCATTTTGGCTTTTCCCTTTTGCTGATAGGTCCATGGGATGATTTTGTATTCCCGATCTTCTTTACCTTGAGTAGCATCGGTGGGTTGCTACGGATAAGTTTGAACTGTCACTATAGGCTTTAGTTATACCATAATGATGGGAGTCTTCTGAGGAGGGATCCTTGCGGCTTCTGCATTTCCAATAGTGACAATTGTTCCCTTCAGGTCATATTCTTCATCCAATGTAATCATGTTAGCTCACTGGTTTCGGTGATTTGGTAATGGATTGCGATACATATTAGGTGGTGCTAGAGTGCACTAGATAGCTCCGCTCTTGGTCAAGGTTTCAATTTCAATTTTTTAGCTTGAAAAAATCTTCAGTATCGTGCCCCGGTACATTGGAATGATACACGCATCTCTTAGTGGCATCAAAATATTTGGAGGGATGTTCAGGAACCCTTCTCTTAATTGGGCATATCAATCCTGCTCTTCTCAACCTTCAAACAATTGGGACAGAGGCTCAGCAATCGGGGTATAGGTTTTGGGACCCCTTTCTTCAAAGTTGGGACGACGACGTGGTGCATACACTGGTCGGTTTTGGTGAATAGTAGTTTGGATAAGAGCATATGGTCGTTGTGGGTTTTCGTTGTTGTTGGCTCGAGGAGGGTTGTATTGTGGTTGAGGGTGGTAGTATGGTTGAGTATTATAGGCTGGAGCATAGGTTGGTGGTGGTGAGTGGTTGTTTGGGGAGTACGAGGTGTTTCCAAGAGATGGGCTAGTTTGATAGTAGGGGACGACTGATGAGACCTCCTCTTTCTTTTTCTTTTCACTACCGATCGATCTTGACTGGATGGACTTGCTGGCTACTTTCAGTGCTGCCATAGATTGCACCTTACATGATTTTATGCCCTCATCTAGGAAATCTCCCAACTTAACCAGCTCAAGGAACTTTTGACCCATCATTCCCATCATATTTTCAAAGTATATTCCCCTTGGGCTAGGATGAAGTACTTGGTTAGTTCACTGTCGTCCAGTGGCGGTTGCATCCTGGCAGCTTCCATCCTCCAACGTCATGCATATTCTTGAAACAACTCAGATGGTTTTTTCTGTAGGTTCACCAGCGCGAACCGATAAGGAGTGATTTTTGTATTGAATCGAAAATGGTTCATGAAGTCCTCCGCCATATCTTGCCAAGTTCTCCAATTTCGCGAGTCCTGTCGGGTATACCAGGTGAGTGCTTCTCCAGTTAGACTCCTATAAATAATTTCATCCTGAATTTCTCATTCCTCCCCACTGATATTTGGCATATTTTCATATATTTCGATATTAATTTACTCACATTTTTACTATTTTTTGGTTATATTTGATATTGATTATACCCAACTTAATTTGATTCTACAGTTTTACACTTATTTGGGTGTTAATGATTAATGTAGGTACTTTGGAAAAGAAAATTGAGCAAATATGATAAGTTGAAATCAAACGTCTACTGTAATGTTGAAATTGGGTAATTCGAAGCATGACAAGCGTTGATATATGTTGAGAATACAAAATAGCATGAAGACAAATACATGAGAGGACAAAAGAAAAATAATCCATGAATTTAAAAGGTGAAGATGGAAACGGAGGACACTTGGAAGAAATTAAAGACTATTGAAGTAAATGTTAGGCAGAATTCACTTAAGCCTAAAGAGCTAAGAGCGAGGCGGCAAGAATTGAAAAGCTCACTGGATTCTGCACCAGGGCCAGCGCCACGTGCTGGCCTGGACGCTGGGTGTGGGAATTTTCCTATTTTGTTCGGAACAAGTTTATTTTGACCCTACATGGTCCCAACTCATATAAAAAGGGTCCCAAACTTATTTTGGAAGGGGAGGACATTTTTTAGAGTAGCTTTGGACCAAGAGAGAGCACAGAGCTGCCGTGGAGGCCGGAATTCATCAAATTCCATTTTCTTCCACCAAACTTAATAATTTTTATGTTTCTTTGTATGATTTATCGTTTGGCTACCATATCTATGTGGAGCTAAACTTCACGTTCTAGGTTTGTGGTTCTTTCATGACTATTGTTATTCGGATATTTATTTTGATTTCTTATTTATCATATTAGTTTATTTATTCAATCTTGCGCTTACTTATTTAATTGCTTGATCACTAATTGAATACTATCTACGAATCTAGAATTGAACTTGAAAATGGAAATTCTAGATTGCATATAGGATTGAGTAGATCAAGTTCTTGAACCTGAGCATCGGGGAACATATTCGCAGTTAGGATAAACATATACCTAATTGCATTGCTTGGTTGATTTACAGGAATTATAAATGCGTTCTTGTTAGTTCTAATTCCATAGACATATAGGTGTCCGGTTAGCTTGAATAAGCGAGTGAGAACTCGACAGATTCTTATGAGCAATATTAACCCTGGTAACCAATAAACTAGATAAATTAGTTAGTCAATTCAATTGAAGAATACAATAGGAATGTTAGATAGCCCATAACCCTAGATCGTTTTCATAACATTGATAACATAAAATCTGCTCTTCCTCTATTCAGAGTTCATTATTTGTTTTATTTTTATTTTAATTAGTTTAGAATCAAATACTTCTAGGTTTAATTCTTGTTTAGATAATTAGGATAGTCTAATTTAGTTAATAGTTAATCACAAGTCCTCGTGGGTTCGACATCCGACTTTTAGTCACTTTATTACTTGACGACCGCGTATACTTGCGTGAGTGTATTTGGTCGCAATACCCACTCCGACCAACTTGTCATAATAAGCCCTTAAATGTGCGTGAGGGTCCCCTGTCCCATCAAAAGTATCAAACTTTGGGGGTTTGTACCCCACTGGCATATCCATATCTGGGTGAATACACAGGTCCTCATAATCCAGGTTTTAACTTCCTTGGGCAACTCAAAAACTCTTCATCTCGACATGTCTGGCCTCTCTCTCTTATTCCTTATGTCTGGCCTCTCTCTCCATCTCGGCATACTGATATGGCACCCTGACCGTGACAGGCGCTATAAAGGTAGGTTCGGTAATGGCATATATAGGCGGAACATACCGCTCGTGAGTAGCAGCATGTGTCGCAGGTATGTGCGGGTTGGTGGTGAAAGTGACTGTCATAAGGAGGGGTAGTTGTATTAATGGTAATAGGTGGGTTTTGTGATGTCTGAGGATATTGTGGTACGTAAGGAGTGTGAATAGGAGGATTTGGAGGGTTAACAGGTATTACTGGAGGTATAACTTGAGTAGTGGGGGTTGAGGTTGGAGTGTTGTTGTTTTGGCGTGATGTTGAAGGAAAATGATCTGGAAGTGAATCTAAATAAGGGAATCTTGGTGGTTGAGGAAGTGTTATCACGGCCAGGTGCACCGATTCTCTGATATGCTGTACCTCTTCTCTTAAGGATTCCATTTCTTGGGCCATGCTGGCCACGTGCTCATCATTCTTAGTATTGTCCTTTTCCCCCTATCGCCCAGGGCTGTCGGCTACGACCAGAGCATGTTCAATTGGGTCTTCTATAGCTGACATCTTTCCCTTAGACCTTAGATTGTATGGTGGCTCCACCAATTTTAGTCGACGCAAACCAACTTTCTTTTCTTCTTAGGGGGCAATAATAAAGCAAAAGAAAAAAATAAGAAGATAGAAAAGAAAAAGAGTAAGAGTCAGTTTATTCGTTTATGCGAGCAAGAAATCACATAGAGCTGATAATTCGTGCATTACAGCTAGCACGTTCCTAGAATTTGCAGGGACCTCTCATTGCCGGAGGTAGGCCTAATTCACAGATGTTTGACAGACATTTAGACTTGATACATTTTGATCCGAAGCGATTCATTTTCATTGATAATTTGGACTGATACAAGCGGGAACAAAGATTACATCACAAAGTTGCATGGGCTTAGATAGTTTTCCCTTTTGGAAAGTAAAATAGAGAACTAGGGATAAAGGTACAAAGTAGGGAAAGGAGGGGAAATTAACCAATTCTAATAACCATCCCCTAAGTCGCCTCCTGGGCCCTTCTCTTCTTCTGGCTCCTCTTCTGGATCCTCCTCCGGGTCTTCCTCAAACTCTTCCTCATCATCATTGAATTTAGACTCCTCTTTTGGATCTTCCTCTTGTTTTGTACTTGACTCTATCTGGATGCATTCTATTATCCGATCATCCTCTTCAGCCGGTGGCAACATATGGTCAATAGATCCTGGGACCACCTGACGATGCATTGATGTGGTCACAAGATAGTGTGGCAGGATCTCATAGTAAATCTGTAAAGCAACCATCGCGTCCTATAACTAAGCTATACCCTCTCTGCTCGGGCGGGACAGTTCTTCTTCTTCTTTATTAATCTAGATGTAGTACTCGGGTGTGCACCATGAATTTTGACCCATAGGCATTGTTACCAGGTCATTCCACTCTTCTTGCAGTTTCCTTATCCCAGGAATTTGAATCTGGCCATTGTAATCATCCTCGTACAACGCTGTCTTTGTCCATAGCGGCACTTCTTGGATCATCCCAAATTGTCTGAGGACCCGCAGAGGTGAGTACGGCTGAATGCCTTCTAATCCGATCAACTCAATGAAGTACCTTTGGGGAGTCCTCAAGATTGCTCTTCCACCTAACCAAGAGAGTTTCTAGTTGATCCATTTTCCTATCAGATTGGTCAGCGTTTCCCTCTATTCTTCTTGCCCTTGTGGGGAAATTCAGTGCCTCATTCTTTCATTGTGGTTGCGGATCATATTACTGACACCTACAAAGTAGTCGATAGTGGCCTCCCGTTGGAAACAGTGTTCAGTAGCCCAAATTTACAGCATCAAGTTACATCCTTTGAAGTAGTCGTATCCCCGTGCATATACGGATAAGGCTCTCAGTATTTCGGCTAACATCATCGGCATTAAAGTAGCTTGAAGATTACCGCGGAAAGTTGCCAGGACCACTGGTAACAGGTTGATGTTGATACGACCCCTTCGCTGTGGGAAGACCAATAGTCCTAATTATGCCATTGCAAAAGTGATAGGCCTGAGGCTCTCCCATGTGCCCCCCTGAATACTACTCGTAGCTTTCTCGGTGCCCAAACCTGTCGAACATCTGGTCGAGGCTCACCCACCCGTCCTTGATACTTCTTAGACTTCTACTATTAGTAAGACCTAGAGCATCCAAGAACCGATAGTCGGGCATAGTAACTGGCAACACTGGCTTTCTTCCGTTGAATGGCAGCTCCGTAAAACTTGTAACTTGCTCCAATGTCGGTACCAGCTCGCAGTCGGCAAATTTGAATACCACTTTAGCTGGATCCCAAAATTCTATCAATAGGCGAGTGAGCACTTTGTCTACTCAGATGCTCATCAATGCAGTTAATGCCCCTAGGTGCGTCCGAACTTCATCTCTGTGTTCCCGACGAATATTCTTCCACTACTGTTTCAGCTTATGTGGTGCTCCCATTACAATGCTAATTTCAGGGATGTTCTGGTTGATTTCCATTTTCTGAGGTGGGTAGAAGAAAATATATTTGGGTAAGTGTTTGCTTCGGATCCATAAGTGTCTTGTCATATTTATTTGTCTTTCCATAGAGATTTTGTCGTTGGGTGCATGAACCGTTGACATCAGAGTGGTTGTCCTAATTGTTTGTTTGTGCCTAAGACTAACTCACCTAGGGTTTATGCAGTATAACCTATTTTACTAGAGTAGAGTGTTTCCTACTTTTAAATTGGACTGAGAACTGCGAGAAGTTATGTCAGTTGACCCGACAAAGCCATTCTCTGAAACTAGAGAGTTTTGAAAAGAAGGTTTGAAGGGGTGTAAGAGACAACCCTCGCGTGCCATTACATGATAGTGCACGGCCAAGACTCGATTGGAAGAGATGTGATGACAATGTATATAAAGCAGTAACAAGCAAGGGTGTATCGGTAGTAAGTAAGGTGATCATAGAGAGCAAATAATTGTAAAAAGCAAATAAGGCATGCAAGCATGTAATTGCAATTTCGATCATAATCAAAGCAAAGTACAAATAAATCTAGAAGCCAAATTAGTCTAAATCTGCTAAGTTCATAACCTAAGTATGATATCCCCAGCAGAGTCGATATGTTGTTGCACCCTATTTTGCACTAGTCAAGACAAGATTCAACTTGTGATTTCTCTGTTGTTGATGAAAGAGAGTCGCCACCTAATATTTAAAGGTATAGTAGGGTAACTGTTTTATTACTAAGTCATGTTCTTTATTGATCTTCTAACTGGTGAGATTATAGGTAAGGATTCTTGTTCTTCTAAGGGTAAGGTGTTAGGCACCCCTTAAAATCTACCTAAGGTAGCTCCATAGGATTTAGACTAAGTTTAGGATCAATTATTTGTCAAAAAACTTTGATTAATAAAAAGGAAGGCTGCTTACTGTACGCCCAAGGATGATAAAGAATGCGGAGTCTTAAAGGGATGTAATTTTATGAAAGGGGTTCATAAGAGATGTTAAAAGAGTTTTGAAATTGGTACATAAATGGTCTAGATTTTATAAACTTACGAAAGAGATTGAGTTATAAAAACACTTTGATTTGGGGGATGATTATCTAAATAATACTAAAAAGATGTTTGTGAAAAAAAAAACATATCTAGAATTTACCTTAGATTCGAAGGATTTTCAAAGAAAGGGTCATTTGCTGGAAATTCCTTAAGGCGACGATTTTCTGAAGTTCTGATTTTTCTCTTGAGAAAATGAAAGTTGAAATCTGGTTTTCCTTTTAGAAATAGAGCTGTTTTCACTAAGTTCCATATTTCAAAATCTTTTAAAGAAGAAAAGGGTGAGTGAAAAATATGGCCATTAGCGAGCAGATTACAACTTGCGAACTAAAGTCCTACTATTTAGCTAATTTCATTTAAAAAAAATTCCTATATTGTTTAAGGATTGCCTAAGTTCGTATGATACTAAAGCATAAAGGAAAAAAGAAAGCATGTGTTCTAATATATGAGTGTTATATACATCAGAGGTAAAACAACAATAAAGACATGACAAGTACAATTAAACATTAAACTAGTAGAAGCAGTAAACTAAATTAACGAGGCAGTAATAATGATAAAAGGAGTTGAGGGAAAGAGGACTCGACTCTGGGATTGGGCCTCAAAAAGATAGGCCCAGCAGTAGAGAAGAGCGAACACAACTGACTTCGGACCCCTGGACGTGGTGCAATAGAGCTGGAATTGGTCCTGAGTTCATCAAGAACTCAGAGGCCCAAAGAGATGTACATGTAAAAAAAAAAAAAAAAGGTCATTAGATATATATCCAATACATTTAAAATATCCCGACTACAAAACTTTTCAACGTATATGCCAACTACATAAATAGTTAATTAAAGCAAGAACAATATTAATATGGTAGAGGAAATTATATATTAACATGGCCACTTTACTTAGCAAATAAAATCACATTGGAAACCTTTCGTTGTCACTAAACACAAAACCCTTAAAGAACTGAATGTGTCAATGAATTAAGAGCTAAAGAGGGAATCCCACTCAAGTTTTATGCTCCGTTTGGATCCCCAGACACTTCAAAATTCCCAAGGGACTCAAAGCCTAGGGCAATGCTTGTGTCTAGGAGGGCAACCAACCTAAAGTAGAACTCCGCTCCCAAATACCCTTTATCACTAACGACATGTTTTCCTGGGTTTAAGTGCCAATGAGTCCCTTCCAATGCAAACTAAATACTAAAGTATTACCTATCACAACATATATACTTTCCTCTTAATAAAAATAATACAAGAGAATACATACTACTAGGACACTAAATAGGGAAACATATAAAGGAAAACTAAAGGGAGAGGGGCTAAGTTTAGAATACACACAGTTTCATAATCACATCATTACAGGAATGAATCACTAAGGCATAACATATTCAAACAGGCATTGACAATATTACTTGGCAACTTAAAGACATCAAGGCAGATTCAAACCAACAGTCATAGTCATCAATTGTTTCAGAGATATAATTAAGGTCATGGGACTGAATTCTTATCATGATTACACACTCATAGATTTAAATATAGAACCCCTAAGGTGGAAAACAGGATCATGCTTCTAACATTATCAGCCAATTATCATGTTCAAACAATATCAACAAAGGGACTTCAATAAGGTTTGAGAGCCAAATCCAGTTTTAGATCAAAAGTAGGAAGAAAGACTGAGCAAAACAGATCATGGTGTTGCAGAATTAAGCAGAGGCTAGCAACATTCAGTCAACTGTTCATAAACAAGTTGAATGAGATAGTAATTGGTGTTCGGTCAGAAATCCATATATTTAACTATTATTCCCTCACATTAAAGAACTTTTAATCATCGTTTGAGTATTAATTATATAACTTTATGCTTAATATTATATTTTAACTTTGTAGGAATAAAGCGGTATGAAGATGAAGAGATTTGGAGAAAAATTAAATAAAACACGAAAAAAAAAGAAGGAAAATAAACGAATGAAAACAAAGGGGGGAAACCCTTTTGTTTTGTCCCCCCAAGTTGGAGACAAGAACAAAGGAGAAATACAATTCAAATCAAATAGTGAAAGAAGGCAAAAAGAAACGTACCTGGCTGTAGGATTCAAAATCGTAAAACTCACTGTTTTCAGCGCGCTGGAGGCGGGAACTTTTCCTAGTTCGCTCGGGATAAGGTTATTTCGGCCCTACCCGGTCCTAACTCGTATAAAAGGGGTTGTAAACCTAATTTGGAGGATATCTAACAGACTTTGAAGGAGAATTCACGTGGAGGAACACACACCACACTTGGAGAAGGCTTCTAACTAGTTTTTTTTTTTTCCCTTTACTCATAGTTTGTTAGTTCTAGAGTTTTGGGTGCTACATGAACGTTGTAGTTTGAAGCTTGAATTGTTCTTATTATTTTATCATATTGGTTTATTTATTCAATCTTGTGCTTATATTATTTGATTTCTTGATCACCAATTGAATACTATCTACGAATCTAGGGTTGAACTCGGGAAAGGGAATTCTAGATTGCAAATAAGATTGAATAGAACAAGATCTTGAACTCGAGCATCCGGAACATATTTGCGGTTAGGATAGGGATATACCTAATTGCCTTGCTTGGTTATTATACAAGAATTATTAATGCGTTCTTGTTAATCCTAATTCCATAGGAATATAGGCGTTAGCTAAGCTTGAATAGGCGAGTAGTAATTTGGGAGAAGGCTACGAGTAATATTAACCCCGTCAATCAATAAACCAGATAAATTAATTAGACAATTTAAGTGGAAGACTCAACGGGATTGTTAGCTAACCCATAGCTCTAGAATATCGTCTCTCATTGAATTCGTCTCTAATATTGCCCACTTTTTTTCTGTAATTTCTTAGTTTTCAACTCTAGATTAGTTGTAGTTAATAATATTTGGAAAATCGCTTGAATAGGTTAATTGTCATAGTTTAATTTAGTAAATAGTTAATCACAAGTCTCTGTGGGTATGATATATGTACATACAATCCTATATTACTTGTACGACCACGTATACTCGCGTGTGCGTTTGGGAGCAACAAGTTTTTGGCGCCGTTGCCGGGGACTTTAAAATTGACTGTTTTGCTAGATTAGACTTTTATTTTTTTTTCTATTTAAGTTTTTAATTGTAGTTTAGTGTAGTTAGTATTATATTTTTTTTTCATGGCATCTTGGAATGAGAATTGGTAGAATATTGGTTATTCTTATTTTGATGATCCCTGTCCATATTGTGGAGGACGACACTTGTGGCAAAATTGAGAATCTCAATCATATGAGTGGAATTTTTGTAATGTGTGTGGTTGTCATGGTGGCCATTGGGATGGTTGTCCTAATTCTTATTATCCTTCTCTGAGCTCTTATTATGATGTTTATAATAATGTTTATGAGTTTGATAGGAGCAATGAAGTGGAGGATGAGGAACGTGTTGCCCGTATTATGGACATGATGAGGCAAGTAGCCAAGCAACAAGATGAAATTCACAAAAAGACTACCTTAGCAATCAAAGGACTACAGGCTTGAATGGACGAATTAATGGCCAATGTTCAAGAAGAACCTCAACTCGACGAAGAGAGCGAGTTCCCACAAGAAGATAACTTTGAAGAAGCAGATATCGTGAGCCAATCTTGGCTAGCGGAACAAGCTCAACTGGTAAAATTTCATGTGGTTCTACGTAATGGTCTTTCAAATATGGCAGAACAACTGATAGACAAAAGAACTGAGCTCAGGCAAGAGATAGACCAATTTGGCTAAGATATCCATGACCTGCAGGATCAATTGAATAAAAAGGTTGAGGCGTCTGATGCCCTACAACCAATTTCTGTGGATACTGGCCAGCTTGTGGAGCGAAAAAAAGAATGCCAACTATTCGACCACAATATTAATAATGATGCCAAGGTTGAGTGTCATGACCCAAAATCCACCTAGTCGTGATGGCACCTAACCCAACCCGTCAGGTAAGCCAATTAACAACTATCCAATTTAGATGAGATTTATTAAGAAAAGAAAGGATAATAAATCCGCTTTTATACAAGAATTCCCAAGAATTGGTTGTACAAATCATGAGCTTCTAAGATTATAATTTACAAAGCTGGTATGAAATAAATACATCATCTGTTCGAAATGTACATAAACAGATTTTTATAAATTTAAGGCTACCATGAACAAGAGACAGCTACAACCGAAACGCAGGTACATCTTCAAATCCCGCTCCCGTCGATCACAGCAACATCAACATCCAATATCTGCACGCAAGGTGCAGAAATATAGTATGTGTACAACCGACCCCATGTACTCAATAAGTAACAAACCTAACCTTAGGTTGAAAGTAGTGACGAGTTGGAACACGGGTCAAAGTCCAACACTAATAGCCAACAACAACTAATAACAATATAATAAAAGTGGTACAGGAAATAACTCAGAAATGTAATGTTCAACTCGTTCACAGTTCCAGAAAAATAGACATGCTTTTCAAGTATAACAGTGAAAACCCAAATCTTTTACCGAAAGCACCAAAATATGAGTAAGTTTGAAAAATCATTATTTTCCTTCCAAAACTTTTCAACAGGTACATGTTTCATTATCAAATGGCATGAGAAAAAGTACATCTCTATGCCTACATGTCCATGTGTATGAGAAGTCATGAATGACGTGATACCGTACAACATGAGAAAAAATGCATCTCTATGCTTGTATGTCAAGCGTGCATGTCGAATGCAGTACAACATAGTGAACAACCATATGCATACTCTCAGAGTATCAATCCACTCTGTCCTCCCAATCACTTGACACTCGCACTCGCACTCAATAGGTAACTGCGCTTACTGGGTGTGTGTGCAGACTCCGGAGGGGCTCTTTTAGCCCAAGCGCTATAATTCGCACGGACAACTCACATGTTGCATGGACAACTCATGTGCTATAGTATCAATATCTGGATCTGCACGGACAGCTCACGTGCTGCACGGACAACTCACATGTTATAGTATCAATATCTGGATCCGCACGGACAACTCACGTGTTGCACGGACAACTCATATGCTATAGTATCAATATCTGGATCCGCACGGACAACTCATGTGCTGCACGGGAAACTCACGTGCTATAGTATCAATAACCTCACAATCAGGCGCTCGGCCTCACTCAATCATCAATCTCTCCAGTCTCTTGGGCTCACTATGTTATGCAACTAGCCCAAAATGATGTTGTGATGTATCAATGATTAACAACACAGACTGAGATATGATATGCAATGAATGTATATGATTGAGTACAAAATTACAATTTAAAAATATAATTCGATAGCAGAAATGACCTCAGTGGGTCCCAATGATACCAGCATTTGCCTAAGCATGATTTCTAACATGAGTTACAGCTCAGTTTCTCTAACACATAACAAATACAAGGAAAGATACAAGTTAATTGACTACACAACTCTACGGAATCGACTGAGTCTCAATTACTACGGTGAACGCCCACACGCCCGTCACCTAGCATGTGCGTCACCTCCAAACAAATCACATAACATGTAATTCGGGGTTTAATACCCTCAACACCAACTTTAGAAGTAATACTTACCTCGAACAAGCCAAATCCCATACCGAGTAAGCCAAACAATGATCCAAAAATGCCATCCCACATGTACCGACCTCCGAACGGCTCAAAACCAGCCAAAAGTAACTCAAATATGTCAAATAAAGCCTAAGGAAACAATTCCAATTGATAAAGGTCGAATCTTTATTCAAAAGCCCAAAATCAACCAAAACGTCCAACCCGGGCCCGCGTCTCGGAACTTTACGAAACTTTCAAAATCCGATAATCCATTCAATTATGAGTCCAACAATACTAGTTTCACTCAAATCCGACTCCGAATCGATATTCAAAACTCAAAACTCACTCTATGAAGCTTTAGGCTAAAATCCCCAATTTTCTATTTAAAACTCATAATCCAATTACTAAAAATGAAGATAAAATCACGAAATATAATCAAAACAGAGTGTAGAACACTTACCCCAATCCTTGTGATGAAATTTGTCTCCAAAATCGCCTCAATCTGAGTCCCACATCTCAAAATATGATAAAAGAACCCAAAACCTCGATATATAGCTTGTGCCCAGCATTTTCGCATATGCGGTCACATTGTTGCATCTGCGACCTATGCTTCTGCAGACAATGCTCGCTTCTGCGAAGCTCGCTGAAAACCAGGCTTTCGCACCTACGGAGCTTTCCCCGCTTCTGCGCACACACATGTGCGACAAACAACTCCCGCTTCTGCGGACAATGCTCGCTTCTGCGAAGCCCTCTGAAGACCAGGCTTCCGCACCTGCGGAGCTTTCCCCGCTTCTGCGCACATGCAGGTGCGACAAACAACTCCCACTTCTGTGCCACACACCACTTATGTGGCTCAAAATTACGCTTCTGCGGACGCTCCGATGCGCCCTTACTTCCGCTTTTGTGGTCTTCCTCACCAACTCGCACCTCGCTTCTGCGACCATCGCACCTACGCAACCCAGCTGCAGGTGCGATCACACTAGATCTGCCACTAGCAATTTTAGCCAAAAATAATCCAAACAAATCCAAACCTCGTCCGAACTCAGCTGAGCCACCCGGGACACCATCCGAATATACCAACAAGTTCAAAAACATAACATGGACCTACTCGAGGCCTCAAATCACACATAACAACATCGAAACGACAAATCACACCTCAATTCGAACTAGAATGAACTTTGAACTTTCAACTTCCACAATTCGCGCTGAAACATCAACCTAATATGAACTCAAATTTTACACACAAGTCCCAAATGACATAACGAATCTATTCAATTTCTCGGAACCACAATCCGAACCCGATATCATCAAAGTCAACTCCCGGTCAAGCTTATGAACTTTTCAAACCTTCAAATTTCCAACTTTTGCCAATTAGCGCCGAATCCTTCTAGAAATACCCAAATACAAATCAAAACTCTGTTCTGAGGTTAAATTTACAAAAGTCAAACTTGGCCAACTCTTCCAACTTAAAGCTTAAACCATGAAATTCATCCTTCCAAATCGATTCTGAATAACTTGAAAATGAAAACCGACAATTTGCATAAGTCATAATACCTCATACAGAGCTACTTATGCCCCCAAACCTCCGAGCGAAGTGTAAATGCTCAAAAAAACCGGTCGGGTTCTTACATTAAGGAAATGTGCAAAAATGAGGATGTTAAAAGCGAAGTGATTCTAGGGTTGGAGTGCGTTGAACCTCATTCTAAACACTTTTCAACATTGTGCTTCGTTGGTGACACGAGAATTGATCCATTCGAGCCTATGGAGGAGTCAATTAATGGGGAACAAAGTGCATATATTATGAAATTTGTGATGCCAATGAGACAAAATGACATACCTCACTTAAGGGCCAAGAAGTGCAATATGCGATATCTATTACTTGGTTCCTTTATTTTCACACCACCGCCCCAGGAATGTGACAGAAAAATTGATGCAAAATTGGGGGCACAATTCATATCCTCAAAGTGGAAGGAAAAGTGGTGAAGGTGATGGCGTCGTGCCGCGACGTTAAATCAAGCGCTTGTTGGGAGGAAACCCAATTCTTTTTTTTTCTTTTTTCTTTTGTTTATTTTTTTATTGTGTTATCTGTGTAGTGTTATTTTTGTATTTTGTAGGAGTAGGAGCACGAGATCAAAGCTAATAGGAAGTATGCAAAAGCGAGCAGGTGGTTGAAACTAAATGTGGGGTGCCCGCACAAAGGATCATACTTAGGAGAAGTCTGAGTATCCCGTGAGCTGCTAATTCTTCGGCCTTTGGCCTACTAGAGAGTCTCTTTTACCCTCTTGTTATTTACAATGTACATTGAGGACATTGCACAATTTTAAGTATGGGGTGAGGAGATTGTCTGGGTAATTTTCTGTGCTATACTAGCTTAATTGTAGTATTCTTTCTTATTGTAGTGATATTTGTAATTAAAAAAATATTAAAAAAATGAAAACTGAGGGAAAAAACCAGAAAAAGCTCGGACTTTTCCCAACGATGGATTTTGCGGACAACTTTCTTGATGGATTAAGGTCCAATGAAAAAAATGCTAATTTTTTTTTTCTAGTTATTTTTAGTTAGGTAATAATCCCCCTTATTTTTTCTTTTTGCATCGGTTCTTTTTCAGGGGATGTAACTTGAACCGAGTAAATTTTTTTATTTTTTAGGATTAGATTATTTTATTTTTTTATTTTAGGAGTAGAAAAAGAGGGAGAAGAAAAACTTTTGTTACTTGTTTGATACTAGCATATTTAGGCTTGAGCTTGAGTAGTACTTTTCTTTGAGTGCTTGAGTAATGAATAAAATAGCCGACTTTCTGATACCTAAGCTCAAGGTTGTGACTCTGTATATAGCTTATTCTTATTTTGTCGTTCGCTATGATTCTGTCTGTCTTAGAGTAGAATTGATCCATCTTGATTGATACTTGTGCCATGTGTGGTGAGGAATTCTTACATATATTTTATGTTTTTCATCTTAGTCTAGAACTTGCCCTTCATGTTATTGAAGTGAAATAAAAGTGTTGCTCTGTTTAGAAGATGATAATAGGTTTTCTTTAATATGTCTTGTGAATTGTAGCCTTTTCAGATATTGTACCACTAGTTAGCCCTTTAAGCCTGTAGCCTTTTGTTTGGAAGCTGTATTTTTGCATTTATTCTTTTGTTTAATCCCTAAGTTTTGCACCCTGCTTCCTTGAGCACTATTGCCTAGACTGTGATATAAATTGATAAATTTGAAGAAAGGGACAATTAAGTAAAAAATGGTGACCAATGATAGCTGCAAAGTGATGAAAAGACCCTCTTGAAAATAATGTGATATGAAAAAAAATAGAATTAAAAAAAATTGCGTTGAAAAAAAAATAAAACGCTCTTGAAATGAGGGAATTACTTGTGAAATATTAGATGAAGAGAGGATTGAAAAATAAAGTGAAGAGTAGAAAATAATGGGTGATGAAGTCTAAAAGTGCAAAGTGCTTAGGGAAGTGTAAGTCACTATCATATAGTTTTCCTACCCGTCCCCAAGCCAACATTACAACCTGTTAAAGTCCTATTTGATTCTATTTGAGCACACTTAATTTGTAGAGATGTACATAATGGACAAGCCTATGGTTCCTTTGTGCATACATGTGAATTCGTTTGTGAGTGCGAGAGTTGTTCTTTGATGCTAAGTCCTTAAATTATGTTCATTATTTGATTTGAGTGTATGGACTATTTATTCTTGTGAGGGTAATAGTTTCATGATAGATAGGTGATGTTATTAGCTTTATTTGACAGAGTAGATGAGTGAGCTTAAATTTGGTGAGTTAGAGTCTCTCTCTGAGGTTAGGAGGTTAGAAATTTGTTGTTTGTTTGTGACTTGTATATCTTGCACGATGATCAGGAAGTGTATATCTTATGGTTTAAGTTGCTATAGAGCCTAATTGTTAGTATCGACCAAAGTGGTGATGTTCCTAGTCTAGATTTATTGAGAGTGGTTTTAATGCTTACTCGAGGACGAGCAAGAGTCTAAGTATGGGGTGTTGATGTTCCATCAGAAATGCATATATTTAATCATTATTGTCTCACATTATAGCACTTTTAATCATCGTTTGAGTATTAATTATATAAATTTATGCTTAATAATATATTTTAACTGTGTAGAAATAAAGCGGTGTGAAGATGAAGAGATTTGGAACAAAATTAAATAAAACGCGGAAGAAAAAAAGAAGGAAAATAAACGAATGAAAACAAAGGGGGGCACCCTTTGGTTTTTGTTCCCCCATGTTGGAGACAAGAACAAAAGAGAAATAAAATTCAAATCAAATAGTGAAAGAAGGCAAAAAGAAACGTACCCGGCTGTGATAAGTGGGGATTTTGACTAATTATTAGCGCCTTTTAGCTTTCGTTTTAGCCCAAAAGCGTTTAATTGTGTTCCCAAAAACTGATACAATATGCTTAATTGCAGGAGAATTGGAAAATGAGCAACTAAGATGAAATCCAACTCATGAAGGAGTGATCTGAACTCAAGAACAAAAACAGGCACAAAAGCTCAAAATGCGGACCGCACATGAAATGTGCGGCCGCAGAAGCTAAGCAAGATCAGAAGTTCAGAGAGTTCTTATTTCAAGCTAAAAGGAAGTGTGGACCGCACAATTATTGCGCGGCCGCAGAAGATCAGTTGTGCGGCCGCAATTGTATTTGTGCGGTCCACAGAAGAGCCATCTGTGGCCGCACTCAGAAATGTGCGGACCACAAATAGAGAGAGATGCGGCCATGGTTCATAATTGTGCGGCCGCAAAAGTCCAATCTTGCCAAGCTGAAGAAAAGTGCGGGCCGCACATGGAATTGTGCGGCCGTAGAACTTCCAAAAGGAAAATTTTGTCCGAAAATTCCAGCACTGTATAAATAGAATCGTTTCACTTTTTTAGGGAAACTTTTGTAACTTTTGACATCAGCAGCCGTTTACTTTGCTTCTTTTAGTAGTTTTAGCTATTTTGAGCTTTTTGAATATTAGTTTTATCATTTTAGTCATTAATATAGTTTTAATTATCACTTCTTCTTTTGTATCTTCTAATTTAAGCATGAGAAGCTAGATTTTCACTAGGGTTGAGACCCAACCCTAGTGTGTGAACTTGATATGTGTTTGATTTATTGCTTGTTTATGATTGGGTGTTGATTATCTAGCCTTGTTCTTGCTTTTAATTGAAGATTTAATGGTTAAAAATATTATTTCATGCATAATTGACTGGGTCTCTACTTGAGAAAAAAAGACTTAATCTAGGAAAACTTGGCTATCTAGGAATTGGGTCAATCGAGAGATTGATAAACCCAATTAAAAGGTTGAATCTAGAGATAGTAAAACCCGACTTGAGCTTATTATCAACTGCTTTGTTCAATACCCATTTGGACTTGAGAAAGCCAAATTGAGTAAAATCATTATCTGATCGAGAGGTATTGAGTGGCTATTTGAGTGTTGATAGCTATAATACACCTCGACCAATAAAACAAGCTTTAAGGCTTACAACCCATTAATCGAACACTTAGGTGAAGGTCATAGCCCTAGGTCTTTTGTATCATTTGAAAAACAACCAAAAATAATTTCCTAGTTTAAATGCTTAGTTTATAATCTTATTTTAAAATTAGACCTAGAAACAACCAAAGTTTGTGTAAGTGCAATTTGAGATAATTCAAGCTCATACACTATAATGTATATCCCTAAGACCCATTCATAGCTCCCTGTGAAAAATCGACCCTGACTCCTTGTTGGGTATTACTATTGCATCGACCGTTTTCATATCCTCAAATAGAGGAGTGAAATTGGATGAGATCAATTTTTGGCGCCGTTGCCGGGAAGCTAAAAAACGGTATTAGCTATAGATTTAGGTGTGTTTTTGGAATATCTTCTTTTCCTTCCTTGTTACTAATGTGTGAGTATTGTAAGTGCAATCATGGCAAACAACGAGTTTAGAAACATAACCGTGGGGGATGTGGACGTTGATGATAATGCAATGGATGAAGTGCCTCTTGAACCTCAAGCCAATATGTGAACAACTTTCAAGGGCAAAGAAAAAACTACCAAGGCCCTAGTCAACAATAATGGAACCTTTGAATAATCAAGGCAATTAGAATTCTAGCAATCAAGGCAATTGGAATAGTGGCAACAATTAAGGCAATTAGAATGGAAGCAGTAACCAAGGGAATTGGGAAAATAATAATAATAATCAAAGCAATTGGGGAGGAAATAACCAAGGCGGGTGGAACAACAACCAAGAAAATCGGGGGTTGGGTTTTCAAAGGCCCCAGATGTACCAACAACCGAGCAACCCATCTCCTTATCCTTCTCATGGTCTTAGTTCCCTCAATAATGAAATGGGTCGTATTGAGAACATGTTCAAGCAAATGATAGAGAATAATGCCGATTCCGATGCCCAACTTGCTTCACACAACACATCAATCCGTAACTTAGAAGTGCAAATGGGTCAAATCTCTCAAACTTTAAATTCTCATCCTAAAGGGGCACTACCAAGTGATACGGTAGTGAACCCGAAGGGTGGGAACACTACGGGGCATGCCATGTCCGTTACTACAAGAAGTGGAAAAGGTGTGAATTCACCTACCTCAAGCCAAAGGCAACTTGTGGATGATGAGCAAGTGGTAGAAGAAGATGAGATCCCGAACAATGTGGTGCAAGCAAATGATGAAGTGCAGATTGATATTGATGACACGGTGGAAGAGACTCAAGAGGATGTGAACCCGTCTAGGGATCATGTGATTGACATACCGGAAACGGTAGTGCAAAAAGCTAAGGCACCATTGCCTAAGCCACCTCCTCCCTATCCTCAAAGGCTTGCCAAGAAAAATGGCGATAATTAATACAAGAAGTTCATTGATATGATGAAAAGTTTCTCTATAAATGTGCCATTAGTTTAAGCTTTGGAGCAAATGCCCGAATATGCTAAGTTTATGAAAGACTTGGTGACACAGAAGAGATTGATGAATTTTGAAACTATCAAAGTCACTCACCAAGTGAGTGCAATTGTGCATTCGATGGCTCCAAAGTTGGAAGATCCCGGTGCTTTCACAATTCCTTGTACCATTGGAAGTACCGAATTTGCAAAAGCTCTCTGTGACCTTGGGGCGAGTATCAACTTGATGCCCTATTCATTTTTCAAAACATTGGGAATTGGGAAACCAAGACCCACATCTATGATATTACAAATGACCGACCGTACAATGAAGAGACCGTTGGGGGTGATTGAGGATGTATTGGTTTGGGTTGACAAGTTCATTCTCTCAGCATATTTTGTGATTCTTGATTGTGAAGTGGACTATGAGGTGCCGATTATTCTTGGTATACCTTTCCTTGCTACGTGAAAGGCTCTTGTTGATGTGGAAGCCGGTGAACTCACTTTTCGGGTGGGTGATGAAAAGGCGGTGTTCCACGTGTGCAAATCTTTGAGGCAACCGAATAGCAATGAAGTGTGTTCGTTCGTAGACTTTGTGACCGATGTGATTATTGATGATACAAGTGCCACGATTAATGTGGGTGACATGTTGGAAGCTGTTTTGCTAAATTTTGATGATGATGAGATGGATGGCTTCATGGAATGTGTCAATTCTTTGCAAGGGATGGGGTCATACAATTATGCACCTCGGAAACTTTCCTTGGATCTCAAAAATAGGAAAACTCCTCTTACAAAGCCTTCAATTGAAGAACCTCCTATCTTGGAGTTGAAGCCATTGCCTTCACATATCAGGTATGAATTCCTTGGCCATTGTTCTACTTTACCGATTATTCTTTCCTCTTGTTTGACTAATGTGCAAGTTGACTCTACATTGGCGGTGCTCCACAAGAGGAAGAAAGCTATTGGGTGGACTTTGGCGGATATTCGGGGAATAATCCCTGGATTTTTCATGCATAAGATTAATTTGGAGGAATATGCCAAGCCCTCCATTGAACATCAAAGGAGACTCAATGAAGCAATGCAAGAGGTGGTCAAAAAGGAGATCATAAAGTGGTTAGATGCCGGGGTTGTCTACCCCATTTATGATAGTTCGTGGACTTCTCCGGTGCAATGCGTTCCGAAGAAGGGGGCATAACTGTGGTCACCAATGATAAGAACGAGTTGATTCCAACAAGAACGGTGATCAGGTGGAGAGTGCGTATAGACTATCGGAAGCTAAACAAAGTCACAAGGAAAGACCATATCCCACTACCCTTTCTTGACCAAATGCTTGATAGGTTGGCTGGCCGGGCATTCTATTGCTTTCTAGATGGATATTCGAGCTACAATCAAATCCTTATTTCCCCGAAAGATCAAGAGAAAATAACCTTCACTTGTCCCTATGGCACTTTCGCTTTCAAGCGGGTGCCATTTGGCTTATGCAATGCACCGACAACTTTTCAACTGTGTATGATGGCAATCTTTACGGATATGGTAGAGGACTACCTTGAAGTCTTCATGGATAACTTTTCGGTAGTCGGGGATTCCTTTAATGATTGCTTGGCAAATTTAGATAAGGTTTTGGCAAGGTGTGAAGAAACGAACTTGGGGTTGAATTGGGAGAAATGCCATTTCATGGTCGAGGAGGGTATTGTCCTTGGCCAAAAAATTTCAAAGAAGGGAATAGAGGTCGACAAGGCGAAAATAGAGGTGATTTATAAACTTTCACCTCCAACATCCGTGAAGGGCATGAGAAGTTTCTTGGGTCACGCGGGGTACTACCGACGTTTCATAAAGGATTTTCCAAGGTGGTGAGCCCCTTGTGCAAGCTTTTGGAGAAAGATGCTAGATTTCACTTCAACGATGATTGCATGAGAGCATTTGAATTGCTCAATTTCAAGTTGACAACTACTCCCATTATCACCGCCCCGAATTGGAGCATTCCTTTTGAGCTCATGTATGATGCTAGGGATGTGGCGGCTGGAGTAGTTTTGGGGCAACGTATCAACAAGATCTTTTATCCGGTCTACTATGCTAGTAAGACAATGAATGATGCCCAAGTCAATTACACTGTGACCGAAAAAGAGCTCCTTGCCATTGTGTTTGCTATTGAGAAGTTCCGCCCGTACTTGATGGGTGCAAAAGTGATTGTCCACATGGATCATGCGGCACTCATTTACCTTATGAGCAAGAAATATTCCAAAGCTCGGTTGATGAGATGGGTGCTTTTGGTGCAAGAGTTTGACATAGACATCCAAGACCGCAAAGGAAGTAAAAACCAAGTGGCGGACCACTTGTCTCGTTTGGAGGAGGAGGGGAGGCCGCATGATGTCCTTGAAATCAATGACTCCTTCCCCGATGAGCAACGCTTAGCCATTTCAATGAAATAGGTTCCATGGTTCGCGGATCTAGCAAATTTTCTTGTGAGTGGTATCATCCCGGATGAGTTCTCTTCAAACCAAAGGAAGAAGGTCAAACGGGATTGTCAAGACTATTATTGGGATTAACCGTACCTTTTCCGGATTTGTACTGATGGAGTGATTAGAAGATGTGTACCGGAGGAGGAACAATGTGAAATATTTGGGGATCATTCTTCGCCATATGGTGGTCACCATGGTGGAGCAAGAGCGGCGGCCAAAGTGTTAAGTTGCGCTTTCTATTGGCCCACTCTTTACAAGTGATGCAAGTGATCTCGTCAAGTGTTGTGATGAATGTCAAAGGGCCGGTGGAATCTCAAAGAAAAATGAAATGTCCCTCACCACCATTTTGGAGATTGATATTTTCGATGTGTGGGGTATTGACTTCATGGGTCCCTTTGTGAGTTCTTGTGGAAACACCTACATCTTGGTAGCTGTTGATTATGTGTCAAAATGGATTGAGGGTGTTGTTCTACCCAACAATGAAGCAAGAAGTGTGGTGGCATTTTTGAAGAAGAACATTTTCACAAGGTTTGGTACTCTGCGGGCTATCATAAGCGATGGGGGGTCGCATTTTTGTAACAAAGCTTTTGACACCTTGCTTAGCAAGTATGGTGTCACTCATAAAGTTACGGCTCCCTATCACCCTCAAGCAAGCGGTCAAGTGGAAATCTCCAACCGGGAGATAAAGAGTATTTTGTCCAAAACAGTGAATGCTAATTGGACGGATTGGTCAAAGAAACTTGATGATGCACTGTGGGCTTATCAGACTACTTTCAAAACTCGTATCGGGATGTCTCCATACCGGTTGGTGTTTGTCAAAGCTTTTCATCTTCCGATGGAACTTGAGCACAAGGCCATGTGGGCTTTAAAGAAGTTAAATCTTGATTGGGATGCAGCTGCCACCTTGCGGGTTGCACATTTGAATGAATTAGATGAATTTCGGTACCATGCATATGGAAGTGCGTCCTTGTACAAAGAAAGAATGAAGTATCTTCATGACAAATACATCCGAAATAGAGAATTCAAGGTGGATGATCTTGTTTTATTGTTCAACTCATGATTGAAGATGTTTCCCGGAAAGTTGAAATCCAAATGGAGTGGTCCCTTTGAAATTGTGGGTGTGACAGCTTTTGGTGCATTGGACTTGAAGAACAAAAATGATGAGGTGAGTCAATGGTCACCGGGTGAAACATTATTTAGGACAAGCTGATGATGGCCACGTGGTGGCAGTGATTCATTTGAAGTGATGGTAATCTGCGTCGTGCTGCGATGTTAAATCAAGCGCTTCTTGGGAGGCAACCCATGTTTCTTTCTCATTTTTCTTTTTCTTTGGATATGTCTTATTTTGTGCTAACTAGTTTTGAAGTGTGTTACATGAATGATTGTGCTTTACAGGGACTGTGCTCAGGAAAATTGGCTAAGTATGGCAAAATTATGGACCACACATGTATTGTGCAGACCGTACAATTTTGAACACCACAGTAGAAAGGGATCTGCGACCGCACAACTTGAGATGAAATAAATTGCACATTCTCTGAAGTTTATTTATCAGAGAAATGGCCATTGCACGGCCGCACAAGGAAATCAGCGGTCCGCATTAGAATCTGCGGTCGCTCAAGGAATGCTGCGGACTGTAGATTAACAAAGGGTAAATGCACATCAGGTAAAAGAGAGCGGACCGTAAAAGGAATTCTGCGGCCGCACTCGTCTCTTGAACTTTTGGCCAACCCTGTAAGTATAAATAGTAGGCTTCACTCTGCTGTTGAAACTTTACAAACTCTGAGAAATTAAAACAAAGGCAAAAATAGTGCACTTGAATGATTCACTCATCTGACACTTAATTCAACACCTTTGATCCTTCCTTAACACCACTTCTTCACTGGTATTTTCAAATCATCTCTAGAATTTTTCAATTTTCTTAATTTAGTTCATAATTTGTTAGTTATTTTTAGTCCATATGTCAAATTTATATCCATGTGGGCTGTAGATTGTGTTGGGTAAACTCTTAGTTGCTATTTGGGGAATGGGTAATTGGTTTATCATGTTTAATTGCTTCTACCATGTCCAATTTGTGCATAAAAATTGAAACCCTAAAGCATTGTGCCCGATTTGATTTTGAAATGTGCGGTCGCACAAGGAATTGTGCGGTCCGTAAAATTGCATGCTTAGGGCATTTGGTTAGGCAAAAGTGCGGACCACACTTGAAAAAGTGCGTCCGCAAAAATTTAATTTCGGCCGCAGAAAATTGTGTGCGGATGCAGAGCGGGGCTTACAGGCTTGCGTTGCCACCTAGTTTATTCATCCGGTATTCCATGTTTCCATGCTTCGAAAGTATCATGACAATCCATCCCATGTGTTAGATTTCAGCTCTATCCAGTTGGACAAGGATTTGACTTACGTGGAGGAGCCGGTGGCTATTCTAGCCCCGCAAGTTCGCCAGTTGAGATCAAAGAGTTACCCTTCAGTCTGAGTGCAGTGGAGATGTCAGCCTGTTGAGGCAGCTACTTGGGAGTCCAAGTCCGATATGCGGAGTAGATATCCCCACCTTTTCACCAGCCCAGGTACTTTTCTATGTCCATTCGAGGACAAACAGTTATTTTAGAGGTGGAGAATGTGATGACCCAAAAACTCATCTTATGTTTTAGAACTCGATTCTGCTCTCTTAAGCCTTAAAAATCTTATTTTTACCCTTCTCGAATTACGTGCACAATCCGGGCGTGTTTTCAAAAAACCGTTATGTTGAATATTGATGAAAATAAGAATTTTTGCCTTAAAAGTTGATTTTAGTTAACTTTGGTCAACATTTATAGTAAACAGGCCCAGATCCGTATTTTGATGGTCCCGGTAGATCCGTATCGAAATATGGGACCTGGGCATATGCCCGGAATCGAATTCGGAGGTCCCTAGCTTGAGTTATGAGTTTTTGATGAAAATTAAAAGTCTGAAATTTAATTGTTTTTAAGCATTGGTAGATGTTTGGCCTTGTTGATACCGGTTCCTTAATTTGGTTCCGGAGCCCGGTATAAGTCCGATATAATATTTATGACTTATCTGTGAAATTTGGTGAGAAACAGAGTTCGTTTGACGTGATTCAGACGTCCGGTTGTGAAGATAGAAATTTTAAAGTGTTCTTGAGAATCTCATTTGATTTGGTGCTAAATTCGTAGTTCTAGGTGATATTTTGGCGATTTGATCACGCGAGAAAGTTCGTATAATGTTTTTAGACTTGTGTGCTTGTTTTGGTTTGGAGCCCCGAGGGCTCGGGTGAGTTTCGGATAGGCTACGAGATGTTTTGGACTTAGAAAATCTGGTATTTTGCTGCAGCAGGAGTTCTGGTATGTCCTTCTTCGCGTTCGCAAAGGCACTCTCACGAGCGCGAAGGGTAAGCTAGTTAGGCTGGAATTTACTTCTTCGCAAACGCGAAGCAATGAGGGCGTTACCCTTCACGAGCGCGAAGGGTAAGCTAGTTAGGCTGGAATTTTCTTCTTCGCGAACGCGAAGCAATGGGGGCGTTACCCTTCACGAATGCGAATGCGTAGTGTTAGGCACTGGGAGGGGGGGGGAGGAGTCAGTCTTTCCTTTATCGCGAATGCGAGCAATGTCTCGAGAATGCGAAGGCTGGGGGGGGAGGGGACAACCTACGTGAACGCGAACAAGGTCTCGCGAAGGCTTGGCAGCCTATACACTTCGCAAACGTGACAGTGGCCTCGCGAACGCAATGCACACTGTCGCCCAGTGCATAAAACAGAATCAAAACGGGGCTTAAGCCATTTCTTCAACATTTTCAAGAACAAAACGGTGTTGTACTAATATGTTTAATTCTGTAGTTTAGACTAGAAAAGAATGTTTACGTGTCTTAACTGCCTAATTGACATTCTATGCGTCATGTTTAGCTAAGTCCTTATTTGCCTTATATGTGTCCAGTATAAACTGTATAACTCGATGCCATACCT
Source organism: Nicotiana tomentosiformis (assembly GCF_000390325.3). Taxonomy (NCBI): domain Eukaryota; kingdom Viridiplantae; phylum Streptophyta; class Magnoliopsida; order Solanales; family Solanaceae; genus Nicotiana; species Nicotiana tomentosiformis. The sequence continues at coordinate 77,063,986 of NC_090815.1, forward strand.
ATCATTTCATCTTGCGTTGCATATTTACTTTAGGACTACGGACGTATTCCAGGAGATCCCCTTGTACTGCATATTTACTTTGGGACTACGGAGGTATTCCGGGAGATCCCCCAGCACTGCATATTTACTTTGGGACTACGGACGTATTCCGGGAGATCCACATGTACTGCATATTTATTTTGGGACTACAGACGTATTCCGGGAGATCCCCATGTACTGCATATTTACTTTGGGACTACGGACGTATTTCGGGAGATCCCCCAGCACTGCATATTTACTTTGGGACTACGGACGTATTCCGGGAGATTCCCCTATACTGCATATTTATTTTGGGACTACGGACGTATTTCGGGAGATCCCACTGTACTGCATATTTACTTCGGGACTAAGGACGTATTCCGGGAGATCCCCCTGTACTGCATATTCATTTGAAACTACGGGACGGTATCCCGAGAGATTTCCCACTGTGTTACCTTGCTCTAAGTCGAGGACTCCCTTAACGGTTAAATTTTCGAGAATTTCTTTAACTGTATTACCGTAAATTTTACTTATATCTTTTATTGTATAATTTATTATATTTACTCCGGTAGGACCTTGATCTGACCTCGTCACTACTCGACCGAGGTTAGGCTTGGCACTTACTGGGTACCATTGCGGTATACTCATGCCCTTCCTGCACATGTTTTCGTGTGCAGATCCACGGTACGAGCTATCAGTCTTGGGATTAGTGCATGTTGCTGACTCTAGGAGACTTCAAGGTACTTCTTCTTGCGTCCGCAGATCTTCGGAGTCCCCTTCTACTCCCTCGCCTAGAGACTTTCTTTATTACCTTCAGACTTTTGTAAAGAGCTACATAGATTATAGCAGCTTGTGACTCAGTGATATTCCGGGTTTTGGGAGAATTATTTTGTATATGCCGAGTGGTACTACTCTTGGCTATTTATAATATGCAGTTTATCTTTAAATGTTGTGTTTTCTTTATATTTTTTGCAATATTAGGCTTACCTAGTTGTAAAGACTAGGTGCCATCACGACACCTTACGGAGGGTTAATTTGGGTCGTGAGAGAGTAGAATTGAAGAGATCTTGTTTCTGAACCCGTGGCTCGGGGAAAGATTTCGCGGTTAGGATAGGAATATACCTAACAGTCTTGCTTAGTTAAATACCGTATTATATTCGTTCATGATAGATTCAAGACCATAGGAATATAGAGATGCTATATTATGGATAGACGGATAGTATTGTGGGAACATGCTATTTATATAAACGATCCGATCAACTAGCAATCATAGATAATTTGGATTAACAGGTGTAATTATGAACTCAATAGGATTAATAAACCGACCACAACCCTGGAATCTATATCTCCCTTGGTTACGTGTTTAAATTTCACAATAGTAGTTGTAATAGAAAATGTAAACTTTAGATCATCTTGGACAATAAATTGATTTAGTTTGCTTAGTTAACGGTTAATCTAAGTCTCTGTGGGTTCGACATCCGACTTTTGAGTCACTTTATTACTTGACGGCCACGTATACTTGCGTGTACTTGGGGAGCCAACAAGTTTTTGGCGCCGTTGCCGGGGACTTAGTTATTGATTGTTTATCTAAGTTTAGCTTTTAATTCATTTTTGTTCAAGTTTTTAATTTTCTTATTTAGTTAGTATTTTTTTTTCTTTTACTTACTTTCACATGGCATCTTGGAATGTAAATTGTTTGAATGATGGTTATTCTTATTTTGATGATCCTTGTTCATATTGTGGAGGACCCCACTGGTGGAAAAATTGTCAGAATATCCTCGGGAGTGAGTTGTGCGCACAATCTCAATCCGTTGAGTGGAATATATGTAATATGTGTGGTGGACAAGGTGGCCATTGGGATGGTTGTCCTAATTCTTTTTATCCTTCTTCGAGCCCTAATTATGATGTTTCTAATAATTTTTGTGAGATTGAAAGGAACAAAGTGGAGAATGTGGAATATGATGCTTATATAATGGATATGATGAGGCAAATAATGGAGCAAACTCAAATTTTAAGGGAGCAAACTCATGAACGTCGAAAAGAGATGGAAAATCTCAAGGCAATAAATAAGAGAATGAAGGCCAAAATAGAAAAATGGGTTGAAACATTCGATGATCAACAAGATGCAGCCTTAGTTGATAGTCAGGAAGAGCTTCAAATTCGAGAAGAGAGTGAGTTCCAACAAGAGAAAAATTTCAAAGAAGAGGAGATTTTGAACCAAACTTGGCTAATGGAACAAGCTGAACGATTAGAAATATATGAAGCTCAACGTGAGAAAATTACATATGGGATAAGAGACTTAATAGAAGGGAGAGTTGAACTGAGACAAGAGATCGAAAAAATTGGTAATGCTATTCACGACTTGGGAGCTCAATTGATTGCCAAGGTTGATGCGTTCAACGCCCAACAATTTAATGATGAGTTGTGTGAAACTGAAAAAAACTTTCTAGACCAAATTCAGGAACTAAAATGAGAATACCAAGCATTAGACCATATTTTTCTTGAGGATGCCAATGCTGAGAGGAGTGTTCTAGAGTCATGTGAGGAAGTAGATAATATTATATTTGAATACTCTAGTGTGTGTACATATGAGGATGTAAAGAGTGATGCAATTCTAGATTTGGGGCGTACTGGTCCTCATTCCATGTATTTTCCAATATTGTGTTTGGATGATGACATGAAAATCGAGTCATCTAAGCCTTTGGAGGAGCCAATGGACGAGGAACAGGGTGCCTATTTTCTTGAATGTGTTGTGCCAAAAAGCAAAAATTACATTCCTCATCTAAAGGTCAAGAGGTGTAGAGCGAAAATTTTATTGCTTGGCCTGGTTTTCTTTGTAGCCCCACCGAAGGAGCATAGCCACAGACTGGATGCCCTGTTAGGGGTACAATTCATAAGTTAGAGGTGGAGGAAAAAGTGGTTCAAGTCGTGCCGCGACGTTAAATCAGGCGCTTGTTGGGAGGCAACCCAGCTTTACTGTTTTCTTTTATTTTTTTATTTTTTATTTTTATCTTATTATTGTTGTAGTGTCTATTTTTGTTTTGTAGGATTATAAGCATAGGAAGAAAATCCATTGGAAGAGTGTAAAAGCGAGCTAGATGGTGAGAACTAAGTGTGGGGTGCCCACACAAAGGACCATGCCTGGGAGAAGTCTGAGTACTCGTGAGTCGCTATTGCTTCGGCCTTTGGCCTTCCAGGGTGTTTCTTGTCCACCCTTGTTATTGTTTTGCTTTATTTGTGCATTGGGGACACTACACTCCTTTAAGTGTGGGGTGGGAGAATTCCTCTAGATAATTAGTAGTAGTATGTTAAAAATGTTAACTTCTTATTTGATTTTAGCTTCTTATTTTTGTTTTCATAGTTATGCAGTATTTAGTAGCTTAATGTTTTTTAAAAAAAAAAAAGAAAAATAGAAAACAATCAGAAAAAAAATGTAGAGAATTGGACTTTTCCCGACGATGGATCTCCTAGACAGATTTCTTGAAGGATTAAAGTTTAAACAAAAATCCAAAACTGTGTCTTTTAGCTTTCTTTAGGCAGTAATAATCCCCTGTGATTTTCCTTTGTGCCTCGATTCTTTTTCATGGGATGTAGTTTGACCCGGGTAGTAGTTTTTCCTTTTATTTTATTTTTATTTTTAGAGTAGATTAAAAATTAGGGAATAAATGGAGGAAGAAAGATGAGATTCCTAGGCGCCCTTGACTTGTTTGATAGTAGCATATTTAGGCTTTGGCATGCGTAGTATCTTCCCTATGTGCTAAAATTTCTTATGATGCCTTGGTTATTTGGATAGCATGTTTTGTGATGCCTATGTCTCATTTTCTTGACTTATGTTCACTCTATGCTTGATGCTTAATTTCTTGTGGCTTTGTGAATACTTGCATTTGTTGAGAGTCGGAATGAACCCGTCCTTAGTAAGTCATGTGCCTTGTGTGGTGAGGTTTTTGTGTAGTCTATGTATTGTACTTGTGTCTAGAACTTGCCCGGTATGTGAGTTGAAGCGAAATTTGAGGTGATGCTTGGTTTGAAAAATAATTTTAGGCTTTCTTTGATCTTTTCGAGCGTTATTACTATCACAAATAAAATTGGTCCTAGTTAACACTTTTGAGCCTATAGACTTTTATTTGGCACCCACATTACAAGCCTAAACCTCGTTTGTTCTAAATTGACATTGTTTTGATCCTTTTACCTCTTAAAGCACTTTAATTGTGAGATGAGCGCTAAAAGGAGTAAGAAGGGACTAAGTGTGGGGTGGCTTTTGAGTGAAACCAGTGAAAGGAAGAAATGTGCACTTGTTTTGTAAAAGAATACACCACTAGTGGAAATTACAAAAGAGAAAAAGAAAAAAAATTAGATGAATAAATTGATATTTTGTTCTTGCTAGTGGGAATGAATTAAAGTAGTGCTTAAAGAAAGAGGGGACATTGTTAGGGATGATTTTAGTTGTGAAATTAAAATTGCGATTGAAGAATTTGAGCTTACAGTTGATTATGTGATGTGTTAAAGTTCTTAGGAGGGTTAGCCACTATTCCTAAATATATACTTCCCGTCCCTTAGCCCACATTACAACCATAAAAAAGTCCTAATTGATTTTAGACTGAGTGAGCCTACATTAGTAGAGATTTACATTAAGGGCAAGCCTATGGTGCCAATTGCATGCATGTGACTTCTTTTGTGAGAGTGAGAGATTTTCTTTGATATATACGAGTCCTTCAAATATATTTGAGCATTTGATTTGAATGTATGGATTCAACTTACTCTCTTATTCTTGTTGTAAGGGCACATGGTTTCACAAGGGATAGGTAACGTTATTAGACTTCTCTCTATGATTTTGGGTGTTCAAGCCATGAGTGCATTGTGACATTGAGTTGGTATTTGAGGCTAGGATTGTTAGGATCACGTTGTCTCTGTTGTGAATATTAGTGAAGTATGGCATAAGAAAAGGGAAGTGTATGTGATTGCACATGCTAAAGTTTAATTGTTGCTATAAACCATGGTCATTGGTGTAGTGTGCCTCAATTGTGTAAAAACAAAGTGCTCAAGGATAGTGTGAATTGTTGGTTGACTCGAGGACGAGCAACGTTTAAGTGCGGGGTAGTGATGTTTGGCTATAATTATATATTTTTAGTGCATTACTTACCTTATATTTTGGTATTTTAATGCTAAATTATACTATAATTGTACTTAATTGAGTTTATTTTATGTGTAGGTACTTTGAAGACAAAATTGGGAGCAAAGTAGAGATTTTATGTGTATTTTATATACTACAAGAATGGAGTCATGATTATTTAATTAGTGGATATATTAAGGTTTAACTTTGTGTGGGAAGACAAAAGAGACAAATCAAAAAGAAGACAAAAAAGAAACAACAACACAAAAAAAAAAATGAAAACTAAGCAAAAGAAGACAAAAAATGTGAAATGAAAAGTGATGTTTGATATGTAGAACTGAAGAAAGAACAATGCAAAAACTGAAGCAACACAAAAGCGAAGCAGCATCCCAGGCGACGCGAGCTTCGCTGCTCGTGATAGAATAGGCGACGCGAGACTCATAGCGCGCATTTGAGCTCGTGAGGCAATATCTGAGGCGAGGTGGAGCACGCTATAGAGGTCGCGAGTACGGTCTGTAGCGAGGGGGTTCCGGATTTTAAAAGCCTATTTCGTCTCCTACTTGGTTTTGGACTTGGTTATTTCGTCTAGGCCATTTCTCTACACATATAAATAGTCATTAAACACCATTTTTAGAGGGGAGACCGACTTTGGACAGACTTTAGACCTAGGGAGAGCACGGAACCGCCGTGGAGGCCGAAATTCATCAGATTCCACCTTTCTTCCATCAAACTTAGTAATCTTTACTTTTTCTTGATGATTTGTTGTTTTGCTACCATGTCTATGTGGAGCTAAACTTCAAGTTCTAGGGTTGTGGTTGTCATGAATATTGAAGTTTACTAATTATATTACCGTTATTTCGAGTTATCATCTTTGGTTGTTTCTCTAATTCTGTGCATAATTGCTTAATTGTGTGGCCAGCAGTTGAGTTTTATTTACTATCTATGCTATGCTTGGGAAAGTCGTATTTAGATTAGAGTAGAATTAGAGAGAGCTTGTTTGTGAACCCGTGGCTCGGGGAAAGATTTCGCGGTTAGGATAGGAATATACCTAATAGTCTTGCTTAGTTGAATATTGTATTATATTCGTTCATGATAGATTCAAGACCATAGGAATATAGGGTTGATATATTATAGATAGACGAATAGTATTGTGAGAACATGCTATTTATATAAACGATCGGGTCAACTAGAAATAATAGATAATTTGGATTAACAGGTGTAATTACGAACTCAATAGGATTGATAAACCGACCACAACCCTGGAATCTATATTTCCCTTGACTACGTGTTTAAATTTCGCAATAGTAGTTGTAATAGAATAGTTAAACTTTAGATCATCTTGGACAATAAATTGATTTTAGTTTGCTTAGTTAACGGTTAATCTTTGTCTCTGTGGGTTCGACATCCGACTTTCGAGTCACCTTATTACTTGACGGCCACGTACGCTTAACAATTTACAATAAATGCTTTAAAGGTATTTTTAGTAATGAATATCTATTTTTTATAAATTAATTAAGTATTAGTTTCAAAATTAATTACATAGTACTAATATTGTGTAATTACAAATATATTTACTATTATAAAATAACTTTTGTATGTACATTACATAGGTTTTATGTCACGACCCAAAATTCATTAAAGGTCGTGATGGTGCCGGACACCGCCGTCAGGCAAGCCAAAAATAAATACATAATTTGGTTCTCATTTTAGTATTTTGAAATCATGATTTTTCTTCCATTTAATAGTAAAAGATGGACTTAACAGAATAAATAACAATGTTTCTAACGATTTCAATACTGAATAACCCGTAATCATCCCAAAACCCGGTGTCACAAGTGCATGAGCATCAACTAGGAAGATAAAATAAAATACAACACTTGTCTAGAATACAAATTAGACAGGAAAATACATAAGTAACTCTGAAGGGGACTCTGCTGGCTGCGGATCGTAGATGGAAATGCAGCTCACCTAAGTCTCCGCATTAACCACACCTCTACGCCCGCAAGGCTGCTAGACATATATGCACCTGCATAAAAATATGCAGCAAGTGTAGTATGAGTACGTAAATCAACGTGTACCCAGTAAGTATCTGGTATAACCTCGAAGAAGTAGTGACGAGGGGTCGACTTCGACACTTACTAGTGGTCCAATAATATCAGGTACAGTAAAGAAGTGAATAGATATGAAACCGAGTAAATATATGAAATAAACATGTATAAAATACGTGGCATAATTCCCCTCTTTACAATTTTACTCGAGCTCTCGACTAACAAGTTCCCTCTATAACCGGAGCATATATAGAGATGGTGGATTTCATCAAAGAGGTGGTCATAAATTAAATCAGGGAAAAACCTCAGATACACCGGCTTCTTGCCAATATTACACACGATTCCATGAGGATAATATATATAGGAAATGTCGAGACGTACGGCCCGATCCAACACAAAAGTAAATTGTGCACTGCCGAGGGTCGAACGGCGCGAACCATAGATGCATCTATTAACCTGCCGAGGCGAATGGCCCGCTCCCATGAGAGTGTGGTACATAAATCCTGCCGAGGCGAACGGCCCGATCCCATAAGAGTGGTAGAAGGAAATACCTCGCTCATGAATCATACGTGCGACGCGGTCAAATATAAATTTAAGGAAATCTCCCCGCTCGCATATCATACTTGCGATGCGGTCAAATATAAATTTAACATTAAAATCCTATCTCTTTCTTGATACTTTTTAAAATAAGGGAAATTCAGCTTGTAGCCTTTTAAGGAAATTACCCCGCTCGCGAAACATACATGTGACGCGGTCACACATAGATTTCTTAAGTTATTATAGCATTCCTCAATCCTTTTCGAAATTATGAAGTTCAAATGAAACCCTTTAAATCTCAAGTTCTTCAACTTCAACTCCTTTCAAAACATTTAATAAGCAAACTCAATCTCGCACCCTCTCGTGGCAAACAATAAATATAAATCAATAACAATATCAACAAGGCATCATGTGAGCCTAAAACTACACGGACATAGGCATAGCTAGTAGCTACGTATGGACTCTCGTCACCTCGTGCGTATGTAGCCCCCACAAATAGAAGCACACAATAATTTAGTTCACCTATGGGGTTAATTCCCTCTTACAAGGTTAGAAAGGAGACGTACCTCGCTCTAAAATTCCATAATCGGCTCCAAAGCCTTTCCAACAACTCAAACCGATGCCCAACTCTCCAAACCTAGTCAATAAATGTGCAAATCCATAAATATATACTCTAATACTCGTTATAATTCAATTTACTACAATTTCTAACCTCGATCGAAAAGTCGATAAAAATACCCTCGGGCCCACGTGCCCGGATTCCAAAAATTTTGAAGATAAACATTACCCATAACATCACGAACTCAAACATATAATTTATTCTCCATCCCATGACCAAATTCGTGGTTAAAATCTAAAAATACCAATTTCTAGGTTTTTCTTCAAAATCTCATATTTCTACAAATTTCCATGAATTTCACGCCTAAATTCATATATAAACCAAGTATTTAACATGCAATAGGTAGGAATCACTTACCTTGACATAGATGATAAAGATGGAGCTCCAAAATCGCTCCTAGGTCGGCTCCCATGGAGGAAATGAGATGAAATGAGCCAAACCCATTTTTTCAAACTTATACACTGCCCAGGCGACCCTTCTTTGCGTTCGCAAGACCCCCATCGTGTCCGCGATGCACAAAATTCTCAAAAGTCATTTTCAAACTCTTCTCAGACAGCCTCTAGTATAATGGTCATAACGTTTTGTGAATAACTCCAAATCATAATTGATTTGACTTTCTGAAAACTACACATCAAGGGCTATAACTTTTATAAGTTGCTAATCTCCTAATTCATTGTATATTGAGAGATATAAGCTTCCAAAGTCAGCCATGTGCAGCAGAGATTTCCGAACTCTTCCCGGATAGTCTGTAGTTTATCCAGCATAACTCTTTGTACACAACTCTAAAAGACAAATGGTTTAACTTTCTGAAACTAGACACCAAGGTCTACAACTTTCCTTTTTGGATCATCTCTATATTCGTTATAGATTGAGAGATATAAGCTTTCAAAGTCATACGACAGACAGCAAAAATTCCTTCTTCGCGAACGCGAGAGCCTCTTCGTGAACGCAAAGAACAAAGTCCCAGCAGCAAAATCCTTCTTCGCGAACGCGAAGAACAACACTAGAACCAATAACCAACAGCATCAAAATACCCAAACTTGGTCCGGAACCACCCCGAATCACACCCGAGGCCCCCGGAACCCCGTCCAATCGTACCAACCAGTCCCAATATATAACACAAACTTGCTCGATGCCTCAAATCACATCAAACAATATCAAAACCATGAATCGCACCCCAATTCAAGCTTTATGAACTTTAGAACTTCAAACTTCTACATTCGATGTCGGAACCTACCAAATCACGTCCGATTGACCTCAAATTTTGCACACAAGTCACATTTGACATTACGGACCTGCTCCAACTTCCGAAATCAGAATCTGACCCCGACATCAAAAAGTCCCGGTCAAACTTCTCAAAAACCTTCAAATTTCTAACTTTCGCCAAATGACCCCAAAATGACCTACGGACCTCCAAATCCACATCCGGACGCGCTCCCAACACCAGAATCACCATACGGAGCTATTCCCAGGCTCAGAATCCCAAATGGACATTGATAACAATGAAATGCACTTAAACTCAAATTTATGAAATCTTTCCCAAAATTCCAACTTCCACAATAGGTGCCGAAACGCTCCCGGGTCATCCGAAATCCGATCCGGACATACGCCCAAGTCTGAAATCATCATACGACCCTATTAGAACTTTCAAATCCCGATTCCAAGGTTGTTTACTTAAAAGTCAAAGTTTGGTCAACTCTTCCAACTTAAAGCTTCCAAATTTAGAATTTTCTTTCCAAACCAACTCCGAACTTCCCGAAATTAAATTCTGACCACACGTATAAGTCATAACACCTGAAGTGAAGCTACTCAAGGCCTCGAACCGCCGAATGACATGCTAGGGCTCAAAACGACCGGTCGGATCGTTACATTTTATAATTGAACAAATATATTCCTTAATTTCCAAAAATTAGGCTACGTTATTAATATTTTGAAATTAGTGCTACAATTTGAAATACGCCTCATTTATAGATAATTAAAATAATTAGTAACATATAGTAATTATAATTTTATCACATTTTATTGAAATTATTAGTTTTATTTAAATTGATTTTAAAAGGGTCAAAACTAAAAGGCTACAATTGCAATTCCTTCATTAAAAATGATGTGGCTATTACCTAAATTAAAACCAGCCCAAATCGGAATTAACCCTATCCAAGCACCCCATCCCTTTCCAACTTGGCAATCCATTCCATTCTCATTGAACCAATGAGAACACGCCATATCACCCATCTCTCACCCTCACAAAACAAATACAAATCATCTAGGTCGTCCATCTCTCAAATCAATGGCCCACATTTTAAGCCTACTTCCTCTTTAAATTTCAATCGCCCAAAGATTTAATCTCAGCCATCCGATCAAAGAGATCCAACGGCCATTAATTTTTCTCATTAAATTAGTTCTAAAATCCCTAAATATCAAAGCAATTGGAGACGTTGATCAATAGATCCAACGACTCCCGTTCTATCTCCCAATTTAAACTCAGAGACGATCCTAACCTACCCAAAACCCTAATCATTTCCTACCAGCCCAGCCGCCCTGTTTTCCCTTTCCTCTCTCTTTTTTCACGTCTCCATCAACCATCAATCTACAAAGACCTTGCACAAATTAGTGCCAGATCACTCAAAACCCCTGTAAATCATATCCCATGTCCCTGCTACACATCGAATCTTGCATAATATTCCCTTTTTCAACCACAAATCCAAGACACCCAAATCCGAAACCCTAAAGCTCAAAAGAGAAATCATTTGATTTTTCTCTCATAAGTAAAAATCGGAGCCTGAAATTACCTCTTGCCTTCTGAAATCCGTGAATCCTGCTGCAAATTCCTTTTTTCAATCACAAATTCAAACGTCCAAATTCTGAAACCCTAGACTCAAGAAAGCAACATCAAATACCCATTTTTCTTTCGTGTTCCGTCAAATCGGAGCATGAATGGGGTCGTCTCAGAGTTTATTATGAGGATTCGAAGTCCAGAAGTGAAACTCAGTGACCTCTGGATATAAGGGCTTTAACCACTGGTCCAAAGCCTTCAACGATCAATCCCTCTTCTCAGGTAAAATCAACCTTATTTTTCCCTCTGTTTCTTTCAGATTTTCACTCGATTTGCTATCATCATCTACCATGAGTCACTCTCCACTACTGATTTTGAATTCATGAAACCCTAGAGCATTGAATTCCACTATAAAAAGGGCTCTTTAATGTTCTTACCAACAGACAATCTAACACCAACAAACCAGAGCTATCCAAACACTGAACAATCACAAACACTAAGAATTAGGGTTCGTGATATTAGGTCTCTTACTATTTTCTCTATTTTGTCGAGTTCTTTTCTTGTTCAAGCTTAAATTTTTTCTGGGATCTTTGAGCAACAAAGAGAATTCGTTTGGTCTGCTACCCTTAAGAAGGTCAGCACCTTTCTTTCCCTTTTCTTTTGTTTGCCTCTCTAAATGATTTAGATATCTCAATGTCAAGTTCTGTAGATTATAATTATGTTATTTGTGTTGGACATGTTTGATAATTATGTCTTGTTAGTATAATAAACCCTTATGAGTAGTCTATTCTGTTATGATTCCTTAAGTGATAATCGATTAAGTTGAATGATAATTATTTATCTTTAGTTCTGAGCTTCCTTATAGCCTCCATGCCTAAATTCTATATGTTTATGTTCAATGTAAACTTCATAGTTCTTAGTGACTTACAATGAACTCATCATGTTTTATCACACAATTAAAATTTTATGAGTTTTAGAAGCTAAGTGTGCTACTTGGTAGTTATCAAAATCTGAATTTGTTTAAGACTTATATCCCTGTCCTTTAACTTTAAATTTGAACTTACAATGTTCAAATACTTTCTTGTCTGCCTATGTTTGTTAAACTGCCTCTGAGTTATCCCTATGGACCTTATTCTGTCTAATCACTATCATTGATAAACCAATCATGTTCATGTTTCCCTTTCACCAATGGTACTGTTATATTGTTTGTCTCTGCATATCATTTCCCTGCATCCTATATGTTTATGATCAGGTTCATTATTTGGTAACTTTAACTGATGTACCATATGTCCATGTCACTTAATTAAGTTGAAAGAATCTGAATGTCTAGATGCTTTTCTTCTCTACATTCGGTACATATTAACTCTGAGAATGATATCTAAGTTATCACTATAATTTTTCTTATGACCATGCTCAACTGTTGTATGCATAAGGAACTATCTTATCTGCACCAGGATGTTTTCTTCTCAAAAATCTTTACTATATATTTATTTTGTAAGATCAAACTGTTTTCCTCTTCTTAGTACGAATCATGACTTTGTTTGGATAGGGTCAACTAATAACTGGTGCACAACAAAAGCATGGTTACTTCTTACCTATATGCTAAACTGGACTTATGTTTGAATTAAATTTGTTTGATACAATGTTTCTATTTCCTCTCTTCATTTGTATGATCAACTTGGTTCTGTAATGCGTCTTCTCTCTATATGAGATTACTATCTCATTCATCTTGTTTATGAACAATTGACTAAATGTTGCTAGCCGCTGCTTAATTCTGCAACACCATTCTCTGTTTTGAACCATGCTCAGTCTTTCTTCCTACTGTTGATCTAAAAGTGGATTTGGCTCTCAAACCTTATTAAAGTCCCTTTTTGATATTATTTGAACATGATAACTGTATGATACTGTTAGAAGCATGATCCTGTTGATACCTTAGGGATACTATGTTTAAATCTGTGAGTGTGTAATCATGATAAGAATTTAGTCCCATGACCTTGATTATATCTCTGAAACAATTGCTGACTATGACTGTTGGTTTGAATCTGCCTTGATGTCTTTAAGTTGCCAAGTAATGTTATCAATGCCTGTTTGAATATGTTATGCCTTAGTGATTCATTCATGTAATGGTGTGATTATGAAACTATGTGTATTCTAAACTTAGCCCCTCTCCCTTTAGTTTTAATTGATATGTTTTTCTATTTAGTATCATAGTGGTATGTATTCTCTTGTATTATTTTTATTAAGAAGAAAGTATATATGTTGTGGTATGTAATACTTTAGTATTTAGTTCGCATTGGAAGGGCCTCATTGGCACATAAACCTATAAGGAAAATATGTCGTTAGTGATTAAGGATATTTGGGAGCGGAGTTCGACTTTCGGTTGGGCTGCCCTCCCCGGCACAAGCGTTGCCCTGTGCCTTGAGTCCCTTGGGAACTTTGACGTGTCGGGGGATCCAAAGGGAGAATCAACCTTGAGTGGAGTTACCTCTTTAGCTCTTAATTCATTGACACATTCAGTTCTTTAAGGGTTTAGTGTTTAATGACAACGAAAGATTTCCAATGTGAATTATTTGCTAAGTAAAGCAGCCACGTTAATATATAATTTCCTCTACCATATTAATATTTTTCTCGATTTAATTAACTGTTTATGTATTTGTCATATACATCGAAATGTTATGTAGTCGGAATATGTTAAATGTATTGGATATATATCTAATGACCTTCTTATTTTTTTTACATGTACATATGTTTGGGCCTCTGAGTTCTTGATGAACTCAAGCCCAATTCCAGCTCTATTGCACTGAATCCAGGGGTCCAAAGTCAGTTGTGTTCGTTTTCTCTATTGTTGGGCCTATCTTCTTGAGGCCCAATCCCAAAATCCAGTCCTCTTTCCCTCAACTCCTTTTATCATTATTATTGCCTCATTAATTTAGTTTACGGCTTCTACTAGTTTAATATTTAGTTGTATTTATTATGTCTTTATTGTTGTTTTACCTCTCATGTATATAACACTCATATATTATAACACATGCTTTTGTGGGATAATACTGAGTATGTTGTTGTTGTTGTTGTTGTTTAGTATCATACGAACTTAGGCAAGCCTTAAATAATATAGGATTTTTTAAAAAATGAAATTACCTAAATAGTAGGTCTTTAGTTCGCAAGTTGTAATGTGCTTGCTAATTGCCATGTTTTTCACTCACCCTTATCTTCTTTAAAAGATTTTGAAATACAGAACTTAGTGAAAAGCATCTCTATTTCTAAAAGAAAAACCAAATTTCAACTTTCGTTTCCTCAAGAGACAAATCAGAACTTCAGAAAATCGCCGCCTTAAGGAATTTCCAACAAATGATCCTTTCTTTGAAAATCCTTAGAATCTAAGTTAAATTCTAGATATGTTTTTTTTTTTCACAAACATCTTTTTAGTATAATGTAGATAATCATCCCCCAAATCTTTCATAAGATTATAAAATTTAGACCACTTATGTACCAATTTCAAAACTCTTTTAACATCTCTTATGAACCCCTTTCATAAAATTATATCCCTTTAAGACTCTGCATTCTTTATCATTCTTAGGCATATAGTAAGCAGCCTTCCTTATTATTAATCAAAGCTTTTTACAAATAATGGATCTCAAACTTAGTCAAAATCCTATGGATCTACCTCAGGTAGATTTTAAGGGGTGCCTAACAATCTCCCCTTAGAAGAACAAGAACCCTTACCCATAATCTCAGCGGTTAGAAGATCAATAAAGAACATGACTTAGAAATAAAACAGGTACCCTAATATACCTTTAAATATTAGATGGCGACTCTCTTTCACTAACAACAGAGAAATCACATGTTGAATCCTGTCTTGACTAGTGCAAAATAGGGTGCAACAATACATTGATTCTTAAATATTAAACTTGAGGAGATTGTTTGAAAACCTTTGTTTGGACGGCAGCACCTTGTTCTTTTCGGAAAGAGTTGATTTCCTTTTTAGAAAATTAAGCACGTGATTCAGTTCTATTTTTTCTTTTTTGAAAGGGGGATTGCCGCCTTTTGTTAGGCTTTTGGGATTCAAAATCTTTAAGAAAGAGTTAGCAAGGCATAATGAATCAATAACAGCTCATGACTAGCGGATGTTGAATTAATTTCTAACTAAGGCTTCTTTTAATCCTGGATTCTTTAAAACTTGCCTAAGTTGTTTTCTATAAATTAAAAGATAAAATAAAGCATTCAATCCAATATATACATATCATATACATGTGAGATAAACAACAGGAACACAGTAAAGAATAATGACATAGTGAAATTATAGAATAACGGTAACAGTAAATAAATGAGCAAAGGGAAAGAAAGGACTCTGATGTTTAGGCCTCAAAGAGGCAGGCCCGGCAATATAGGGACGAGCAACAGCTAACTCTGGACCTTCTGAGGCCCAGCAATATAGGGACGAGCAATAGCTAACTCTGGACCTTCTGAGGCCCAACAATATAGGGACGAGCAACAGCTAACTCTGGACCTTCTGAGACATAGCAGGGCTGGACTTGGGCCTGAGTTCTTAAAGAACTCAGCAGGCCCAAATCATTGTACATGTTCAAAAAAGAAAAGAGAGAAAGTCATTAGAAAAATAGTACTATATACATGCCCATATATGAAATTTGCAAGCAAGGAATAAAAGAAAGACCACTGACAATATTTAAACACTAAGAAAGTCATACTAATGTGGAGGTCATGTATAGTAAATGATCCACATTGAACACCTTTCGCTATCATTAAACATCAAACCCAAAGGGAATAACAAGTGTCAATGAATCAAGGGCTAAGGAGAGAATTCTACTCAAAGTCAATGCCCCCTTTGAATTCCCCGATACTTTAAAGATCCCAAGGGTCTCAAGGCCCAGGGCAATGCTTGTGCCGGGGAGAGCACCCCAACCTAGAGTTAAACTCTACTCCCAAATACCCCTAACCACTAATAACTCATTCTTCCCTATAGGTTAAAGTTCCAATGAGGCTCTTTCAATGTAAATCAACTACTGTAACATTCCCTACCACAGAAGCATGCCCTCTTCTTAACAGAATAACATAGGAAAACACATAGAAACGATTTATTCTTCATGACTATGTTTCAAGTATTAAGTGAATGAACACGTATTGAACAGGTCTAAAGTTAAGTTTTTAAGCACACATGGAGACAGGAACACAATTACCATTATTGCTAAATAAACCAAACAACTGAAATCATACACCTCACAGACAAATAAAAGCATATAGTTTGGAGATGCAACAGCCTAGGAATACATATGCTATTGCCCTAATAGATTGATCACATATTAGTTTAACACAAGATCTTGTCATTAGCACACTCATAGGTTAACAATACTACTTGGAACCTTTTGAAAACATCAGTAAAGATTTAGATAATGACATTGGCAGGATATTGTGCTCAATCAGTAACAGTAAGAGGTTTCTACAAATCCAAATTCAATCCAGATTAATAGGGAAAAAGAGAACTGAGTGCAATTTCAAAACAGTTTTTGAAAGTATGAAGTCATGAGGGACAAACAAAGATTTATTCTAAACTTTCGTTCATCCACACATATAGAGATTTCAACCAAAGTTATGACCTCACAAGATAGGATGAGTCTCAACCATTACAAAATCAGATTGTCAGTATCGTTAAGGGTTTAAGAATAGGGGAAATATCATACTAAACAGGCTTAACTCATCTGTTCATACTAAGGTTAGTATCCAAACATGGTGGTGTTGTATTCAAGTTACAGAAACAGTTAGCATTCAATTACAGCAAACACAACTACAATCTAATTCATAAGAGATAGGTTAATCATAAAAATATATGCAGAATGATCACTGATGTTCACAGAAAGTTCATCCTAATGAGATTGTTTACAACTAACAGTTAGACATGGATATAAAGATTTCATAGTGATGACTCAAAGAATATTTAAAGATTAACAATCACTTATGTAAAGAAAGGAAGCATTTTGAACACTTAAGCTTCACAGACCTTAAGCAAGTGATGTAGGGTTACACTAAGTACTTTCATGTATGTTCTAGCTAGAATCATCTAACAGCAACCCCAAGTACAGAATAACAGAACTCAAAAGGATATAGGATGATAGGCATAAAGATTATAACAGAACATGATATGAAAGTCTAAAGTCTAGGTAGATATGAGAAATCATTAAGTCATGTTAAGTAGCTTAATCACATAGGCTGTTTAATACAGATATTGGAGTCATTAAGGTCACATAACTATTCAATCAATACTGAATAAAATATAACAGCTAAACACATAACAACAAGAAGTCATGGTGAACCAAAATAAACAATTACAAACTGATAACAAATATTATAAACAAAGCAATTAACGAAAAGGCAGTAGCATGTTCATGATTTTTGAATAAAGCAATCAAAATATAAAGGGTGGAGGTGTACGGACCTCCTCTTGAGCAGCAGACCAAACAGGGTTTCTAACTTAGCCATATGAAAACCAAGATTTCAAACTCTTGAGCAGTGAAGAAACTCAGAAAAACAAAAGGGATATAGATCAATCAGAAAAAAAAATCTAGCCTCTTAACTCGTATGAAATTTAGACTACTGTTTGGTAGGTTGCTCAATGATGTTAGGTGTAGTTTGTTGTTTTCTTGGTGAGAGCATTTAAGACTCCTATTTATAGTGGCATTCAATGCCTTAGGCTCAACAGAATTCTAACTTGGTAGTAGAGAGTGACGAATGGGTAGTGATGTGAGCATAATCAAGTGAAAATCTTAGAAAACAGAGAGAAATTAGTAACGATTTTACCTGAGAAGGGGAAAGTTGATCGTTGAAGACACACTCCATCAGATAGGAGTCTCAATGCCCAGGGGTCGCTTTGCTTGACCTCTGGACCAAGAATAAGTATGATAACACTGTAAAATGGTCATGCATGCCATCGATTTGAAAGAACGAAGGGATAAATCAGACGAGTTGAAGTTTCGTCTTTTAGGTCTAGGGTTTCAGATTAGGGATTTTGAATTTAATGATGGAAATGAAAAACAAATCGCAGGCTTCATATCCTAGGGACAAAATGGATGATTTTCCGAGTTTGATTTGAAAGAACAAGGAAGAAATGGGGTCAGTGATGTTTTGAGCCTAGGGTTCAGATTCAGGCATTTCAAATTTAGTGATTGAAAGAGAAAATAGTAGTGGGATTCATGGATAGAGAGGTAGAGGAGATGATTTACAGGGAAATCTCATGACCTTGCACGAATTTGTGCAAGGTTTGGTGATTGATGTTCTTAGGAGGATGAGAGAAGAGAGAACGAAAGAGGAAAGGGGGCGGTTGTGTGAGTGGGAAATGATTTTAGGGTTAGGGGGTTTGGGAGGCCGTCTCTAAGGTTAAACTTGAGAGATGAGATTTGGGTCGTTGGATCTGAAGATCAACGGCCCTGATAATTCGGGTACTTAAAGGTTTTGAGGAGGAATTTTGGTGGCCGTCAGATTATAGGGTTCTGACGGTGGAGATGAGATCTTTGGGCGAGTGTTTCAAAATTAAAAGAAAACGGAGATTAAATGTAGATCGTCGATCAAATGGACTAACGGTTCAGATGCGTGTGTGTTTCTTATGTGAGTGAGATTGGAAAGCTTACATGGAGAATTCCTATTGGTTCTCAGGGGTTAGGGCGGATCGCCAAAGTGGAATAGAGGGTCTTTTGGACTGAGTCAAATGGGATAATTGGGCTTGGGTATTTGGGCTGAAATTTATTTAGTGAATAGCCACTTTGTATTTAATTAAGGAATTACAATTGTAGCTATTTCGGTCTTTAACCCTTTTATAATTAATTTAATTAAACTTTATTATTTTTAATAAAATAGAGTAAAATTATAAATATCAAATATACTACTAACTATTGTAATTAATTATTTATAAAATACTTTGTTTTCTAAATTATAACACTAGTTTTGAGTTATCAACAGAGTAATCTAATTAATCAAAATTTGAGAAGTAATTCGTTAAATTAATTATAAAACCTCTATGGTGTATTTAAAAAATATTTAATAGTATTAAAATAATAAGTATATTTGTAATTAAATAATACTAATGCTAGGTTATTAATTTCAAAACTAATACTTAATTAATTCGTAAAGAATCGGTAGTTATTGATAGAAAATACTTTCAAAACATTCATTGCGAATATTTAAGTATAAATCAATTAATTTTAAAAGGGAGGGTCAAAATTGGCCGTCAACATTAACAACATGGCGAAATACGAGGCTTGCATTTTGGGACTTAGGATGGCCATTGACATGAACATCCGCGAATTAATAGTGATCGGAGAATAAACCTGCTAATACATCAGGTACTCAGAGAATGGGCCACCAAGAATACCAAGATACAACCTTACTTGCATTGCATGCAAGGATTGATCAAGAGATTCACAAAGATAGAATTCAAGCATGTTCCCCGGATTCAGAACGAGTTTTATTGGCCACCTTGTCTTCCATGATACAACATCCAGATAAGAATTATATTGACCCCATCTCAATAGATCCACAAGCAGCCCGCCTACTGTGCCCATGTTGAAGAAGAATTTGATGAGAATCCATGGTTTCACGATATCAAGGGGTACCTAAAAAAGGGAGAGTACCCGGAAAGTGCTACACATACTCAAAAGCGCACATTATGGAGGTTAGATAATCATTTCTTTTGGAGTGGAGGAATTTGGTACAGAAGAACTCCCGATCTAGGATTTCTAAGATGTGTCTATACCAAGGAAGCGTTCAGACTGCTCGAAGAAATACATGTCGGGATGTGTGGACCCCACATGAACGGGTTCGTTTTAGCCAAGAAAATATTAAGGGCATGATACTTCTGGATGACTATGGAGACTGACTACGTGCAGAAATGTCACCAGTATCAGGTACACGCTGACATGATACAGGTTCTACCCAATGAACTCAATGTGACGAGCTCGCCTTGGCCTTTTGCCTCATGGGGAATGGATGTCATTGGCACCATCGAACCGGCCGCCTCTAACGGACACAGATTTATCTTGGTATCAATTGACTACTTCACCAAATGGGTCGAAGCCACCTCCTACAAAGCCGTGACAAAGAAGGTAGTAGCAGATTTTGTTCGAGATCGTATTATCTGCCGATTCGGGATGCCCGAGTCAATTATCACTAATAATGCCGCCAACCTCAACAGTGATCCAATGCATGCCATATGTGAGACATTCAAGATCAAGAACCCCAACTCCACCGCATACAGACCTCAAATGAATGGAGCCGTAGAAGGCACCAAAAAGAATATTAAGAAGATACTAAGTAAGATGGTGGACAACTACAAATAGTGGCATGAGAAGTTACCATTTGCTTTAATTGGATACTGCACTATAGTCCGAACATCAACTGGGGCAACTCCCTATCTATTGGTTTATGGTACTGAAGTTGTTATTTCTGCCGAGTTAGAAATTCTTTCCTTGCGGATCATACATAAAGCTGAGCTTAGTGATGCAGAATGGGTACAGAGTCGATATGATTAGTTGTCTCTCATCGACGAGAAAAGAATGAATGGGTGCATCACGGCCAACTCTACCATAACAGAATGGCAAGGGCTTTCAATAAGAAAGTTAGACCAAGACAGTTCACATTGGGGCAACTGGTTCTGAAGTGAATTTTCCCATATCAAGATGAGGCAAAGGGTAAATTCTCACCAAACTAGAAAGGTCCTTACATGGTTCTCCGAGTGTGGATAAGAAGAGCGCTCATACTAGAAAAAATTGATGAAGAGATATGGCCAAAACCCATCAATTCAGACGCGGTCAAAAGATATTATGTCTAAGATCGTATTCGCATTTTCTTCTTGATGTAACATGAACTATGCTTGATCTGATTCCCGTTTAAGAGGGGATACATAGGCAGCCATATGGGTTCGGTCACATTATAATAAAATTTCCATCTATGGTCAAAGATTGGAATAAATTTTGAATTTCATCAAATCCGATATTATTGCACCAAGAGTCATCGAAAGAGGATTATCAGAAATATAGCAGGGCCAATCCATCAGAACTGGGGCAGAATTCGAATCGCGGGGGGTTCCTCACAATCCTACACAAAATAAGGATATTGCAATATCTCAAAATGTGTCACAGTTTATGATTCGACAAAACTATCTATTTCATGCATTATCACATATTTTAATAACTGCATTCTTTATGATTGACCAATTACAAAATGCATATTTTTAAAACTCAAATTTTGTAATAGCCAAATGCTACCCAAGCTAGCTCAAGCTCAAAAAACAAAGTCAGAAGCAAGGGCGAAGCAAGGAATCAAAAGCACGAACCAACCTTCCCCTGACTTACAACTTTTCTTTGAATGCAAGAATAACATATGCAACATTATCAAGAATATCCGCAAAGTATATACGAGGAGATAGCTATCTTCACATGGATAGATGCTACCAAGCCTAAATGCGTCGAGCTAAGAATTGCTTTCCTTTCTCGCATTTGTTTGAGGCTAAGCTCTGCCTCCATCATTACAATGCTAAACATTGCTTGCATCCGCATTAGGGTCAAGCACGACCCTTCTACTTGCGTAGGGCTAGTCACTGCCCTCACTATCCCCATTAGGGCTAAGAACTACCTTCATTACTTGCATAGGTTTAAGCACCGCCCTCGTTACTTGTATGAGGCTAAGCTCTGCCTCCATCATTGCATAAGGCTAAGCATTGCCTTTATTTGCATAGGGCTAAGCACTGCCCTCATTACTTGCATAGGGATAAGCACTGCCCTCATACTTGCATGAGGCTAAGCTCTGCCTCCATCATACTTGCATAAGGCTAAGCAATGCCTTTCTTTGCATAGGGATAAGCATTGCCCTCATTACTCGCATAGTGCTAAGCATTGCTCTCATACTTGCATAAGGCTAAGTTGTGCCTCCATCATTGCATAAGGCTAAGCATTGCCTTTCTCTGCATAGGGCTAAGCACTCCCCTCATTGTCTACATAGGGCTAAGCATTGCCCTCGTACTTGCATGAGGTTAAGCTTTGCTTCCATCATTGCATAAGGCTAAGCATTTCCTTCCTCTGCATAGGGCTAAGCAATGCCTTCATTACATGTATAGGGCTAAGCACTGCCCTCATTATCTGCATAGAGTTAAGCATTACCCTCATTACTTGCATATGGCTAAGCACTGCCATCATTCTTGCATGAGGCTAAGCTTTGCCTCCACACTTGCATAGGGCTAAGCATTACCCTGACTATTGCATCAAGCCAAGCATAACTCCCCTACTCGCATAAGACTATGCATTGCCTTCCTCATTCCTGCATAAGGTTAAACCTTGCCTTCGTCATCTGCATATGGCTAAACACTGCCTATCTCCTTTGTCGAACAGCCAAGTATCGCCACATCCTTGCATTCCATGGGCTAAAATATCACTGCATTATTCGAATACATCATAGTCCGAAGGCATCATCTTCATAGTCTAAGGACAACATTCCATGGCCTAAGGATCTCAAAGCTACACATCATTATTCAAAGGCGTCATAGTCCAAAGGCACCATCTTCATGGCCCGAGGACACCATTTCATGGCCTGCGAATCCTCTTATTATACGTTTCATGGCCCAGGACATCATGGTCTAAGGACATTATTCACATCGTCCAAATACATCTTTCATAGTCCAAATAGAATTTGCATCATGTTTAAATACTCGCAATCGCAACTATGATATTATGAATGTTATGTACGTATATGTTTCCCGTATTCATTATAGTTTAAGTTTTGTAGGTAACTCGAAAGGTAACCGTTCTTCAAACGGGAGCAATTCTTGCTCGGGTTTCTGTTCAAACGTTCATATTCCTTTGATATATCCAAGTAACCGCCAACAATAGTCGAGCATTTCCTTCTCTGTAACCATTCCCAATTACATCACCTCACGGATCCGTAACGATCGATTCTGCATTTATTGTCATCTATACTCTCCATCTGTGATATCAATCATTCACTACGTCATCTTATTCAAAGAAAATCATTCTTTAAAGAATGTTGTCTTTCCTAATCATTCGCCTTTGGATCCAAAACTACACGCGGCCTAATTCCCTTAAAACAAGGGATATGTAGGCAACTCAAGAACCAAGGTTCGGCCTCCATATTTTAAACATCTTATTCGGCCATAATTGACCATAATCTCGATTTATTTACCCGATAATATTTTTATCATTTCCGGGTAAAGAGGGGCAGCTATTGACACTCAATTTTGCTCTCATGGTTTCATTTAGCCTTTGTGGGTTGGTATATTTTACAATGTATCTTTATGTATTTTTGGAGTATTATACATAGAATGTTTACTGCATTATTACCCCATGACATCTTTAAGTATCAATATATTACCTTCATGGCACTTTTTAAATTATTATCATGAAGATTTACAAAGAAAATAATTTTATCCATATTATAAATATCTTTAAAATTGATTCTAGCATTTGTAAGGGATAAATAATGTATTTATTATTTCCTTAAATTATTTATAAGAGATTTATATTTTTATAATGCTACATGCATATTTTACGACATTTCATATCACTTCCAATAATTGCATTTGCATTTTCTATACCATTTACATATTATTTGCAATAATAGCCTATATTTTGCAATAATTATATTTACTATGCTATTTAGGTAAAAATAATATGTTTATATGTTTATAACTATAGGCTACTATTTTAAAAGTGTTAATTTAATAAACAACATTTTTATCATTTTTGTTAGCCCTTTTTACAATTTATTTTAATTAATTTTTTATATTTTAAATTGTGGCCCAATGTAAGTTTAAATTCGGACCAAAAGAGGTCCAAAATGTTGAGCCCATCCTATTTCACCCATCTGAGGACCAAACCAAATGACCCCATACCCGTTTGACCTGTCCACAACCTACCAGATCGACCCCGTTCATCCTTTGATCATAACCGTCCATCACCTTCAATCAGACGACCCATATCGCTTCATCCCGTTTAGATATAACTTGCCCCAATCCTAATGCCCCATTTCCTCTTCTATCGCCGCCTTTTAATCATATCATCCACAAACCCCTAACTCTAGTCGCCTCCGTCAAAATCCAGCAACCCTTTCCGGAATTGTGACTAATTAGTCGATCAACTAGCGATCCATTTCCTTATTTGTTATCTATCACCGTTGCTCGTTCGATTATGGTGATATTTGGTGCTTCTTTATCTATGGAAAGTAAGATTCTCTTGAATCAAGCCAATACAGCTTCAATCTTTAGGATTTCCACAAGATCCCGACTATATACATCAAGGAAAAGAGAATACCTCCCCATCCTGGCATATCTCCGTTGATTTATTCTCGATTAGGGTTTGTGTGTGATTTTCCCTAATCCGATTTGGAATCGGTTTGCATGAGTTTTTCTTGATTTTGTGGTTTGATTTATTCTTTTTCTTTTCTGATTATGTGGATCGAACACTATAAAAACCCCTCCCCAATTCCACTAGCACGGACTTTAGTCGTTATTCTCTCTCACTCTTACTGGTTCTATTTTGTTATGGTTCTCTGAAAACTACTGTATTCGATTTTGTTCTTGGCCGGCTGAAATCCAAGACCACCGTGGTATTTCTTAATAACCTCCTCCAGCACAAGCACTGCTCAAAGCCCTTGAGGCTTCTGTAAATTCTGGAGTGCCAGAGACCCTAAGGTTCTGGTTGCTCTTCTTCACTCACAATTGTTGTTGAATTGCTTCTGGAACTTTTATTTTCTCATTTTGCTTGTTTCTCTTTGCAATTGGTTAATACTCTTATTTCTGCAGTTCAAATCTTTATGTATCGGCGCAAGCATGTTTTAGATTATTCCTTTACTTATTCATGCCTACATGCACTCTATATGCCACTGCTATGTGAAAATCTTTAGAAAAACATGACTTAGGGTCTTGGTCCTCTGAAATTTGTGAATTGCAGTACTATATCATGTTATGTGCTATTCTAATTTTGCTATGACTTTGTTATTGATGTGGTATTCTGAGGGTTCTCGTTTGACACTGTGAGTTCACTTAGGCTTAATCACCTTTAATGTGGTCCTTTCACATGTGATTATACTCATCATATGTAAGTCGACCTGTAGAACCCCCCCCCCCCTCTTGTTCTCTTTTGAGGATTAGATGAATGCATGTTGTTCGACTTGTTAAATGTCTCACTTAGAAACCATGTATACAAGATGTTTTGCCTTGAATTTTCATGTTAAACCTTCCTTGTAGGAACTTCTGTTTGGTTGTGTTTTTAGGATTAAGTTTTGACCATGTATACAGGATGTTTTGTCTTGAACTTTTATGTTAAACCTTCCCTGTAGAAGCTTCTGCTTGGTTGTGTCCTTGGGATTAAGTATTGACCATTATAGAGGATATATATTTTAGGTACTTGAATGGATTCCAATAGGTGATGTTTTCCCCTTAACACATATGTTTTTTGTGTACACCTTAAGTATTATACTCAGAGTATATACATGTAAACTTTTAATGTGATTTGTAAAGCTGACAGTTGTTCTTGTCTTGCTTATGTGCTCTCAAGTCTCCTAAATTTCACTTTGGGAATCTTGTTTCTTGGGTAGTCTGTAAACCTCAATGATTGAATTTTTGTGTGTATACCTGTGTTTTTTCCTGAGTGCTAAGTTGTGTGGATAACTTGTTTGCATAATCGCCCATTTGCATTTTTGGTATCCTCTTGGATGAATGGGTTTGTTTGAGAATTTGGGATTGGCCTGTTGGGCTTGATCTGGGTACCGAGTTCAAACATGCTTTGTCCGCCTGATCTTATATGCCTGGAGCTTGGGCTTGTTGGCTTGAATGAAGTTCGAGGCTGTTGAAGGCCCAGATATGTCACTGGGTTATTTGTGTACCTATATTGGGCATATAATTATTTATTCTTGGTCTGTAATAATTTGTAAAATTAACAGTAGGGAAAATTAGTTAAAATAGGGGATGACATAGTTTAACTTTCGTATGACTGGATAGATAGCATGCATATAGGATCAAATAGCCTTGCCCGCTACATGTCAACCATGTTCTGTGTCTACGTATTACTTGTCGATAGATATCATGTTTACTCATTTTGCCTGTTTCACTTAGAAATCAGGAATTTAGGATCCTAAATAATGGTAAACTAATGTTGCCTATGTGATTTACAACGTCACTTAGAAATCATGCCTATAGGACCTATTATGTACTAATTTTATCGACTATCTGCTACTACACTTAGAAATCATGTTTTAGGACTTCACAATTAGCATCATGCCTGTAGGACGTTATATTAACTGATCAAATTATTTGTGCTACCATATTTTAAGAAGTATGTTCCTAATACCTTAAACCTAGAAATTATGTCTATAAGATTGCAATTAGCGGCCTATATCACTTAACTGTTGTACCACTTAAAACGATTTAATTTGAATCACCTAGAGATCCTGCCTATAGGATTTAACAATGAAGTCGCTTTGCCGTGATATCCACGTAGTAACCTTGTTTATAGACATAACATCTAATTGGTTCACACTCCTTCATTATTATGACCAACCACTCACAACTTCACCTAGAAATCATGGTTTAGGCCAAAATCTTTTAATTCGATGATATAAGTTAACTAGTAGCTATCCAACATGCCTCTGCGATTAGAAATCATGTTCATAGGGTAACCCGTTGATCTCGCCTTCAATTCTGCCATCTCATTATAAACTGTTGGATTAGTAATAGTTGTGCACTTACATGAATTAATCTGTGGAGGTGAATGTGAGCCCCTTTATGCTAATTGTGTTTATGTGAAGTTCTACTTGTTCGAACTATTTGGTGCCTAGTTTTTAAATTTTGAGTAGCCTAGGATGAGTCTCGAACCACCCTTATAGTTATTCAATACCTCCTGGACAATAAGTATGGGGCGGGTAGGCACATATAGGGTATGACTTAGAATTGAATTAGTGCGCCTTAGATAAATAACTTAAAGATATTAATCGGGTAGCTGGAGATGATAGTCCCTACTCGCTGGATAATATGAGCAACCATTACACTTGAGGTTGCGAAGTATTATTTATGTTGCACGGGGTGATCCTTTAGGCTAAAAACTTTAGGACCCCTCACTGTATCTAATTGCTCCTGTGAATCTAGTCTTAGTGGTTAGGCATTTAAATTTGTTTAAGGTTAAACATCTTTGTAATCAAAAGGTTGTACCAATCAATATTAGTCAATAAGTGAAGTATGTTCTTTCAAATTATTCTCTTTGCATTATTTTCGTTCTATTTATTCAAAATTAGTTAATTATTAGTAGACTAGATATGATCGTTCCACCCCACCAAGAATAATTACCACTTGCTTTGACCGTTTATTCCCTTAGCTTAATAATGAATTAATTTGCATGCTCATTTAGGATAATTAGTTAATAATATTCCCACATAATCTAAAATTTAGCCGGGAACCACAGTTGTAGACCTTAAAGAGTGCCTAACACATTCTCTTTGAGGTAATTTGAGCCCTTACCCGATCTTTGGTGACCCTAACTAGTTCTAATCAGAGTAATTTGCAGATAGGTGCCCTAACACACCTTAAAATCATTAGGTGGCGACTCTTCTCTTTTAATACCATTTAAAAGAGTTATCACGTGTTGAAACCCGCTTTCGTGAGAAAATAGGGCGCGACAAGCCCTACCAGGGAAATCATAACAACGGGCCTGGCCTCCCCCTCTAAGACACCCTCTACCCGCCTGTCCTCCATCTCTAGCTAGTTGTGTAGGTGTAGTAGCAACTGGAGCGGAACCCATAGCCTGAGTACTCCACTGAGGCACACCCGTCCGGAGTCTGGGACAATTTCTCACCATGTGCCTGATATCCCCACACTTAAAGCAACCTCTCTGCTGATGTGGTTGTGGAAGCTGTCCCGAATGAGTGCTCTGGGATCCATGGATAATTGGAGCACCACATGAAGCCTGAAGTGCAGATTGAACTGGCTGACCAACAAAATCTCTACCATGAAGCGCCCTGCCCCCAAAATAGGGATCAGTAGATCCTCCAGGTCCACGAGGCTTCTTAGCCTCCCTATCATCCCTCTCTAGACCACGGATACACTCCGACCTCCTAGCGATATTCACAACCTGATGAAATGGAGTATCAGCCCCCAACTCCCGTGCCATCCCATAACTGAGACCATAACCAAGTCCTTCAATAAATCTGTGGACTCTCTCTCTAACAGTGGAAACCAAAGCAGGTGCGTGACGAGATAACTCAGTAAACCTCATAGCATACTCGGACACAGTAATAGTCCATTGGTGTAGCTGCTCGAACTCGATACGCAATGCATCCCTAAGGGTCTGTGGAATGAGCTACCTTAAAAATAGATCAGTGAATTAAGCCCAAGTAAGTGGCACTGCGCCAGCTGGCCTACTCTCCTCATAAGCCTGCCACCATCTACACGCTGACCCCGTCAGCTAAAAAGTAGTAAGATCGACCCCGCTCAACTCCACAATGCCCATAATGCGTAAAATACAGTGACACTGGTCTAGAAATCATGTGCATCTTTAGAAGTTAAGCCATTAAAAGTAAGAGGATAATAATTCTTGAACCTCTCTAACCTCTTTTACTCCCCCTTTGACGTCGTTGGCCTAGCCTCAGGCTAAACCGCGATCACGGGCTGCACCGGCATAACACCTAGAGTCTGATCAAGATGAGCCCACTGCTCTAGAGTACGGGCGGCAGGAGTCTCAGCTCATCCACCGGCCTGAGAAGTAGCTGGTGCAATCGGAATCAATCCCGCTTGAGCCAAGGTACCAAACATTCTCAGGAAATGTGCCAAAGTCTTCTGAAGTCTAGGGGTAGCAACAGGCGCCTCAGGTGCCTGCCCCTCAACCGGAGCTACTGGTGGCTCCTAAGCTGCTGCTCTAGCAGGTGCTCTAGTTGTAGTATGTGTCCCTCCCTAGCCTCTATCTCTGCCTCTGCCCCGGCCCCTAGCAACACCGGCCTTGGGCGCAACATCGTCAGTAACTACATCTCGTGTCCTCACCATCTGTGAGGGAATAGAAAGACAAAGGCTCAAATTCATAAATCAATAAATCTGCACGATAAAGAATGAAAGAAGTGAAGTTTCCTAATAGTTATGTAGCCTCTCGAACATAAGTGCAAATGTCTCCGTACTCCGCAAGACTCTACTAAACTTGCTCATGACTCATAGAACCTATGAACCTAGAGCTCTGATACCAACTTGTCACGATCCCAAAATCCCACCTTAAGAATCGTGATGGCACCTAGTCTCTAAAACTAGGAAAGTCGATCTCTTACAATAGTTAAACTAATAAAATATGATATTACGAAGTAGAGTTTAATAAAAATAAGGAAATAAAGGTGATACTAGACAACACGGCGATAATCACAATAAATTCCCAAGACAAAGTAGCACAAAGCCACGAATTCTAACTGAATACATAGAAATAACTCAAATACAATACTGTTCGGATAGAGAATTGATAGTATTAGGTAAGGAAAGCACTCCAAAGAACTGCGACGATCAAAGCAGCTCTACCTTGAATCCTCACGACCAAGAAACTCTCACTGCCTGAATCTAATATCTCCAACACCTGGATTTGCACAAAAAATATGCAAAAGTATAGTATGAGTACACCACGGTCGGTACCCAGTAAGTATCAAGACTAACCTCGGTGGAGTAGTGACGAGATTCAAGTCAAGACACTCACTAATCATATAACTTGTGCAAAATATCAAAACTGGCAACAGGAAGAATAACAGAAACAATAATTATAATATCATCAGATTAAGCGATAACCATTTAAAATATGTACAGGTCCCGTTCCGAAAATAAGTCATCAAATAGAGTCACACACAGACGGCACATTGTGCTCGCATTATCAATCATCCTCACACGGCAAAGACCTCGTGCCATAATACAAGTCACACTCACACGGAAAAGACCTCGTGCCACAACATACACCACAACCGCACGGCAAAGACCTCGTGCCACCACGTATATTGTACTCATGTCAGTTACTAATAACATGTTCAAGAGAAATTTATCAAGTATCAAATAAAGTAATGCATAATAACAACTTCCTTTTATTTCAATCTGTTATGTTACCAACAAATCCATAAAATATGATATAATAACTCCACGTAGGTAAATCCCTCTTGGCAGCCAAATCATCAAGTAATAACAGAGACACAGAGTAGCACATTGGGAACAACACGAGGAAGTCATAAGCACAAACAAGATCACTCTTTGTTTTCATCAATAACACGCCCCCAAGACATCACATATCATCCTTACATAGCCACCCTTATTTCATCGTGTGTGCAACGATAAAGTAAATGCTCTCCTTGTTTCACCACACGCTTATTAACAATCATTCCACCTTGTCTCGCCACATGCAAAAACTCGATATATATATATATATATATATATATATATATATATATATATATATATATATATATATATAGCCTGTCTTGTCTCGTCATATGTGCAATATCAACAATAAAAATAGCACGGCAGAAACCTCGCGCAAACACCCAAATAATCCGCTCAACAAGTCCACATGTGCCATAATCACAATAACACAACATGCAAACAATTGACATCAAGACATAACTTGCAATTTGCCAATGCAATGCACAAGGATAAACCAAATAAAGTAAATATGAATGGGTGTTCATTATATATGTATGAATTCAGCTAACTCAATTTAGCAACAGTCTCACAAACGTTCAACTTGGCCAATTTAGGAAATGCAACTCCTAAAAACATGATCTCTAGCATGGAATATGAACTCAAGTAATCATCCAAGGTAAATACACGTAGAACAGAGACCTCACAATCAAAACAAGGCAATAATAATAACCTCGGGTCAAATCCGATTATAAATCACACATACGACAGCGTACACATTCGTCATCTCGTATACACGCCGTTTACACATAACACAATTAAGCAATCAAGCCAAATCCTAAGGGGTAACTCCCCCATACAAGGTTAGGCAAGATACTTACCTCAAATTGCCCAAATCAATACTCAAACAGCTTTTCCTTTAAAATTCACCTATATTCGACTCAAATCTAACCAAAATCTACTTAATAATATCAAACAATGTAAGAGAAACTAATTTTAATTGATAAAGTTAAGATTTTTACATAATTTCCTAAAAGTCAACCCCGAGCCCGCCCGGTCAAAACCCGAGTCGAAGGATAGATCTTGACTACCCATAATTCCTCGAGTCTAAATCGACTCTCAAATTTTTATTTTTTCAAAACATAGAAAAAAATCCCCAAAATTTCTCTTCAAATCCCATTATTTTGATATTAAAACCATAATAAATCAAGTTAAATATTGAAAATGAGTCAAAATTACTTACCCAATAGTTAGATGTGAAAATCCTCTCCAAAAAGCGCCCCTCACCAAGTATAAGACTCAAAATATGATAAAATGAGACTAAGTCCCGAAATTCCTTCCTTAATACCAGTTGCATATGTCACATTTGCGACCGGGGGTTCACAAATGCGACCTCCGCAAAAGCAAATAAAGTCTCGCAAAAGCGACCCCTGACAGACCCAGCAATTATAGCATTTGTGATAAAATATTCGCAAATGCGAATACCCCTATCTAGCAAAAATGTCGCAATTGCAACTACGAAATGTGCAAATGCGTAGATCCCCTAAGGATAGGCCATCACAATTGCAATCAAGGGTCCACATATGCGAATCCAGAACCTCCGCAAATGCGAACAAAGTTCTACAAATGCAAAAACTGGTCCCCCAGCCCAACATCGCAAAAGCGAGAAGAATCTCGCAAATGCGAGAACAACACACCATCAAAAATTGAACCTTACTCAAAACTCTCTAGAACGTGTTCGAAACTCACTCGAGCCCACGGGGTCCACACCGAACATCAATACAGGTACATAAATATCATACGAACTTGTTCGTGTACTCGTATCATCAAAATAATATCCGAAACCACGAATCGAACACCAAAATACATAGAAATCGCCATGAAACTCAAGAACTTCTAAAAACACAATCAAACGTCAGATTCCTATCAAACCAACTCGGAATGACGTCAAACTTTGCAAACAAGCCACAAATGACAAAACTTACCTATTTCAAGTCCCAAAACTAAAATCTGAACCCGATAGACACAAAGTCAACTCATCGTCAAACTTAAAAAAATTCTAAACCTTCAAATTGCCAACTTTCGCCAAGAAGTGTCAAATCAAACTAGGAACCTCTTAATCCAATTCCGAGCATACGCCTAAGTCCAAAATTACTATTCGGACCTAAATAAATCATCAAAACTCCGATCCAATATCAAATACGTAAAAGGTCAAACTTGGCCAACATTTCCTACTTAAGCTTCTAAAATGAGAATCATTCTTCTAAATCAATCCTGTATCGCTCGAAAAATAAAACCGGCCATACACACAAGTCATAATATATAATATGAATTTACTCAAGACCTTAAACCACCAAACGAAATGCTAAAGCTCAAAATGACCGATCGAGTCGTTACATTTATACAATCACTCAAGAATAGCTTCTCAAGTGATTTCAGCTTTCAGGTAGCTAGTTCCATAAAGGCATACAGGATCTGTTCAAAATAAATTGATGAAGATTTAGAAAAGGGTGCTCCGATCCTGTGAATTAAGTCAGAAATGAGGGGTCAGACAATTAATTTTTGTACATAATCAAAGAAGAGCGATCGAATCACCTCATTAGCTAATTCAACGCTTAATATTGCATTGGCTATGGTTATGGGATTCTCAGGACCAATTGATATCATTAATTGTCGAAGAAATTAACAAAAAAAGAAAGGATGAAGAATGAAAATCAAAACTGCCTTACATGGATTGGGACCCCCATCTTGTATGGTATATGGCCAGTCATTAATACAAAAAAAATTAATTTATACTAATTATATGGGATACATGCGCAACGTGTGCGCCCAGAGACTAGTTTTACTTATACATATATATAGGCTGAACCAAAGGCGGCAGTGTAGTAGCACATCTGCTCTTACACTTGATCCTTCATTGTGGTAAATGCTGAGAGAGGGGGACAAAACCAAAAAAATAGGATGTTTATAATTTTAACTGATCTTTAGCAGTGTTGATGTTGTTCTTACTGTTATTGTTTTGTAAAGAGATTTTAGCAATATTATCTTGGAAGGAAAACTGGTCACTTCATAGGTGCAAATCTTTGAATTAAAAAGTTCTTTGATCTTTCAAAATATAAGGAATGTCTCTAAATTTGAATAAAGCACAGAAGATGCCTTGTAATGATGACGTTAAGGAAATTAATATTGTAGGAGAATGGACGTCCCATAATACACCTCTTTGGCTTTCAACTATTTTTTTGATATTTGTAATCAATAGAAGAAGAAATTTTAACATGAATAAGGACTCCTAAAGATGCATGAGAGCAAGTTATGTGTGCCGCATTGGTAAGCTGCTTATTAAGGGAGTGTTTGGGAATTTTTCTAAAATATATTTTTAAGGAGATCTTGTTCTCTAATCTTGGGAAGTATAGATCAGGCGTTAAAGTAAAATGGATCTAGAATCTAGTGTGACACACCACCAAAACATCATAAATTTAGGGATGCCACGAGGACCATAAGGTGGGCAAAGACTGGCTTGCTAAACAAGGCTCCCAAACCCAAGGAGTTCACTAACGCGAGGAAGGTGCAGCAAGAAGGGTTAATTTTACAGACGGTCATTTAACTTTTACTGTATTGCATCAAAGTCACTAAACTGTTATTTGTAATGAAAAGTTACTCAACTTTGTCAAAGTATCACTGAAAGTCAACGAATAATTTTCTATAATCGAAAATTCAATTAATTTTGCCTAAGCATCATAGAAATAATGTTATGTTAGTTATCACCATATCTTTTTATTTCCTCCTAAGAATTTTTTCCCCCACTTGCTGCGTCAAAAACTAAATCACAAGCTTTTGATAAAAAAAAACGAGCAGTACTAGTAAGATTTGTAATATGAATACCCTTACGCTTTGCAGAGATATAAGGCGTCATTTTAGGATTCTATTTCCTAGTACCATGACCAAAATGATCTCCTGCCTCCATCATCTCTTCCAAATTTATGTTCCAATATCTTCTTGTCAGTTTTCCACATACCCCATTTTTTTATTCTTTTTCAAAAAAGAAAAAAGAGAGAGACAAGGAACCCTGAACTGAAATAAATAATGTAACTTTTGTGATACATAGACAGACACCTAAACTTGTTCGAATTTGTCATCTAACCACCTAAACTAAGCCAACCTCTACTCAAACAGTATCTATCAGAGGGAAAATTCCAAGTCGGGAACTAAAGTAGAAGCTTTTTGAGCTCAAGAGACCAAAATAGGTGTATAAAAAATTGGGCACTATTTTATGTATAGCGCATGTATTACATGTGCTATAGGTTAACAGCCAGTTAACCCGTTAACGTATAGCGCATGTAATATGCACTATATACTTTATTTTTGTATGTAATGACTGCCATGATGATTCACTAATATAGTGCATGTAATACATGTGCAATACACATAGCGCATTTATTACATGCGTAATATGCTCATTTTCCTGACTTTTTGAATGACAACTCTAATAATTGTACGATAAAGCACTTATTTGTATGCACATTTTTTAGGTGCCAAATGTACTTATAGTTCCTTACTTAAGGCCGAATGTTCATTCTTGATAAAATTATTCTTGAGTGAATTTGAACTAATTTACCTTTGTTCTTCAGCATCCTTTATATTTCCCTTCATCTTCATCGATATATACGAAGTTCTCTTTGAATCTTTCTATGACGTTTGATGAGCAAAGAGTTAAGGTTGCGTTATATTGGGGCGGCGAGACTGTGGTGGAGAATAACTCGGTGCACTATAGTTGTTCTCCATAATGTATTGTAAAGTTGCCACTCACATTGGAGTACTACATTTTGGTAGCTCTAATTTGTAAAAGAATGAGTGTGAGTAAACGTTCGGTGAATCTTAAGGTAACCGTAAGATATATGTATTCGCTTACTCCACAAGGTGTAGGTTGTTATGTCAAGTTTAACATCGATGACGATGAAACTCTGCAGCAATTTTTAAAGACTCCGGATGAACACAGAGGATATTCTTGTGATAAGCATACTGGAAATGTATGTAAAGTCCGAAGACGTTAATATGACTGATGTTCCGCAAACTACGGCTAACACTCAACCATGAGGTATTCTCGGAGTTATATTATCTATACATGTTCCGTATGAAAGAGTATGGCTTGATCTAAACGTATCTCCACGGGTTAACGAGGAGCGAGGACACAACTTCTCGTCAATGCAGAATCATAGAGGGTTGCTAAGTTTATAGAATTCACAGGCCGAGTGGTAACTTGCAACTTACCATATTGTAGTATACCTATTTGTTTTATGCGTATAATAATAATAATAATAATAATAATAATAATAATAATAATAATAATAATAATAATAATAATAATAATAATAATAATAATAATAACTCGTATTTCTTTCAAAAGAGTTACCGACCAGATATGAATTTTACTAGTTATGAACCAACTAACAGTGGGAATCTACCTACTTTTGGAGGGATGGATCATGCTGGTCCATCGTCGAGTCATCAACAATTTGATAATGTGTATCATGGGCTATCTACAAATTATGAATGGTATGTTTACGCATTAAAATTAATATATTCTGTTAAGATGTACAAATATCAATTATTCGACTGGTTGTGCAGGGAAAATGAGCAACATGACGGTCTTGCCCTAACTCAGTTGAGTGATGACGATATTATAAATCAGGATATGGTAGATGCACAGAGTGAGGAAGATGATAGTGTCTATGACAACAACGCTGATGAGTCAGGTGATGAAGCACCCTTCTCACATGAGAGTGAAAATGAGGAACTACCCTTCACAGATGAGAGTGACAATGAGCAATCAGATTTGACGATGGACCATGATGCCACCACTCAACATGCTCCGTATATGCAGACTCCACCTACCGTTAGACCAACGGTGTACGAGTCGCATGTGTCATTTCATTCAAGGAAGATTCCCTACCTTGATCACTTGCCAGGTATGCCAGATGTGAATGCCCTCAAAAAAGATCTTTATGAAATTCGTACAACAATGTGAGATGAGAGTAGACCAATGGATTGAAACTTGATTGTAAATCGTTCATTACTTAGTA
This sequence comes from Nicotiana tomentosiformis, assembly GCF_000390325.3. NCBI lineage: Eukaryota > Viridiplantae > Streptophyta > Magnoliopsida > Solanales > Solanaceae > Nicotiana > Nicotiana tomentosiformis. The sequence goes on from NC_090815.1 coordinate 77,100,321, forward strand.
CTCAAATATGAATTTGAAAGTTGCTTTTCTAATTTACATTGATATTTGAATCCTTCCTTAGTTATATTTAAATAAAGTCTTTTGATTATAAAATCGAATGAAGATAGGACTTATATATCCAAAAGAAGGAAAAAATTAATAATAAAAAAATTAGTTAATTTAAAATTTTAATTATTAGGAGAATAAATTAAATTACAGTTTAGTTTAATGTATAATTTATATTTAAATGATAAAAAAGACAAAAATATTTCGTTAATAACTTTGTGATTTTAATATAGCTAGATTATTACTTTTATGAAATTTTTGCTTTTGTTTTTCGACCCCACATTGTCTCATACTATTTGGGAAAGGGAAAGGGGTCAAATATTTGGTTAAAAAATACAATTTAGCAAGGTGGACGCCACTTCTCCCCCTCCGCCATCACTGCCACCATCGGTAGATTCCTCCTCTCTTAGGCAGCAAAGTTCTATGCGTACTCTTCTCCAGTGAAATCGAAGTTGTAAGTTTCCTCTAAGATTCCTTCTCTCTCATGGAAAGGAAATTGAACAAATTCCTATTTATGTTGCCATCTCTTAATCGAGTTTCTTGTAATTTCTACTTAAATATGTTCTACTTTGTGTAGACGATTTTATATGGAATGTGTTTTTCCGTAAGTAAATTTACTCCTCCTTTTTCCAAATTAATTGTCTTACTTTTATTGTGAACTGGCCCAAATGCTTCATTCACAATTCAATACTTGTTTCAGTGTTTTGGGTTTTGGAAATAGGATTCAATACTTGTTTCAGTGTTTTGGTTTTTGGAAATAGGGAATAACTTTTGTTTTGAGTAACTAATTCTGTGTTTACACCTCTGAAATATTTTTACAGATTTTAATCTTTCCTTAATTTAGTCGTGTCTAAGCAAAATGAAATTTCACATATATTGAAAAAGATAAAATTATATGCAATTCTTATTTGCTTTTCATGTGATAATGGGTCTGAAGTTGTTGAGTATATTGATTTTCCTTTTGACGAATCCTAATAAATGTTTTTGAGAACTGATATTATGGAAGAAGGAGAAAAAGATATTATGGCCTTAAAAATGGAATTTTTCATATTGCGATTAGTTATCAGCCCTTTGAAAGCAATTTTTACTGTTAAGTAATTTACTGAATATTTTTGCTTTCTTATCATACAAAAGTATTATCTATCATGATTATTAATTACTTAGATTTGTAGATTATATCATAGAGTCCAATAGTCATGGTGGTGTTGATGGTAATGGTGGAGGAGGGGGAGGGGGAGCACTGCTAGTGGTGGAAGAAGAAGTGGGAGAGGGAGGGTAAAATGGATTGGGCTGGTGAGGTGGCATGCCACGTGGTATCCACCTCACCAAGATGTCAATGCTATGTGGGATTGGGTGTCCACCTTAGACAACTCTAATGGAGGAGGGGTATATTTGAGCTGCTAGTATAACATCGGGATATTTTTGAACGGATAGTATAATGGAGGGTAAACTTAATCCATTTCGCAAAGTAGATGGGTAAATTTGACCTTTTTCCCTTTGGGGAAAGACGAGTCCAATAAGTTAGTTGAAAAGAAAATTATCAGGAAATGGGTGGCTTGAGTTGGGCAAGTATTTTACTGGGTTCCGTTTGACGGTATTTGTTAGCTTGGACTAAAAGTGCACCTATTTTGCAAAGTTAGAAGGTTAATAGTGCTTCAAGTTAAAGAATAAGGACTATTTTTTTTCATTTAAAGCCTAAAATTGAGGAATTCTTCGGCTTTTTTTCTCTATAAACAGCAGCATTTGTGAAAATCTCCCGGGACAGAGGTGGGCTATAATTTCGCATAGCCGCCTGCCGATATTCATGTATTACAGTTAGTGAAGGTATGAATTCATTGATCATTTCCATCTTCTTCTGTTTTAGTCAGCCTTTTAACAAATATTTGCTTATAGTGTTTAGGAGATTCCGTTGTGTTTATGGTTTTTACAGTACGTATTAGTTCAATACTTTAAACAAAAGTGTTGACTGATCCCCATGTGGATCTATGGGTGGATAAACTAGGGGTCCTAATTAACAAATTTGATCCTAAACCTTTGGACTGTTACTTTTTTCAATCTCTACCAATTTTATCATCCTGTTTATTCATAAAGATTAAGCATTTTATTCTGTATCAAACATTTGAAAACTGTGACATTTCCCCACGTATTCTAGAACAAGTTCTGATTTACTCATTTAAATTTGTTTGTTCTTCTTAATTATGATATAATAGTGGTTTTAAGAGAGAACTTCTAATAAGCTAGGAGTATTAATTTAGCAGAGGGTTGAGGTGCAAAATGTATGTTCTCTCAAATTGTTAGCTTCTTTCTCTTAGAAAACTGTAATGATGTAAAGGTTTAGCTTGATTGTTTTTTTTTTTGAAATGTGTTTCCAATAGGGTTCAACCCCTTGCCACCAAGGAGGAAAGTTCCACCTTTTGCCAATGGCACCTTAGCATCATTTTAAGTTTAGCTTTATTATTTTTTTGTTGAATATGCTTTCTTTGATCATGTTCTTTTGAAAATCATCCAACAATTGCCATTGAATATGTTTTTTCTTGAAAACTAGTTATCAAAGGAGGATATGTTTTTCTTGAAAAGTGAAAACCATCTAGGAGTTTACTTGTATTTCTGTTCACTAATCACTTTTATGTTTTTGAGTTTCTTAGCTTATTTCATATGTAAACTAACAAAATTTCTCCACTGATGCAGTGAACTCGCATGTATGATTTCATTAATTAAGTGGTACAATATTACTTCTCTAAGAATATTAACTAATTAGATGATTGAACTCTTTCTTTATGTTTGAGTGCTTTCCACCAATTTGGATTACAGGTCCATTTTTTTAATCTTGAAAATGTTTTTACCTTTGCTGATGGGACATGTGGTGTTTACAATGCTTGAAAATTTTAGTATGCAGTAGAAATTATGTACTTAATATTCTTGGCGATGAACCTGCAACTTTTGTCAAATTCCAATTTGAAATCAAGAAGCTAGGTGGTCAATGGAATCGTGAGCAGCAGAGGAAGTAACTGAGATCAGCATCAGAGTTGTTCTTCATTTCTTGATTTGTTCTCGAAGTAAGAATGAGGATAGTGGGATTGACTGGAGGAATTGCTTCAGGGAAGAGCACTGTCTCCAATCTTTTCAAAGCTCATGGTATTCCTGTTGTTGATGCTGATATTGTAGCTCGTGTAACTACTTTTTCCTCTTGATTTATCTGTTCTTTTACTAGGTTTATTTAGTACATCAAATATAAAGAGTCTCAAAATATTATGTTTAATTAACTGATGGATTTGGGTTCTATCTTCACAAGTAGGGGTAAGGTCTAGGTCTGCGTACACATCACCCTCCCCAGACCCCACTTCTAAGATTACACTGGGTTTGTTATTGTTAACTGTTGAATTTCGGCATACCACTAAATTTTGTGTAAATTTTTGGATAAAGCTCTTTACTAACAAAATATTAAATTATGTAGAACGTTTTGAAGAAAGGAACTGGTGGTTGGAAAAAAGTTGTGTCTGCATTTGGTGAGGACATCTTACTGGACAATGGAGAAGTTGATCGTGCAAAGTTAGGTCAAATAGTATTCTCTGATCCAGGAAAGCGTCAGCTTCTTAATAGGTAAAGTTTGTTATGAAAATGATCCACGCATGATTAGTTCTGTATTCAGTATTTCAATTGGATACCATAGTCAATCCAAAAGAAGTGGAAAGTAGTACTTCCCCCTATTTTTCTTATTTTCATCAGAGTAACATTAATAAAAAAGGATTCAGGGCCATTCCTTTAAAACAATCAAAACTTATGAAGAAGAAAGGCTATGCATCTGAAAAACCTCTTCCTATAGCTGATTCTGGTTTGCTATGCTGTGATGAATTTGGAGTTTCCTTGAGATTCCTCATCAAAACCAATTTTGGGAGTGAGATTAAGGATGAACTTGGAGAAATAGAAACTACAAGTAATCACTAGATTATCAAACTTTTGTCTTTCAGAATATTAAACTAAATGTTTCTAACAACTGTTATCAATGACATTTGTTTGACTTTGGTCAGTAAAAAGTAATCCTCTTTTTTGGATTGGCGGATTTAGTAGCTCTTTGAAAAATGAAGGCCAATAAATCCCTCGTGGTTGAAGCTATTTCCATTCATAAAGGCATGTGAAGATAATTGCAAGATTGCTGCTTTCTTGTTAGACGAGATTCAGTTTAAGTTGTGCTAAAAGAACTACATTTGCTGTAAGAAAGGATAGTTTATTATCTGCACTCAATCTTGAGGAGAATGCATTCTGCAGAAATGCCATTAAGACCAAATATGACCTCCAAAGCCCATGAACTACCCAAAAAAACCCTCTTCTCACCATGGTCATGGAGTTTGGAAGCACATCAGCTCTATGGAACAAGTTTCACCCTCTTGCTAGCTTTCAAGTTGGGGATGGAGTAAGATAAGCTTCTGGAAATACATAAGGCTAGGTTATTCTCCCAAAAGCAATTCCCTCAACTCTTTAACATCTCCTCCAGTCCCAAAGCAGTAATTGCAGACATTAAATCTTACTAGGGCTGGAATAACTATTAGGTGTGGACTTGGAGGGTGCTCCCTCTTCTAGAGCTCCTCAACAGTTGTATTGCCTTTCAACCAGACAGGCAGACACCCTGCTTTGGAAGGGAAAATCCACTTGTCTCTTCTCCATTAAGTCTAGCTGCAGCACTTTGACTAAACCCCCTTCATCCTTCTAATTGTGGCCTTGGAAGAAAATCTGGAGAAATAAAGCTCCCTATAAAGTAGAATGCTTTACATGGCTGGTAGCAAAGGAGACCTACCTTCTCATTGTGCCGTTTTCGGAATTTTACAGTGTCAACACCAATTTCGCCTTTGTTGAGTACACTATAGCTTGCGAGGTCAATCCAATGGCAATGTAGCAATAGTTTTCAATTCTGCTGAAGTTGGCACTCAAAAAGATCTTGGCTTCTTGAGATACAAGATAAGGAGCAGCAAAATGTACTGCAATGACAAAATATGTTAAGCTACTAATTTATTTCTTTTTTTTTGTCTAAATAATATTTTTGCCTAATTTTTCAGATTGCCCAAGAGTTGAATTTGCGCAATATCACATAAAAGATTTTTGTTCCAATGTAAGGTTTTGAACTCGGAATTGTGTTTGCACAGGTTGCTAGCACCATTTATCTCACGTGGCATTTTAATGGAAGTTTTGAAGCTATGGATGAAGGGTTACTCCATTATTGTTCTTGATGTTCCTCTTTTGTTTGAGGCCAAGATGGATAAGTGGACTAAACCCATTGTTGTCGTTTGGGTTGATCCTGAGACGCAACTGCAGCGGCTCATGACGAGAGATGGATCGATGGAGGAGGAGGCCAAGAGCAGGATAAATGCACAGATATCACTGGATCTTAAGAGATCAAAGGCAGATATTGTGATTGATAACACTGGCACACTTGAGGCTTTGCATGAAGAATTCCAGAAAGTGTTAATTCAGATTACAAAGCCCTTGACTTGGACCGAGTTGATGCTCTCAAGAAAGGGAGCTTTTTTGGCGTTGTTCTCCATTTTTGTCGGTGTTGCTATTTGCCAGAAAAGTTCATGAAGGTAATATCTCACATAATTTGATCCAACACTATGCATGCATCTCTGGATGGCAGAAGAGTTACTCCTTAATCGAGTACTACTGTGTATGTACTGTTTATTTTTTTAAAAACTGTATGTACTTCCAACATGAGTGTTTGTGCTTTATTAGATACTCGTTCAAGATGTTAAAGTGAAGTACGATAATTTGATTATACATTTGGACTGATTCATTAAAAGCAGGGATTATGATACATTTTGGAATTTCTTTGGAGCATCTGGATCTGATGCTTATTGAAATAAACCCCCAGATACGGTTGGCACATGTTCATGTTCTTCAAACAAGATGTTGCATTCTGAGATGTCAAATTTACTGAATCTGGCAACGTGACACTAGCTTGATCAAATTTTCTTTTTTCTGTTGAAAATCAGTTCTCCTTCCAGTCACTATGCCCGATAAAAATCATTTTCCTAATAGGATATAGTCATGTGCTGTACAAAATAAAGAAGACCCCAATTGATGCTTGGTTTATGATGGCATCACAATTTGCTGTTCCAATGTTGTCTTGCTTCCTGTTTCCCAGTGACTCCTTAATTTTAGCTAGAGGCATGTAATGTCTCCCAGGTTTTGCTTGCTTATTAATGTTATTCTGGTTAATTTGTTAAAGCCTGATGTGTTTTTCAGTTAAAACATCTTGGAGAACTAAAGATACCCCTAACTGCTCAATCGTGGAATTTTCCTGAATGCCCTAAAGCTAATTTTAGAAATGTCTACTTTGGTTTAGAGTCCAACAGAGGTTTATTGGCTTATACCAATGACTGACTTCTATTGAACTAAAAAGGTTGGGAAGAAAAATGCTGCTGGGGGTTAAGGATATCTTGCTTGCATTATTGCTGGCTGCTATACTTGTTTGTACTATTTCGTATTGCAAAATTCCTGATTCTTTGTGAGGAGATCTGTAGTTTGCAAAATCTTCAAGGAAGAAATGAGGGGCGTAGTGTCCATAGTTTTAACTTTTAAGTCTAGATTTTTACCTAAGTATAAGGGTTTTTTTTTTTTTTTGGGGGGGGGGGGGGGGGTTGGAGGGGGGATTAGTCAGTTAGAGGTTGGGCGACTGAATGATGGTAGTAGTAGTAGCAGTAGTTGGGCGACTGAATGATGGTAGTAGTAGTAGCAGTAATGTATCATCAAGAAAATGAAACCATTGACATGTGTTATTTAATATGTATTTTTCGTTCATCTTCTGAGACATTAATCTAAGAGGTGGCCTAACCTCCATCGTATATTACTCTTATGATCCAAATATAATGGAATGTGGTCGTAAATCTGATAATCACGCACGGCCCTGCTAAAAATAAAAAGCGGAAATTAGCATAACTTATTGAGTTGTCTACCTTTAAACAACAACATACCCAGTCTTATCACCGTGGGGTCTGGGGAGGGTAGTGTGTACGTAGACCTTACCCTTACCTTGTGAGGATAGAGAGGCTGTTTCCAATAGACCCTCGGCTCAGGAAAGCATAAACACCACATTAATGAAAATATAGACAAGAAGGGGCAGTACCAAAAAGTCATATAAAAGCAGAATAAGAACAACAAGATATTAAGGTAATCAACAATGAAAGAAAACTACGGTTAGTCATAAAAATCTACTGCCCACAGAAAGCGAGACTGCGTGCCAACAGTACTGTTATGAACACTCTAGACTATTTACTCTACTACCCTAATCCTCAACCTCCATACCTTCCTATCAAGGGTCATGTTCTCGGTCAGCTGAAGCTGCGCCATGTCTTGCCTAATCACCTCTCTCCACCTCTTCTTTGGCCTACCTCTACCTCTCGGTAAGCCCTCCAATGTCAACCTCTCACACCTCCTCACCGGGGCGTCTGTGTTCCTCCTCCTCACATGACCAAACCACCTAAGCCGCGCTTCCCGCATCTTGTCCTCAATAGGGGCCACACCCACCTTGTCGCGAATAACCTCATTTCTGATCCTATCTAACCTGGTGTGCCCGCACATCCATCTCAACATCATCTTCTCTGCTACCTTTATCTTCTGGACATGAGCGATCTTTATTGGCCAACACTCAACCCATACAACATCGTTGGTCTGATCACCACTCTGTAGAACTTACCCTTAAGTTTCGGTGGCACCTTCTTGTCACATAAAACACCAGAAGTGAGTCTCCATTTCATCCATCACGCCCCAATACGATGTGTGACATCTTCATTAATCTCCCCACCCCCCTGAATAATAAACCCAAGGTACTTAAAACTCCCTCTCTTAGGGATGACTTGCGAGTCCAGCCTCACCTCCCCTTCCCCCTTGAGTCTCGCCACTGAACTTACACTCCAAGTATTCTGTCTTGGTCCTGCTCAACTTAAAACCTTTAGATTCCAGGATTTGACTCCATACCTCTAATTGCGCGTTCACACCGTCTCGCGTCTCGTCAATCAATACAATATCGTCTGCAAATAGCATGCACCACGGCACCTCCCCTTGGATGTGGCGCGTCACTACGTCCATCATCAGAGCAAACAAAAAAGGGTCGAGTGCCGACCCCTGATTCAACCCCATCATAACCGGAAAATGGTCCGAGTCCCCACCCACCGTCCTCACTCGGGTCTTTACTCCATCATACATGTCCTTAATCAACCTAATGTAGGCAACAGGTACACCTCTAGCCTCCAAACATCTCCACAAAACCTCCATCGGAACTCTATCGTACGCCTTTTCTAAGTCGATGAACACCATATGCAAGTCATTTCTCTCCCTATACTGCTCCATCAATCTCCTAACAAGGTGGATGGCTTCTGTAGTCGAATGCCCTGACATAAACCCACATTGGTTCTCGGAAATAGACACCCTCTTCCTCACCCTTAGCTCTACCACTCTCTCCCAGACTTTCATAGTATGGCGAATCAGCTTGATACCCCTATAGTTATTGCAATTTTGGATCACCCTTGTTCTTGTATACAGGAACCATCGTGCTCCACCTCCACTCTTCAGGCATCTTCTTCGTTCTAAAAATGACATTAAATAACCTAGTGAGCCACTCCAAGCCTGCCTTGCCCGCACTCTTCCAAAACTCCACCGGGATTTCATCCGGCCCGGTCGCTTTGCCCCTACTCTTCTTACACATAGCCCCCTCAACCTTTAAGTTGACTAATTTGGGAAGCTAGGAACTAATCTTTCTGTGTTAATGGTAATTTGATTGATCTCAAAATTACTGCAGCAAAAGCACAGTCAGAATGGAATGAGTTTTATTTTGTCAATTCTGCGATGTTCATGCCATTCCTGTTGTCCCTGCTTCCTATTCTGGTCTTAATGATACCTATTCTAGAGGTTATTGTTTTTTCTTCTTTTTTTTACGATGCACGGGTGAGCTAGTCTGACAAATTTTGGCAGATATCTCTGATTGCTAAAGCATTGGTGTTTGTGATGCTTTTTTTTAGGGCTGAAGATTCGAATTGTAATGCTCTGCATCTCCTATGATGTTAAAAGAGTTGAATGATATACTGAATATGAAGATGGAGAGCTAAATATCCTGCAGGATGGTGACAGTTAGATAGCATGATGTGATCTAGTTCATTAAGAACCAAATGAGTTTGCTATTTGGTATTCTAGAAATGATCGTATACCCGATCAATGTACACAATATGTTCATTTCTAGACAAACTCAGGCCTTTGCACATCCGTTTATTAATTGAACTCTACTACTATGCATAAGAAAATGGACAAAGCCGGGCTACCAACAAAATCATCATTGCCTTGATTTAATCAAGAAGGTCTAGAGACTAGAGGACAGACAGCCCACAAGGTTCTTGACTCGTGAGGTATTCCGATCCATTGGTTGTAGGAGATTTTGATACTACTGAATTATAGTCGCTGCATTATGATTAGGACTATAATACCTGTAACTTATATTTATTTTAAGTCACACTACAGGAGGGACTTGGTTTAAGTGGCAATAACATCCAAAAATGCATAATACATTTTGTTATAATTAACTGACGTGTTTCACATAGATACAAGCTGTGGTCCTCAGAACAGTATTCTAGACATATTCAATAAGTAATCAGTGGAGAAAAAGAGATGCAAAAAGGTAAACACAAACCTTTATTTCAAGGGATAAATGTAGAAACTAATTTAGCCAAACGCTGAGAGAAATTTATTTTCAGAGTGGAAGCAGGTGCAGCTGTGACAATTGTTTCCTTTTGAGTAGACAATTTGATCTTTTTTTCGTAATTAAGTTCCAAGGGGATTTATAAGTGCATTTTGAAAGTAAAAAAGGTGAAATTTGGAAATGGTAAAACGTATTCAAACATATAAAATTTACCAAAAGACGAAATATTGGGTAACGTAGATAGCATGCGAAATTTGTTAAACTCCATCAAAAAGCATCTACCATCCATAGCAAATTCTAACTTTGCATCTAAAAGGGTAACTGGACATTAGGTTATATTTCAAGACACGTATTAACAGGAACATATAGAATACAATCTCATGTACTGGCATCACTATCAAGCAAACACATATTTACTTGACATCTAACATCTTAGACTAAAGCCTGCACTAGTTCTAATCTCCACGGGAAAGCAAAAATCCAAAATGGAACCACTGCTTGAATCCGCTCCTTCCTTGGATACCTGCAAAGAATAGAAGAGATTAAAGAAAGGCTACTGCAAGCAGAATGTTATGAAGAATCACCAGGCTGAAATTAAGTCCATAATCCAACTGAGGGAAGACAGACACGTTTGTCCCAAGCTCCAAAATATCCAATTGTTTGTTAAATCGTTAGTAAGATAGCAATTACAACTACTCAAGTGTTGCCTAACGTGAAATCATGACAGATTCAAAACCTACTAGTTCATGCATGATACACAGCAGAGATTGAATATAAGTAACAGGACACAAACCAAGCTACAACACGAGAGCATTTCAAACTCCAAAATCTTAATTTCATGAAGTTACTTACACTCCTCTGAGCAGTAACCAGAATATCCCAAACTGCTGATTATGTCGTCCCTTCAAGAGTAAAAAATGGAAATTCTCTTTAGTTCTAATCATTAAGACAAGAATGATAGTAAGTGTAGCAACTAGTGATCCGTTTCCACTGGCCTACCAGGTCGTCTCAGTTAAAGAAATTTAAACATTACGATTAGTACTTGAAAATCTCACTTCTTCAGATTTAAAATAAAAAGAACCAGAAATTACCGTTAAATTTATAACAGAACACTATCTCAATTTCATGAGTTTCATATAACCCTCTTAGCAATAACCTTAATATCCCAAACTTCGAATCATGCCCACCGTCCAAAAGTGAAAAGTGGGAGTTCCCTTAATTTCTTAACACAAGAATAATAGGTAATTGTAGCAACTGGTGATCCATTTCCACTGGCTAACAGGCAGGCCAGAAAAGATATTTTGAAGGATAACTCTTAATATTAGTACTCGAAAATCTCATATCTTCAGATATAAATAAAATGAACCAGAAATGAATATTTGATATATAGTAGAAAGTGTAAAGATATCAATCTGCAAGTTCTAGTAGCTCTTTATGTTCAGTCAAGGCATAGTCCAGTGAAGTAGCACTTTACCTGTACAGCTTTCCGATTGATGGTAATTACGGATCATAGCTATCTCATAAGGAACATGCTTCGACAGCTGAGGCTCTTTGGTGTTGGACATCAAGACTGTCAAACATCTCGATATAAGGTTTACTCAGAGAAATGTTAGACTTGAATGCACCATCTATCTCTTTAAACACTTCAATGCTATCATTTTCAGAGCAACCGAAACCATCAAAACCTCCTTCAACAGGTTCAACATGGATGACCTTACCAAATAGCTGGAAAGAATTGACACGAACTTTTGTCAAGGAGCTGGAACCCGGTTTTGTAACCAGCTCATTGTCCCAAAAATGTACACTGCTCTGACTATCCGGAGAGAAGTTGTCTGAATATGAACTGCCAATGTTCAGCTTGGTGGATACACTCTCAAGCTTTGGCTTGAATTCTTCATCTAAGCTATTGTCAGTGCCCAACCCAAGGTTGTTATTGCTTTTAACATTGGATAAACTTGATACACAAATTTGATTTTGCCTGGCTCCCTGCATGCCCGCAGGAAAAGATGTATAATTGCCCAACGATGGGCTACAAAGTCCAATCAAAGGATTACTCAGCCCTGTCATAGGCAAGAAGAATCTTTCCTCTCCATCAGGTAACAACCCATTTGGCAGTTTTATCTTCTTTGATGGAGGAAATCCGGAGTGAAGCTGCGGGATTGGAAGAATACACTCAACTTGCCAAGGATTCACCCTCTTAGCATACTGAAGAACTTCTGGTTCATCCCAAGTGATCTGCAATGGAAATCATAAGAATATCAGATTGACCTGAAAATGAGGCTTGGAAGCAAACCATAGCCAACGAGAAATAATAGCTCTATTAATTACATAAGGAGAGAAGCCAAATGGGCAATGCTTCTGGACTTGGCAACTTTTAGTAGTTGAGTAAAACCAGTTCACAATGACTGGTGAGGTTGCTCCAATGCCAACAGCACTTCCAACCAAGAGGTTGGGAGTTCAAGCCAAGCAAGAGATTAAAGTGGGAAATGGCCACGGTTGATTTCTAGGCAGAACGGGGATGGGGGAGGGTGGGGGTGTAGATTTACCATATTAAAAAGATAGTTATCCTAGTTCTTAATTATTAGGGAAATCCACAGAAGGACGCACTGTAAATTTGGTACTGCACTTCTAAATATGAGATCCATAGACTTTGGGCTGATTAGAGCAAAAAGAACCTCAGTAAATGTAGAGATAAAAGGCAAAGATTAGCTTGAATGATATTGTGATAGCATAACAGGCTCTATTAATTGTGCAATTAAAGAGCCTAGTACATGCACTACTTACCCTTAAGACAACTCAGAACTTATTAAAAACAATTGTGACGCACTAATAAGTGAGATGAGTAAGCACCACCTAATGTGAGAACAGAACACACACCCATTTGCTGACTTTTACTTTAAATGCTAATAGAAAGAGTTTCTTTTTCCTTTCTTTCTCATCTTTCTATTCTTGCTGTTGCCCAACTCTCAACTTTTTCTTTGTTCTCTTCTTCTTCTCCTCCTCTCCTTTGGCATCCTCATTCCCTCAACCACTACCAAGCTCCCATTTGAACTTTATCGTAGCCTTGAATATGGACTGAACATTGTCCTAACTTCTCTCTTTCTATAGATTGCGAGGACACTCATATTGGTTTAACAAGATTCATTAAAATTTACAGTTCAAAGGTCAAAATCTGGAGAGAAAAAAAAAAACAATCCTGAATATCAGTTTACCATTGGCTCCACGACCAAGTAAGAAAAGAAAAGGCAAATAATTGTAGAAGTACAATCATAGTGCTAAAAAAGAAACGGCAAGCATGTAGTTTCATAAGAGGTGACTGCTCAATAATTATATCCCTCATCATTGTTCCATCAATGACAAATCAGTTATCAATGTATTATCATCATTCCCTTATTTTCCCCCCAAGATATTAATTATAATTCTTTTGCCTTTCCATAACAGATATGGACCTTCCATAGATATAATACCTCTATGCTCAATGTCTTTTGCATTAATAAGATGTTAAAATTAGTATGGTAAGCAAAGATATTAGTAGTTGAGATTTTCTCTCCAGCTACCAATCTAGTTGCAATTAGCTGAAATTCTCTTATTTAATATCATATACATATTCCGCATGCATAAAAATGAATCATTTCCCTCAGATTTACAGCTCTTCGTCATCAGAATTAATAGATATTAGATTGCTTTTTGTAAGCATCCTCTCACGTTTTCCTCTACCATTCTAAGTTATGAGATCCACTAGAAACACAATTAGGTCCTCCAGGTTTTAAAAGTATTGCCCTTAATACTTTGTTGTAAAATTAATTGGGAAAAAAAGAGCTTGCACAAGATGAACTGCTGGTGACGACTGGGTAGTGGGAAAGAGACATGAAAAACTGTGGCAGCTATAAACCTTTCAAAAAGCGGGACGTCATAGTGGAAGGGAGCACATAAAGAGAGAAGAATAATAGAGAAGCTTGGGTGAGGATACATGTAAACAAAGAGGAAGAAAAAAAATTTGAATATCATGTGAAAGGAAACCAACAAAAGAATATTTTGTCAATTGATAGCAAACCAAATGGATAGGGAGCTTGGAGGAATAAAAGCCCTCAGGAAGCAGTTTGGTGGGCAAAGTATGAGGTATAAACAGTTTATGAACGAACAGCGCACTTTATCCCCAAAAACGTTTGATGACAGGGAAAGCGCATTAGAGCAGTGCTGCCAACCGACCAAGTGGGGGAACAGATACAGAAATTATCTTGATGAAGCAAATACAGAAATTATTAACAAAACGGGACAAAAGTCAGTGGTGCAACACCAAATTATAAGTATCATTTACTTAAGATTTGGTGTTTCAATTGAAGAATTTAGAGCATTAATCAAAGATTGTGTGCATTTTCAGATTTTATATGATTTGGAGAAAGTTTTGAACAAAACAAGAAATAACAAGCCAAAAGAAGAAACCGGAAGAATCCGAGTGTTGCTGTGATCACGGGGCATGTGTCGGATCACGGCATATAGGGAAATGGTCAAATTTGGAAAAAGCAGCATTGCTGATCACAGGCCTTTAACCGTGATCACAGCACAAAGAGACTTGGTCTAAATCGGGAATACGCCTATTGCTGCAATCACAGCCTATGGCCCGAGATTGCAGCACTAAAGTGGTCGGAGGGGTACTTTTGGTGAAATTTTGTAGGTCATTAAAAATCATATAAATACTCATCTTAGTCGTTGGGAAAGCTAATATAGCTGGGACTCAGAGCTTGGGAGCAAGATTCAAGTGTCTTGTGTTAGTATCCTACATCAGTGGTGGATGTGGTAATTTGTCTTCTTATATGACCTTGGGCAATCCGCCCCCTCATGAGCCAGCATTTGGGGGTTGAATTGGGCCCAAGATCCTTTTCTTATCATGGTATCAGAGCCAGCCCCATCTCTATACTTGGTTTACCCGATGTTGGGCCTCATATTGTGTTGTCCACACTCCAGTTTCCAAGTCTGGATGTGAGGGGGGTTAGTATCTCACATCAGTGGTGGATGTGACAATTAGTCTTCTTATTTGGTCTTTGAGCAATCCTCACCTAATGAGCTACTTTTTGGGGTTGAGTTAGGCGCAAGATCTATTTTCTTATCATCCTGCCCCTTCGATTGAACATGGCGCAATGCTTAGAGTTTTTCTGTTCTTTCTTTCTCTATCTTTTGTATCATAGTTGTTATTCTCATATTTGGAAGATTTCTATGGATTGGAAGATGGGTTGTTATGTTAACTCCACAACTAGTGTAGCAAACTAACTTCTTGTTTATTTTACATTTTAATTTAATTCTCACCTAGTGTGTTTGGCTTAATAGTTATTTGATTAATCTTGCAATTGTATGGGTTCTTTGAGCCAATCAACTCTTGAAACCTCATTTACTTTGGTTTAAAAGCGGAAGAGAAAAATTTAAAATTGGGTCTTGGTTGAACTCGGGAGAGTTAACTAGGATAAACCTGTTAATTATCGGAGATATTAATGGGTAATTAAAAATCTAATTATAGAGAATTCAAGGCTAATGAGATTGACTCAAGCATAATTGGTGAGAGATTAGGCAATAAATTAAATTACACTTAATGTGAGCTTGCAATCCTAAAGTCTAAATCCCTTGCTCTCCCAAATCTTGTGAACGTCGTTGATCATTTAGTTGCTTTCCTAGATAGTTTACGTTTACCTTAGGTAGTAACTCCAATTTTTTACTTAGCATAAAGGTGATAACTCCGCTAGCAATCCGATTCTCCCTAGTATTGCTCCATGTGAGATTTGACGCTGACTTACATTGAGTATTACAGTTGTATGACCACTTACACTATTTATAGTGTTCCAAAGAGAGCACTAACACTGGGGTGGATAATGTCAATAAAACTGGGTTCAGGAACGGCCAAAAGAAGCACAAGGGCTAATTAAGGTAAAATATACATGCCCCCATGCAGAAAGGGTTAATTATATCTTTTAATGTTCAACAACTGCGAAAAAACAAAACTATGTGATTGAAAAAATCCTCTTTATGTTTTCATTCCTATCCAGCCAAAACAATGTCCATTACATATCACAAAAGTAGGTTACAAGTCCGTTGGAGGACCAGTTGTAATCACAATGACATCAAGGGAACTTTGATGAGACAACCTAAATAGAATTATTAATCAATCCAGTCTCCGATGATATATGTATATTTCCTATTGGCTTTTTATGTTCTAACCTAAGGACCTTTATGGGCCGTCTAATTGAAGAACAAGGATAATTCCGAGATAAAATGCGGGATTTTTTCGGGGCATTTTGTTGAAGGATAAGGATAACAATATAAAACAATCAAATTATGAAAATACCCTTCTCAAAAATCTCCCAAAGTCCTTTCAGAAAGCCAGGTTTAAAATTGGAAATAACAGATTATCCAAATTCATCTAAAGTAAAACCAAACTCATGTTTTATATTAAACTTGCATGTCCCCTTTAATTCAATGAACCAAACATCTAAAAAATGTATATATCCATTAAATAATCCCGCAATTATTTCCCGTATTATAATCCCCATATTATAATGCGAAAAATAAAATGTTTGCAAACCACACAACACCTTAGAGCTCTGCAAGATCAGACCCTCAAGATTTTCCTTTAATTTAACCCCATTAACAAACACTTCTTTGATAAAGAGGGTGTTTGGCTAAGCTTATAAACTGGTCAAACTGGCTTATAAGCACGTTTTGGCTTTTTTACGTGTTTGGTAAACATCCAAAGTGCTTATAAGCCAAGTGCCTATAAGTTAAAATCAGTCATAAGCCATAAGTTGGTCACCCCCAACTTATGACTTTTCAGCTTATAAGCATTTTTAGTTTGACCAAGACTTTTACTAGTTTATCCTTAATAATATTTTTTAATTTACAAAATAATTTTTTTAATTTTCTCTTCATTCCGTATTCATTACTAGAATAATGATTGAAGTTCTTGTGCTACCTTTCTGAGCTACAATTCAAACACACCAGCCATTGGTGTTAAATTTTTTTAAGGCAAAGCTGGAGTGAACCTGATCTCTTCTATCTTCAACAA
The DNA here is from genome assembly GCF_000390325.3 of Nicotiana tomentosiformis. Classification (NCBI taxonomy): domain Eukaryota; kingdom Viridiplantae; phylum Streptophyta; class Magnoliopsida; order Solanales; family Solanaceae; genus Nicotiana; species Nicotiana tomentosiformis. The sequence continues at coordinate 77,117,096 of NC_090815.1, forward strand.
ATATTCTTTGTATCTTCTGAAGCTAATCGTAGAATCTTGCAAACTCCCAGTAGGTTATGCCGATCAATGGTGATTCTGTTTCTTTTTTCTTTCTCTTTGGGGGCGGGGGGTTGTTGGTTCCATAATGGATTCAATCTCCATTAATGGATTCAATCTTCTTCCCTAGTTTTTGTTACTCCGTAGACTAAATTTATCCTTTACTATAATTTGATGGATTCAATCTTCTTTCCTAGTTTTTGTTACTCCGTAGACTAAATTTATACTATAATTTGATTGAACATTTGGCTGGAGCATATCTGTTTGGACTGACGGAGTTTTATTGAGAAACAAAAAGGGAATATCTCTCTCTCTCTCTCTCAGAAGTCTTGTCGTATTCTGCCTGCTCCAATAATTCGGTATTACCGTCTTCAATTGTTTCAATATTTTTGCAATCCTAATATCGTTTCACCCCATTTTTACTCTTCTCTAGAAAGGGTCTTCACTTGTTTCTATGAAGGTGTTTGGCTAAGCTTATAAGCTGGTCAAACTAGCTTATAAGCACTTTCAGCTTATCCACGCGTTTGGTAAAGTTAAAAGTGCTAATAAGTCGCATGCTTATAAGTCAAAAATAAGCCAAAAGCCATAAGTTAGTCACCCCCAACTTATGAATTGTTAGCTTATAAGCACTTTAAGTTTGACCAAGATTTTTACTATTTTATCCTTAAACTATTCTTTTTTAGAAAAAAACTCTTACATCGATACTCACTGCCTCAAGTATTGTTTAAACCTAAACCCCCCCTCCTCTTCAAGTCTTGAATTCTCATTAACTATTTAAGATAAGCAAATTCTCTATTCCTTTGCATATTTGTATCTTTGTGATTGTATATTAATCTCTGAACTGTATGTAATAAATGAGGACATCAAAATTTTTGGTGTATTGCTTTCTAAGTGTTGTGGTGATGAAAACAGTGTTTGTTTCTCTTCAAATATTTTGTCCTATTTAGGTTTATTTTTTACTGAGAAACTTTTGTCAATTTATTAACTATTATGACTTATAATTATATGTTTATCATAAAATAAATTATATTTATCATAAAAATTATCTTATCTAAGCACATTTGTATTTAAAATAAAATGACAAATAGAATATTTTGTATTTGAATCGATCTGGAATCTAAAATTTTGAAGAAATTATGCCGTTATAAGTGTAAGCAGTAGTTATAAGGTTATTTAAGTCATTTTAACAGAAAAAGAGCTTATCAACACTTTTTTATCAATTACTGCAACAACTTATTATTAATTTCAGCACTTGTATCCAAACACGTAACTGGTTATTTATTAAATCAGTTTCAGCACTTAAAAGTGCTTTTCGGCACCTAATGCTTATCAGCTACTTCAAATCAGCTAATCCAAACAGGCTCTATATCTTTTTAATCCTAATATGTCTTCTCCCTGTTCTTACTCTTCTTAAGAGAGGTTCGGTTAAAGATGGAAAACATCTCCATGTCCAAAAGATAAACAACAGGAAGAATGTACAGATCACAGCATATAGATTGCCTTACACACGTGCGTATACGGTATACCTAACTGATGTCCATGTTAGCCATGCCACCCATTTGAGTGTTCGGCATCAAAAATATAAGTAAAAAACTTAATAACTATTAACCACTTAGCAGGAGATTTAATTGATTTAGAACAATTAATATATATGCTATATGAACAAAACAATATTGTGCGAGCAATATACCTGACAATTACAAGCTGTAACAATTGGTAAATTAGAAGCTATACAGGGATAGAAGAGGTAATAGCACAACATTAAAGAAGTTTATTCTACATAAAATGAGAAACATCAAATACAAATAAATGAAGCTACACTCGGAAACCAAAAACACGTCAGTTGATCTCTGTAAGCACTTTTTTATCTTTTTAATTTTGATAGGTTCCAAGATGAGCTCCTCTCACTAAAAAGTAGCTGATCTCTGAGCTTTCCTCTGTCCTTCTATAATATACACTGTTACCAATCAAAAAAGAAAAGGACCAGAGTATTCCACTTAAGCTACCGAATATAACCTTCTTTTTTTGCGAAATGTAAATATTTCAAGCAGAATATGAACTCATTTCCTCAAAAAAGATAAAGCATACACTCAGTTGACTTATGTCATTTTGTTTTAGGCATAGAACACTTGTGCAGCCTCACTAAGAGAGATGGTAAATACAACAAGCTCATTTATTCTAATGAACTACCTCAAGCCCAAGTAAGAAACTAGGCCGAACCAGGAAATTTTCAAACCAATCATTGGAGGAAGTAAATGCATAAGTAGGAATAACCAAAACTAATGTAACCTACTATTCGTACAACATGCTTCGCGACAAATTTATTTACTTCCTCCTGTAAATGAGGTTGAAAAGACGATTACAATTATTGAAAGAAAGTTAGCCTAATTATCACATATCACCTAAAAGTCCCAAGGACTCTGCAGTGTAAAAGTCCATTAACAGCATAACAGATTGAGATTCACCAGTATGGTAGGCATAAATTACGATTATCAACTGCAGAAACTTTCAATTGCATTGAATGACATGACTATTCGGACACAATCGTGGCAATTAATTGCTGCATCCTCAACAGAATTTAATTGCGTAAGTGCTTAAGGACTAGAATCTCTTCCTTTAGAAAGTTTGTATCAAGTCATTGCAAATGGATAGAGAAAACACTCAAAACGAGCCCTTAAGTTTGATTTACTCAAAGTAGTTCTTGTAAGATGAACAAGACTCTGTTTAGTTGAACCGTAATGCTGATGAACACACTGTTAACATTTTCAAACAAAATAAAAAGTTTGGTTTACTCAAAATCCACCTGATTATCATGTGGCGTACTAAAAATCCTCCATGTATGCAACACCAATGCACTTTTTGGTCCTGACATACGGTTTCCATCCAAAACTAATATAACCCGCTTAAAAGCTCACCTGAACAACAACCTGTTCATTCCCAGAAAGCAACAACTATGTGTGAAATGATAACAACGTCCCTTGACGTCAGATACGATAACAACAGCTTTGATCAGAAAAGAACACCAATGCAGTACCATAAACAGTTCCATGCTCAAATGACAACAATTATAACTAGTCTGCAATTCATACAACTCTAATTTATAGACATATAATCAGAAATAAATCAACAGATAGCAACAGAATCATAACTTACCTGAAGCATTCGCCATGGAGAGCCACGCCAAGGGCCACTTTGAGGCAAATTGACAGATGAAACAGTCCCTTGAAAGCAAGCCGTTCTAGATGAATCCTCCGTCTCCACAGCCATCTTAACTCTCATACCAACGGTCCAAAACACAGTTGACGATGCCTCTACTGTTTCTGCCCTCACCACAAAATCTGCCCAGCCTGCCCGCGGATAACACGACACCTCAAACGCCATTCCCCGTGCTGCCATTTCTGCTGCCTCCACAACCGCCTCCGTTGCCACACGCCCCTGCCCAGTCCTCCAACGAACTTCCCCACCGCTACTGGTTGGTTCAGTACTTCTCAAAACAGTTGAATTCCACCTCTCGCAAATGTCGTTTCCTCGTGTGGCTCGTCGGACTCCGACGTAAAGTTCCCCGGTGTTAATTTTCCGTACGAAAACCGCGGAATCACCGGCGACGAGCTTTTTACTGTTGACGAACTTGCTCCAGCCGGTAGTTAGTAAATGCCGGCGAGGCGTGCCACGATAAATGTGCCGAAACTCCCATACACAACCATGAATATCGCGAATAGACAAATTCTGAACCGGCGGTTCAGCCACGAAATTGAGCCTAGGGAGTATCGAATCAGCGCAGAACCGCGGGACAGAGAAACCTCCCCCATTGTTCGCATCCGAAGGTGTTAAAATCTTCACGAATGAAACGACTTCGTTTTCTGCATCCTCCACGTCACCATTCATATTCACAGCAACGTCGTTATTATCCTCGCTCTGATTAATCGGAAGCAGGAAAATTTTAGCATAAGCCTCGTCGGTAACGGAATCAGCGAGAAAACGGACGGAGAGTACGCGACAGAGAATAAACGGAGGGATAAGAGAGGAGAGGAAAATAGGTGACCCACAGTTGGCGTGTTCAGCGTGTCCTTGCGGGAAGTAGTAAACCCTGGTACCGACGGTTGGGATTTGGACAGAGTTGCCGGCGATTGCTTTCCAGACTGTAGGGTCCACATCATTACTTACGGCGGGGACGGCGGTGGTTGAAGGCGGCATTGGTGAACGATGAATTGCAGAGAGAATGTGGCGTGCGTGTGTGTATACTCGGTGTGTGTGTGTGAGAGAGAGAGAGATATTCAGAAAGAGTTTTGGTAGATATATAGGTGTATTGAGAGTGGAGTGGTCGGATTGCCGTTCAGGGGTCGGAAAGAGAAGAAGGAGTATATTTTACCCTTGATTTTTGGTATTATTTACGAAACGAGGCACGACAATTTAAATGTAAATTTTGTACTTGCATTTTCGGAGTGAGGGGGGAGGAGGTTGTATTGACGCGAGATGGAGTTGCGTGCGGTTCAACTCCTTTGGGAATAAATTTGTTTATGCAAAAGATTTGGAAAAGTTAAAAGTTACTATAATTGACTCTCTGCCTGAAAAAATATTAATTCCCTCCGTGTCGTACCCAGTAAGTACTATTGCTATTGAAAGTCAAATAGGAATTTTTTTCTCTTACTATGACTTTTCCATAAATTTTTAGCTATAAAATATATTTTTTTCATTGTACTATTGCTATGTGGTTTGATTAGATATAGAATTGTGGTCTTAAAATTTAAAAGGATAAAAAAATTTGTGGGACTTTCAATTTGTGTGTCTATAAAAATATCTTATTAAGGATAAAATGAATAAAATAAAAAATTAATGTGAAAACATATAATTATTTTGAGCAGACTAATCGGAAAAAATTTCGAAATGAAAGAACTGATTCAAAATTTACCCGGAAGTTTAGATGTGCTTATCAACATAATACAGACATTTACTTGATTATGGAATAGATGAAATACTTTTCAACGGACAAACTAAAAGTTGCTATATAACTATTTAAATTTCTATATAATTATTACCGACTAAGTTGTTTGGGTGGTAAGGTTTAATACTTTTGTAGAAAAAGTAACATTTAGTTGATTGAATCTTTCGCCCCTTATTTTTTGATGTCGTAATAGGAAATAAGCAATTGCTTAGTTTGAGAGGTTTGTTCATGTTTCAATTACTAGATTAGATATTATAAATATTTTAGGGGAAAAAAAGATAACATGATAATTTAACTTTTGTTGAAAAAGAGAAACAAGTTATAAAATAAAGACCGTAAAGTAAAGATAAGTATAGAGAGAAACTGATATATTATTCAACTTCAAACTTATGTACATAATGAACTGAAAACTCCTCTATTTATAAAAGAAAGGAATGAGATGCGAGGCTTTTCAAGAAGCAGTTGCGAGGCTTTTCAGGAAACAACTGCGAGACTTTTCTTGAGCTGCTTGTAAGTTGTCTGCATGAGCTGCATGAGCTGCTTGCAACCTGCCTGTTTAATAAGAAGCTGTTGCAAATCATTTCATTAGGTTTCTTGCAACCTGCCTGCATCAGCTGCTTGTAGATAAACTTCAATAGAGTACCAACCGGATAATCTTCTTCAGGAAGATTATCTATAGCGGAGTAATAAATGGACATCCACAATATAATTATTTTCATCACACTACCCCTTGGATGTTCATTAAAAGATATTGTGCCTCGTTAAAACCTTATTAGAAAAAACCCAGTGGAAAAAATCCTAGTGAAGGGAAAAGAGCACATATTTAGTAATACGCATTTCTAGCTGCCTCATTAAAAACCTTACAAGAAAAACTCCATGGAAAACACCTTAGTAAGGAAAAAAGAGTACAACGCGTATTTCACTCCTCCTGATGAAAACTTTGTTTTAAATATTTGAGTCTCCGCATTCCAATCTTGTATACCATCTTCTCAAAAGTTGAAATTGGCAAAGATTTATTGAACAAGTCTGTTGGATTGTCACTTAAACAGATATGTTGCACATCGATGTCACCATTTTTCTGAAAATCATGTGTGTAGAATAATTTTGGTGAAATGTGTTTCATTCTATCTCCTTTTATAAATCCTCCCTGTAATTGGGTTATGCATGCAACATTGTCTTCGTATAAAATTGTGGATCTTTTATCACATTCCAAACCATATTTTTCTTGAATAAAATGAATCACTGATCTCAACCATATGCATACCCTACTTGCTTCATGAATAGCTATTATCTCAGCATGATTTGAAGAAGTAGCAATAATAGATTGCTTTGTGGAGCGCCATGATATGACAGTACCTCCACATGTAAACACGTACCTGGTTTGAGATCGAGCTTTATGGGGATCAGATAAATAACATGCATCTGCATAACCAACAAGATCTACACTATCTTTATTAGCATAAAACAAACTCATATCAAGAGTTCCCTTTAAATATCGCAAAATATGCTTAATCACATTCCAATATCTCTATGTAGGAGAAGAGCTATATCTTGCTAGTAAATTAACAGAAAATATTATGGCAGGCCTTGTAGCATTAGCAAGAGACATAAGTGCACCAATTGCACTGGGATAGGGTGTTTCAGGACCAAAGAGTTCCTCATCCTCTTTTGGAGGTCGGAACAGGTCCTTATTCACTTTAAGTGATCGAACAACCATTGGTGTACTCAATTGGTGCGCTTTGTCCATGTAAAATTATTTTAATACCCTTTCTGTATAGGCAGATTGACGTATAAAGATCTCGTCTGCTAAATGTTCAATTTGTAGACCAAGACAAAGTTTTGTATTTCCAATATCTTTCATCTCAAATTCTTTCTTAAGATATTCAATTGCCTTTTGGAGCTCTTTTGGAGTTCCAACAAGATTTATGTCATCAACATAAATAGCAAGCATAACAAATTCTGATGTCATTTTCTTTATAAAAATACATGGACAAATAACATCATTTATGTAACCCTCTTTCAACAAATATTTACTAATGCGATTATACCACATGCGCCCATATTACTTTAAACCGTACAAAGATCTTTGTAATCTGATTGAATACATTTCTCGAGATTTTGAATTTGCTTCAGGGATTTTCATATAAATCTCATTATCAAGTGACCCATACAGATAAGTTGTAACCACATCCATCAGATGTATTTCAATCCTTTCACGTAAGGGTAAACTGATGAGATATCGAAATGTTATGGCATCCATAACGGGTGAATATGTTTCTTCATAATCGACTCCAGGTCGTTGTGAGAATCCTTGTGCGACCAAGCGAGCCTTGTATCTTTCAACTTCATTTTTGTTATTCATTTTTCGCATAAAAACTCATGTATGACCAACTGGTTTTATACCAGCAGGTGTTTGGACTACTGGTCCAAAGACTTCTCTTTTAGAAAGTACGTTCAATTCTGATTGAATTGCCCCTTGCCATTTTGGCCAATCAGATCTTTGTCGACATTCTTCGACAGATCGGGGTTCAAAATCCTCACTATCTTGCATAATGTTAAGTGCAATATTATATGCAAAAATATTATCCACTACTATTTCAGATCGATTTAAATTAATCCCATCACCAGTAGAACTTATTAAACATTTCTCACTCACTTGAGTCTCGGGTTCATTGATTTCTTCAAGAATCTCAGAACTAATCAGATCTTGGGTCTCTTCAGGAGATCCCTTTAAAGTATCGTTTTGATCATTTATCTATTTTCTTTTTCGGGGATTTCGATCCTTATAACCCAAAGGCCTACCACGCTTCAAGCGTGCTTTAGGTTCACTAGCCCTCGTGCTAGTAGATGGTCCTGCTGGCACATCAATTCGGATAGGAACATTCTCTGCAGGGATATGTGACTTAGTTATCCTTTTCAAATTAGTAAATGCGTCTGGCATTTGATTTGCTATATTCTGTAAATGGATGATTTTTTGGACATTCTAATTACATATAGGGGTACGTGGATCAAAATGAGGTAATGATGAAACTTTTTACACAATTTCTCTTTTGATTTCCTTTTTCTCTCCCCCTTATTGTGGGGTATTTATTTCATCAAAGCGACAATCTGCAAATCGAGAAGTAAATAAATCTCCTGTCAATGGTTCAAGATAGCGAATAATAGAGGGTGATTCAAACCCACCATATATTCTTAACCTTCTCTGGATGGCCACCTTACTGCGTTGTGGTGGTGCTACTGGCACATATACAATACATCCAAAAATTTGTAGATGTGCAATATTTGGTTCATGACCAAAAACTAATTGTGACGGAGAATATTTATTATAATGTGTCGGTCTGAGACGAATAAGTGATGTTGCATGCAAGATAGCATGGCCCCAAACAGTAGTGGGAAATTTTATTTTCATAAGTAGTGGTCTTGCTATCAATTGCACGCATTTAATAAATGACTCTGCAAGGCCATTTTGAGTATGAACATAAGCTACAAGATGTTCAACTTTTATCCCAATTGATAGACAATAATCATCAAAATCTTGAGATGAGAACTCTACAGCATTATTAAGGCGAATAGCCTTTATAGGATAATCTGAAAAATGTGCCCTTAATCGAATTGTTTGGGCTAATAGCTTTGCAAACGCCAGGTTGCGAGATGCTAGTAGGAAAACATGAGACCATCTTGACGATGCATATATTAGGACCATAAAATATCTAAATAGCCTACTTGGTTAGTGAATAGGTCCACATATATCCCCATGTATACGTTCTAAAAAGGTAGGGGATTCAATGCCAACCTTCATTGGTGATGGTCTAGTGATCATTTTGCCTTGATAACAAGTATCACAAGAAAATTTATTATTTGTAAGAATCTTCAGGTTCTTTAATAGATGCCCACTCGAATTTTCAGTAATTCGTCTCATCATTATTGATCGAGGATGGCCCAAACGGCCATACCAAAACACAAAAATATTTGAATAGGTAAACTTATGGTTTACGATAGAGTGTGCTTCAACTGTACTAATCATTGAATAGTATAATCCAGAAGATAAAGTTGGTAGTTTTTCTACAATGCACTTCTCGCCAGAAACATTCTTTGTAATACAAAGATATTCCACATTCATTTCATCTATCGTCTCAACATGATACCTATTTAGGTAGATATATATAAAACTCATTAAGTTTCTTCTGGACTTAGAGGAGAATAATGCATTATCTATAATAAGTTGTGTTCCCTTAGACAGAAATATAGTGGCTCTTCCGGAGCCTTCAATCAAACTTATATTACCAGAAATTATTGAAACGTTTGCTTTTTCCTTATGCAAATAACAAAAGTATTTCTGATCTTTAAATATGGTATGAGTTGTTCCACTATCAATTACACATATATCTTCATGATTGGTCTTTGATCCAAACATAATTTGAGGATTATCTATATTCTTCAAAATGACATAAACAAAATATATTATAGTAAATATCGTTATCAAAGCATAACTTTTTATTTATATACAACAATAATATAACCATACTATCTACTACAAACAACAAAAATTAAAATATTTATATTTCTACAGATTCATCACCGATCACATGACCTGTTTTTCCTTCTGAGAGTGCAAAGTAATATGCTATATCCAAATGCATGAAGTCTAAATTATCTTCAGAAATAAAATTTGCTTTAGAGTTTTTCTCTGTCTTGTTCAGGGAGGCTTGATAAAGCTCAACTAGGTGGTTTGGCGTACGACAGGTACGTGACCTATGCCTTTTTCCTCCACATCTATAGCATGCATTTTTTGCATTTGTTGCTTGCACCGCTTCATGCTTTTGTTCCTTTCTTTTCCACTGCCGGTGGTGAGGAGGGTTCTTTGGTGCATTATTATTACCATGATTAGAGTTTCTTCCCCGACCACGACCATGACCACGACTGGGGCCATGACCTCTTCCACGCTTAGCTTGGTGGAAGTTCATCTCATTCACTTCAGGGAATGGACAAGAAACAATAGGTAGGCTTTCATAGTTTTTCATTAATAGCCTATTATGTTGATTGGCTACAAGAAGATGTGAGATAAGTTCAGAATACTTTTTGAATTCCATTTCTCGATATTGCTGTTGTATGAGCATATTCGAGGCATGAAAAGTGGTGAAAGTTTTCTCCAACATACCATGATAAGTAATATTATCACCACATAATTTCAATTGGAAAATAATTCTGAACATAGCAGAATACTCACTGATAGATTTAAAATCTTATAGCCTTAGATGAGTCCAATCATAACGTGCTTGTGGAAGAACGACCATCTTCAGGTAGTCATATCTATCTTTCAAACTATTCCACACTATGATTGGATCTTTAATAGTGAGATATTCCATTTTCAAGCCTTTATGAAGGTGATGTCGTAGGAATATCATTGCTTTAGCACGGTCTTGATTTGATGCCTGATTTTTGTCCTTGATTGTGTCTGCCAGACCCATCTCATCAAGATGAATTTCAGCATCAAGCACCCAAGACATGTAGCTTTTGCCCGATATATCCAGGGTTGCAAATTCAAGTTTAGAAAGATTTGACATTATTTTAAAAAAAAAAGTTTGTACCTCTGATACTTTCAAAGTATTTACTCGAGATAGCAGAGTCTCGTGCTGATAACATGTTATAAAATAAAGACTGTAAAATAAAGACAAGTATAGAGAGAAACTGATATATTATTCAACTTCAAACTGATGTACATAATGAACTGAAAACTCCTCTATTTATAGAAGAAAGTAAGCAACTGCGAGGCTTTTCAGGAAGCAGCTGCGAGGCTTTTCTTGAGCTGCTTGTAAGTTGTCTACATGAGCTGCTTGCAACCTGCCTGTTTAATAAGAAGCTGCTGTAAATAATTTTATTGAGTTGCTTGCAACCTGCCTGCATCAGCTGCTCGTAGATAAATTTCAATAGAGTACCAACCTGCTTGCATCAGTTGCTGAGAAATATTCAGATAGGAGTTGGAGTAATTAAAGGTACCGTATAAGTGTTACGAAAATAAGAAAGAGTGCCACTAAGGATATAATCAAAATTTGAGTTCAGAAGTAACCCTACGAGCACAAGAGAACGAAGGTATATAACTAAGGATATTTGTATGCGAGTAAGAACATCGAAAATTCCTTCGGGTACAATATAACAAGCTCGTAACTTTACAAGAGCCAGAAGGTCTCCTTAAGTACTATAAAGAAAGACCAGCTGGGGAAATAAGGAAAAAGGCTTCCACCTAAGCATAGTGACATAAAGAAGAAATGGTCTTATAACAACAGTCTCACTACAACATTGTATGTACTCCATAAGAAAGTGGCACCTATCGTGGCTAATGAACGGGAAGAAGAAGAAAAAAATCAAAAGATGATATTTGAGATCATATGATGTCACGACCCGAAATTTCTACCTTCGGACCGTGATAGCGCCTAACATTTCACTTGCTAGGCAAGCCAATATATTCATTTTAATCAAGTCTGCCATATATTTATTTCAATCAAGTATATATATAGACTTTTAAATAAGTCTGTTGCGGCGTGCAATCCGATTCCCCAATATTGACTTTTCTTTAAGTCTATTGCGGTGTGCAATCCGATCCCCCAATATTGACTTTTAATAAGTCTGTTGCGGCGTGCAACCCGATCCTCCAATATTAACTTTTAATAAGTCTGTTGCGGCGTACAACCCGATCCTCCCATATTTCCATTTCAATCAATTCTTATAGAAGAAATTCTCCAATATTCACAACAATTAATATAAAATCATAAGATAACAAGCATACAACAATTATAATTTAATTATGAAACAAACAATGATAATTAACAATTTATTATAGAAATTAGGGAGAAAATAGGCAGTTTAATATTTAATATGCTAAATGTCAAATAACAATTAAAACACATAATTCAAATAACATATAACAATTAATGCAGGAATTCAAGAATTAATATTTTGACAAAGAATAAGAGAGAAATAATTATTATAGTAATTAATTTATGATTAAAAATAATTTATGATTTTTCAAGTAAGCAGGCAAACAATTAATTTGACGACGTATAGACACTCGTCACCTCGCCTATACGTTATTCACATGCAATTCACACAACAAATAATTTAAGGGTTCTATTCCCTCAAGTCAAGGTTAACCTCGACACTTACCTCGCTTTGCAAATTCCAATCAATTATTCAACCACAACTTTTCCTTTTAAATTTGCCTCCGAAAGTTTCAAATTTATTCACAAATAATTCAATATATTCAATACTAATCATAGGAATTAATTCCATATGAATTTACACATTTTACGGATAAAATCCGAAATTCATTAAAATATTCGATAGTGGGACGCACATCTCAAATCCCATAAAAACGTGCGAAATCCGAACACCCGTTCCGATACGAGTTCAACCATACAAAAAATGTCCTATTCCGATATCAAATGGACCTTCAAATCTAAATTTCTCGTTTTTGAAAGATTTTAGAAAAATCTAATTTTTCCTACATAAATTCACGGATTCATGATATAAATGAGTATGGAATCATGAAATATAATCAATATAGGATAAGGAACACTTACCCCAACGTTTTCCGTGAAAATCGCTCAAATATTCGCCTTAACCAAGCTCAAAATGACCAAAATGAGTAAACATATCGGACTCTTCGATATATACACTGCCCAGGTATTTTCGCACCTGCGGTGCCTGGTCTCGCACATGCGAGCTCGCATCTGCGAGAAAAATCTCACATATGCGGAAAAGGGGCTGCCAGCGTATGTCCGCATCTGCGGACGCGCTTCTGCGAGAAGCTGTCCGCTTCTGCGAACGCGCGGGTGCGTGCAGATTTCCGCACCTGCAAACTTTTGCCCAGCCACGCCCGGGTGCATCTGTGAGCTCGCACCTGCGGTCAAAAATCCGCAGGTGCGATTATAACAGAAGACAAAAATACAGATTTTGCTTAAGTCCAATTCTTGATCCTATTTCAATCTGTTTCACTCTCGGTGTACTCGGGACCCCGCACGAATATACCAACAAGTCCAATAACATTATACGGACTTACTCGGGGTCTCGTATCACGTCAAACAAGGCTGAAATTATAATTCATACCCCGATTCAAACTTTGAGTTTTAAACTTTTCAATTTGTAAATCTCGTGCCAAAATATATTAAATGAAATCAGAATGACTTCAAATTTGGCACACAAGTCATAAATGACATTGCGGAGCTGTTCAAATTTCCAGAATCAGATTCCAGCTCCGATATCCAAAAGTCAACCCCGTGGTCAAACTTGGAATCTTTAGCCTTTAAATTGCTAGTTTTGTTAAATGGTCATAACTTGAGCTAGAGACTTCCAAATTAAATTTCGGGCATACGCCCAAGTCCCAAATCACGATACGGAGCTACCGAAACTGTCTAAACACTGATTGATCTGGGTCCGTTTGCTAAAAATATTGACCAAAGTCAACTCAGTTGAGTTTTAAAGCTCTATTTCATATTTTAATTTATTTTTTAAATGAAAACTTTTCGGAAATTTTTACGGACTGTGCACGTAAGTCGAGGAATAATAAATGGTGCTTTTCAAGGTATTAGAACACATAATTACTTATTAAATTTAAAGATGACATTTTGGGTCATCACATATGAGTTACAGGAAATTCCAGTAATTATGGGAAATGAGATAAGCCATGTATTTATGCAACAAGTGGCAGAACGACCAAGAAAAGTAATTGCTTATGTAAAGGCAACTGAGAAGGCACGAAAGAAAATCTATGGTGCTACCAATAAGGAAGGTCGCGAGTAGTATACATAGATATGTGTAGGTAGCAAGCTAAAGTATAGTAGAGTGACAAGGTGTTAGGTAGATAGGAGGAAGGATAAGAAAAGATGAGTGAGAAAGAGACAAGAATAGGTAAGGCATCGGGGTTAAGCCTATCAAAATAAGAGAGTTGATGGTTTTCGTAAGTTATAGAAAGCTCAGTATAGCTTGATTCGGAGGAGTATAAGACTAGGAGCAATTAGAAGTGATGAAATGATGCTCTAGTAGTAGAATAAGGGTGTAATGGTGATAGATAAAAGGATGACGTTTAGGCTTTTGATTGAGTTGCACGGGATTAGAACCCATATGATAAATCACGTTGGGATGCTATGAAATACGGTTATTGAAGTATAGTATCATACCTATGAGGATCTGGAAAATCACTTCAAATGTTCCCCGATGAGACCCGAGCCTTTGTGACAATGTATTATGTAAGAAGTTTCAAGTTATTAGTGGTAGATTATGGATCAACATTAAGGTGAATCAACAATGGATGGATAAAAGTTATAAAGTATGAGATGAGATTAGGCCGCCATTCTTAAGATGAACAGTAATGAGGAAGAACTAAAAGACTTAGATTTACACATATAGGATAAGTAGTGAGAGAGTAACCTGGAGTTGGGTAGCAGACCTAGGTAGTAATAAACCGAAGTAAGTGTTATGGTATAGCATGACCTACCTAGTTGTAGTAAAGCCATAAGGACAGGTAACCAAGGCTGGGAAACAAAATATAGCAATAGTGGTACATTTAACAAAGTACCAAGCGAAGAACTTCAGTATACCTATAAATGCCCAGAGGGACAACTTGTTGTAGTCCTGTGTATGTTCACGAAGTGAGGCCTAGAGATTGGTTAAAAGCTGGAGAAAAAAGAGAGAAGAGTCGCATAGGAACACATTCAAGGATAAAGTCATACTGACTGCATGATAGAAGGTAGCAATATTTACGAGATTGGAAGAATTCTGACCACTAGTCGTGGCGTGAGAAAGAGGCCTAAAGGGGGGAATTCCCTGGCCTTTGGATTTATTCATATAATAGTTGCCTAGATGGAAAAGGATAATATTAAAGTATTCATAAGAGCCGTAGGTTATGGGAATGATAAGCGCATCAATCAACATTCGAGGACGAATGTTCCAAAGGGGGGATGATGTTACACCCCATATTTTTGTACGTGAAAGTACATCGTAAGTCAATTGATGTAAGCTTGAAAATAAGATCCTCGTTGAAAGTATATAAAGTTATTTAATGATGTTACGTCCCATGTTTTACCATATATGATGTTTTGATATGGAATATAAAGTTTTAGAAAAATCAAATTTAAGTTGCGGAAGAATCGAGTCAAGATTTGCCTTGTAACAAGCCGTTTTGAGAAATTAATTCGTAAGCTTTATGATGGCATTTTGGGACATATATCATACCAAAATGAAGGTATAAGAACCTAGTTTCCAATGGTCTAAACCATTTATTCATACGATATTGGAGTAAAGAATTATGAATTTTTAAAATAGGGTCGCCAAGTCACGTCGCTGCACTTCGGAGAAACTGGCAGGTTTATAGGCCAGGTTGCGAGGGTCGTTTCTCCCAATATATTGAGAGTTACAGGTAGATATTTATATTTAATTAAATCCCCATGTATGTAGTTTCTAACACTGTAAACCATTCATCAATACGACATCAGTGTAGAGAGATATTTGCGTTTTCGCTAGACTGCGCAGGAGGCCCCTATGGGACCCACTTGGTCGGGGCCCGATCTTCACTTATTCTTATCTCATTTTTGGGATGAGCTTTGCTCATTTTTCGTTATCCTTCCAGACTCACACTCTCCAAACTCTCCCGAACATCTCCCCAAAGTCTCCAAACAAATTCCAAAGGAATATACCATAATCAAACATCAAAAGTTAGTCTAAGTGAAGAAGAGAGTCTATATGGTATCGTGATGTGATTAAGGGTGGTTGCAAGATAAGGGAAGCTTTTATTCGAGTTTTTTCAGATTCTTTAAGGTATGTATAACACCCTATTTCTTGGGATTAATCTTATCTATGTGTTGGTTAAGTTATTGTATGAAGATTACAAGATAACACTTGAAAGGGGAAGAGTTGTTGTTATCTTTTGTTGGGTTGTTTTAAGGCTATATATATATATGGCTGAAATTTCAAGTTTTATCTACTGCCTAAGATATGTAAATAATTTCTTTGTTATGCTTAAGGTTAATCATGTGTTGTTTGAGTTATTTGAGTTAAAATCTTCAAGATAGTAATTGACATGGCATAAGGAATCATTATCTTTTTTGTGGGCTGTGTTGAGGCTATATATATGGTTGGTTGTGGCTGGAAATTATTATAAATAGTTTTATTATGTTTTGGATGTTGTTGTTAATCTTATCTATGTGCTAATTCAGTGGATTGAAGAAGATAACATGAAAAATAAGAGGTTGACGATAAAGGTTAAGGTGCTAGGCATGTGGACTATTTTTGAAGACTATTCTTATGATGTTTTGGGATGAAAATGATATGGTAAGCATAAGTATGATGTTATACAAGTTGTAGATATTCATGGAAAAAGAATTGGATTAAATTATATTTTATTAATTATAAATCGAGCTTGCCGCTTAAAATGGTTGTTGAAATAATTAGAGAGTTTATTGTAAATTATATTATTGTAGTTTGGGCTGTTTGGTGACTTTTAGTAACTTATGGGATGTATTAAAAATAGGGGACGTGCTGTCCGTTTTTTTGTAGAATATTGGTTTTGAAATATGAGAGTTACAATGCTTATATGATGACGACGAAGTCGGGTTACTCATTGTAGACGTAAGAAGATCATATTGAGCTTGGTTGACGATTGGAGAGAAGATTGCAAAGGTATGTTAAGGCTAAACCTTTCTTTATTTTGGCATGATCCCGTAACTACATGTGTTTGATAACGAGGCATAAAGAGACGTTCATACTCCCGAATTTATATACATTATACTAGTCTCATAAGTTATAGTGTTCTCCCTCATCGGGACTTTATATTCAATTGAATATTATCTTCTTCCAGTCAAGAGAGAAGAGGGTCTATATATATACAGTATTACAGTATTTTCACTACCATCGAGCTATAATTGGTGGGCAGACCCCTATTGGGCAACCTCTGATCAGTTGGTAAGTTATATACCGAGCCTACTGTGACCGAGCGCCTATGAGCGAGCCCAGAATGGCGAAGATATAGAGCCTAGTATGGCTGAGCGCCTATGAGTGAGCCTACTACGGCAGAGCAGTTACACATACCGAGCCTTATAGGGCCGGACAACTATTTTACTAACTATATTGAGAGATATGAGTCAGTATCAGCAGGTAAGCATATCTTCATGTTTTATTTGACTCCCTAGGTATTTTCAGTTATTGTATTCTCAGTTTAGTTTCAGATTTCAGTTATCTTGTTGCCTTACATACTCGGTACATTATTTCGTACTGACTTCCCTTTTGGTGGGAACGTTGCATTTCATGCCTGCAGGTAGGATAGAACTTCCCAATAGACAAAGTCAACATCAGCTTGGTTGGTAAGCTTTACTTCCTCGGAGTTACCAGGTCGATACCTTTGAATCCATTTTATATATACAGGTTGGATGGGTAGATCGAGGCCCTGTCCCGACCATGATACAATTCAATTATTCCTAGAGGCTTGTAGACAAGTCCTGTACATTTTTATATCAGTATTGTGGCTTTACCAACCTTATGTAGATGTTTAGTTTGGTATTGCTGGTTGTAAACGTTATTTTCAGATGATTCAGAATATGGCCTCATCGGTCTAAGTTGAGGGTTGTCCTCCAGAGTTCATAGTTACAGAGTGGTATGCTTGGGCCGAGTATGGCACCGGCTGCCGGCCACGCCTCTTCAGGTTTAGGGCGTGACAAACTTGGTATCTGAGCAGTTCTATCCTAGGGAGTCTACAAGCCGTGTCTAGTAAAGTCTTGTTCATGGGTGTGTTGTGCACCACACTTATAAACAGGGGGCTACAAGGCATTTAGGACTTTCACTCTTTCTTCTTACTCTAGATCGTGTGGTAGAGCTTAGTTGTAAGATTCAAACTCCTAACTTTTATTTTATTCGTAATACAATGATACCTATATCCAGAAAGACAGTCGATAAGAGATTGAATGTGGTTGTGGAATAGTTGAGTCAGGGGAACTCGATTTTGCATCATGCTTATGATGAGTAAATGTAAGGTCTTCAGCAGATCATATGTGTATTAAGACGTGTAAGCTTCTTGATAAAGAGCCCTAAGGCAAGAATATCTATCCACCCATATAGTAAAAAGAAATAAGAGAATCAGAAGGTAGATACAAGTTTCAACACATAAAAGAAGTAAGGTGAAGAAGGATATGAGGTACCCAGTTAGTGAAGATTATCAGTATTTACAATTCAGGCAGATAAATATAAGCATTCAGAGTTACTTTCAACAGTAGCTGAGATATATATAATTGACCGCACCTATCTCAATTATGCCCTATGGGAGCTAACAGATATAGTTTAAGAGAAGGATGGGATATCAGGATCCAGTTGGGGTAAGAGTAACCCAAAATTGAAGATGGGTTGTTATCATTAGCTAACATTTCTGAAGGATAGTGCAAAATATGGTAACAGTTCTCCTTGCGAGACATCCAGATGGTGCACTCTAGAATTGTATAGTCAGATATGAATATCAGAATGTTCAAAAATTTCAGAAGATAGGCAGTAGAATCCTAGAAGGGATAAATATTTACCTTAGTATGAGTCCCGTCTCTAGAAAAAAAAAATGTTAGGCATCCCGAAGAGCTAGTGAGATGAAGCAAGGGGAGCTATAAGTGAAAGAATATTTTGTTGAAGTTTTCAGAATAGAGTGATAGACAGAAATATTGGCAGGAGAATAAGAAGAGAGTATATGAAGCATTATGAGTAAGATGTGATTAATGAGTGATAATAGTAAATCAAAATATGACAGGATGATAGAATGTATAGTCAAGTTTAGGAAAAGACAAGAGGTGACAGGACCCGAGGCAATAAAAGAGTATAAGTCATAAAGTCATATCCTCATTTCGAGAAATGAGTTGGTGACTCCAACGTGATTACCAGAAGGAAACGTTAGACCCCGGCATAATAGAAATCAGTATGTGCTGGTGAACAAGATAAGATGAACATGAATTATGGACCGAAGGATTTGATAATAGTCGACATCGTGAGAATTTTAGAGATCGCGTTCCGGCGATAATAGAATGGACAACAGAAGAATAACCTTTAAAGGTCATTCAGGAAGACGTTTCTTAAAGCAAGCACTATGAGCAGAGTTAAGCTTAAGGGACTAAGTGTGCCAGTTACACTAGGTGTCACTCTCGTGTGTAAAAACAAATTAGTTATCCTTGATACAGAAGGGTTACCGCAAGATGGATGTCAGTGAAAATGTGAAAAGGCGCTAAAGATGATGAGGTGAAATGAATGAGATTGAATTTATTCATATCATACAGATATGATATGACCTAGAACATTATGCAAGCATGACGTTGGGGAGAACCAGTAAGGGTTCCGCACCCGATGTTATTGATAAATAAGTGCGAGAAACACTTAATACATAAGGAGCCAATGTAAGAGGTAAGTTAAGACAAAAGACATAACCCAAGAGGGGTTACGCAGAATATAGATGTGAGAATGGACCAACGAGTAGTTTGTAGTTGATTCAGGAAGAGTCTAGTTATAGCTAGACAAGAAGTCAGGGATAAATAAATAGATCATGCAAGATAGACATAGTGAACCATAACATAGTGAATTCAGTCTCGCAGATATGATGTCGTAACCCTTGAGAAATATTCAGATAGGAGTTGGAGTAATTAAAGGTACCATATAAGTGTTACGAAAATAAGATAGAGTGCCACTAAGGAGATAATCAAAATTTGAGTTCAGAAGTAACCCTACGAGCACAAGGGAACGGAGGTATATAACTAAGGATATTTGTAGGCGAGTAAGAACATCGAAAATTCCTTCGGGTATACAATATAACAAGCTCGTAACTTTACAAGAGCCAAAAGGTCTCCTTAAGTACTACAAAGAAAGACCAGCTGAGGAAATAAGGAAAAGGGCTTCCACCTAAGCATAGTGACATAAAGAAGAAATGGTCTTGTAACAACAGTCTCACTACAACATTGTATGTACTCCATAAGAAAGTGGCACCTATCGTGGCTAATGAACGGGAAGAAAAAAAAATCAAAAGATGATATTTGAGATCATATGAGTTACCAAAAATTCCAGTAATTATGGGCAATGAGATAAGCCATATATTCATGTAACAAGTGGCAGAACGACCAAGAAAAGTAATTGCTTATGTTTAAAGGCAACTGAGAAGGCACGAAAGAAAATCTATGGTGCCAGCAAGTTAAAGGAAGGTCGCGAGTAGTATACATAGATATGTGTAGGTTGCAAGCTAAAGTATAGTAGAGTGACAAGGTTTTAGGTAGATAGGAGTAAGGATAAGAAAAGATGAGTGAGAAGGAGACAAGAATAGGTAAGGCATCGAGATTAAGCCTATCAAAATAAGAGAGTTGATGGTTTCCGTAAGTTATAGAAAGCTCAGTATACCTTGACTCGGAGGAGTCTAAGACTAGGAGCAACTAGAAGAGCTGAAATGCTGCCCTGGTAGTAGAATAAGGGTATAATGGTGATAGATAAGAGGATGACGTTTAGGCCTTTGATTGAGTAACAATTTTGAGAAAAGGGATTTTATGAGTTGCACGGGATTAGAACCCATATGATGAATCACGTTGGGATACTATGAAATACGGTTATTGAAGTATAGTATCATACCTAGGAGGATCAGGAAAATCACTTCAAATGTTCCCCGATGAGACGTGAGCCTTAGTGACAATGTATTATGTAAGAAGTTTCAAGTTATTAGTGGTAGATTATGGATCAACATTAAGGTGAATCAACAATGGATGGGTAAAAGTTACAAAGTATGAGATGAGATTAAGCCGTCATTCTTAAGATGAACAGTAATGAGGAAGAACTAAAGGACTTAGATTTATACGTATAGGATAAGCAACGAGAGAGTAACCTGAAGTTGGGTAGCAGACCTAGGTAGTAATAAACCGAAGTAAGTGTTATGGTATAGCATGACTTACCTAGTTGTAGTAAAGCCATAAGGACAAATAACCAAGGCTGGGAAACAAAATATAGCAATTATGTGGTACATTTAACAAAGTACCAAGCGAAGAACTTCAGTATACCTATAGATGCCCAGAGGGACAGCTTGTCGTAGTCCTGTATATGTTCACGAAGTGAGGCCTAGAGATTGGTTAAAAGTTGGAGAAAAATGAGAGAAGAGTCGCATAGGCACACATACAAGGACAAAGTCGTACAGACTGCATGATAGAAGGTAGCAATAGTTACGAGATTGGAAGAATTCTGACCACGGGTCATGGCGTGAGAAAGAGGCCTAAAGAGGGGAATGCCCTGGTCTTTGGATTTATTCATAGAACAGTTGCCTAGATGGAAAATGACAATATTAAAGTATTCATAAGAGTCGTAGGTTATGAGAATGATAAGCGCATCAGTCAATATTCGAGGACGAATGTTCCAAAGGGAGGAATGCTATTACACCCCATATTTTTGTGCGTGAAAGTATATAAAGTGATTTAATGATGTTACACCCCATATTTTTGTGCGTGAAAGTATATAAGCTGGAAAATGAGATCCTCTTTGAAAGTATATAAAGTGATTTAATGATGTTACGTCCCATTTTTGCAAGCCTTTAAGAGTTAACATTTGGGGACAAATATTTCTAAGGGGACATGTTGTTATACCTCGTACTTCAGACGCCACTGTCATTATAGGATTATCTAAAGTAAGCTCAAAAAGGATGAAATCTTTCTACAAAGATAAGAAAGGTTTACCGAAGTCTTAAGTAAGTTAAGATGAATATGAGACTTTCTAATCATGATTTAAATGATTTTACAGTCATGATATGACTATATATGATGTTTGGATATGGAATATAAAGTTTGGAAAAAATCGGATTTAAGTTGTGGAAAAATCGAGTTAAGATTTGTCTTGTAATGAGCCGTTTTGAGAAATTAATTTGTAAGCTTTATGATGTTATTTTGGGACATATATCATACAAAAGGAAGGTATTTGAACCTAGTTTCCAACAGTACAAACCAGTTATTCATACGATATCGGAGTAAAGAAATATGGATTTTTAAATTAGGGTCGCCAAGTCACGTCGCTGCACTTCGGAGAAACTAGCAGGTTTATAGGCCAGGTTGCTAGGTTGTTTTCTCCCAATATATTGAGAGTTACAGGTAGATATTTATATGGAATTAAAGCCCCATGTGTCTAGTTTCTAACATTTTAAACTGTTCATCAATACGACATCAGCGTAGAGAGATATTTGCATTTTTGCGAGACTACGCAGGAGGCCCCTATGGGACCCACTTGGTCGAGGCCCGATCTTCACTTATTCTTATCTCGTTTTTGGGATGAGATTTGCTCATTTTTCGTTATCCTTACATACTCACACTCTCTAAACCCTCCCTAACAGCTCCCCAAAGTCTCCAAAGGAATATACCATAATCAAACATCAAAAATTAGCCTAAGTGAAGAATAGAGTCTCTATGGAGTCGTGATGTGATTAAGGGTGGTTGTAAGATAAGGAAAGCTTTGGTTCGAGTTTTTCCAGATTCTTTAAGGTATGTATAACATTCTATTTTTTGGGATTAATCTTATTTATGTGTTGGTTAAGTTATTATATGAAGATTACAAGATAACACTTGAAAGGGGAAGAGTTGTTGTTATCTTTTGTTGGGTTGTTTTAAGGCTATATATATATTGTTATGGCTGAAATTTCAAGTTTTATCTACTGCCTAAGATATGTAAATAATGTTCTTTATTGTGCTTAAGGTTAATCATGTGTTGTTTGAGTTGTTTGAGTTAAAATTTTTAAGATACTAATTGACATGGCATAAGGAATCATTATCTTTTTTGTGGGCTGTGTTGAGGCTATATATATGGTTGGTTGTGGCCGGAAATTATTATAAATAGTTTTATTATGTTTTGGCTGTTGTTGTTAATCTTATCTATGTGCTAATTCAGTGGATTGAAGAAGATAACATGAAAAATAAGAGGTTGACGATAAAGGTTAAGGTGCTAGGCGTGTGGACTATTTTTGAAGATTATTCTTATGATGTTTTGGGATAAAAATGATATGGTAAGTATAAGTATGATGTTATACAAGTTGTAGGCATATTCATGGAAAAAGAATTGGATTAAATTATATTTTGTTAATTGTAAATTGAGTTTGCCGCTCAAAATAGTTGTTGAAGTAATCAGAGAATTTATTGTGAATTATATTGTTGTTGTTTGGGATGTCTGGTGAGTTTTAATAACTTATGGGATGTAGTAAAAACAGGGGACGTGCTGTCCGTTCTTTTGTAGAATATTGATTTTGAAATATGAGAGTTACAATGCTTATATGATGACGACGAAGTCGGGTTACTCATTGTAGACGTAAGAAGATCATATTGAGCTTGGTTGACGATTGGAAAGAAGATTGCAAAGGTATGTTAAGGCTAAACCTTTCTTCATTTTGGCATGATCCCGTAACTACATGTGTTTGATAACGAGGCATAAAGAGATGTTCATACTCCCAAATTTATATACATTATCCTAGTCTCATAAGTTACAATATTCTCCCTTATCGGGACTTTATATTCAATTGAGTATTGTCTTCTTCCAGTCAAGAGAGAATGAAGGTATATATATATATATATATATATATATATATATATATATATATATATATATATATTACAGTATTTTCACCACCATCGAGCTATAATCGGTGGGTTGGCCCCTATTGGGCAACCTCTGATCAGATGGTAAGTTATATACCAAGCCTACTGCGGCCGAGCGCCTATGAGCGAGCCTACTACGGCAGAGCGGTTACACATACCGAGCCTTATAGGGTCGGACAACTATTTTGCTTACTATATTGAGAGAGATGAGTCAGTATCAGCAGGTAAGCATATCTTCAAATTTTATTTGACGCCCCAGGTATTTTCAGTTATTATATTAACAGTTCGATTTCAGATTTCAGTTATCTTGTTGCCTTATATATTCGGTACATTATTTCATACTGACTTTCCTTTTGGTGGGGACGCTGCATTTTATGCATGCGGGTACTAATAGACAGTTGGATAGACCTTCCGAGTAGACAAAGTTAAACATTAGCTTGGTTGGTAAGCTCTATTTCCTCGGAGTTACCAGGTAGATATCTTGGAGTCCATTTTATATATACAGGTTGGATGGGTAGATCGAGGCCCTGTCCCGACCATGATGCAATTCAGTTATTCCTAGAGGCTTGTAGACGAGTCCTGTACATTTTTATATCAGCATTGTGGCTTTATCAACCCTATGTAGATGTTTAGTTTGGTATTGCTGGTTGTAGACGTTATTTTCAGATGATTCAGAATATGGCCTCATCGGTCTAAGTTGAGGGTTACCCTCCAGAGTTCACAGTTACAGAGTGGTACGCTCAGGCCGAGTATGGCACCGGTTGCCGGCCACGCCTCTTCAGGTTTGGGGCGTGACAACTATTTATAGTTATATTTAGGAAATAAGATCATAGGATCAAGTCCCTCTTAGATAACAATAAAGGGGGCCATTGATCAACATGTAACGGCAGGCCATGAATGCCAAAATTCTTTGCAACGGCTGCCTATTTAATACTAGGGAATATTCTTCATTAAATGCCATATGGCGACAAATATTCAACCCGCTCCCGTTGATCGGGTTTCCCTTGGGGTTTATCCATTGTCAATTGCAACTGTTGTTTCCGGTCTTGGCTCTCACTCAATTTATTTTCCATCTGTCTCCGGTTTCACGTGTCACGCTATCATTCGATCATTCAATACGAACCAATTTGACCCTATGCAATGCACAATCTGCATGTTTGATGAAAAAATGCCATTAAGTAAAATTACAAGACTGTTACTGCAATTTGTTTGAGATTTAATTAGATCTTATTGAATTCGTTCATTTTGCTAAGTAAGAATATAAAATTCAAAGTATTTTTTTCTTCGGAAAAGAAAGGTAATCTGGTATTTTAAAAGACCGAAATAATACAATTACAAGAGCGTGACTACCAGACGCCCTACTATCGTATGTCCGTTCAAAGCTGAAATGCGCAACAGAACGGTGCTGTGGGGTAGTACATGCAAAACAAAAGAACTAGACATTCACACAACTTTGTAAAATGACCATATTGCCCTCCAGCTACATTCCGAGAGTCCTTTGCCACTCGGCCGGCTGAGACAACAACTGAATCTAGCACTCATCAAGCCATTGACACGTAAAGTATTTCAACTATTTTACGGCCACGATTCACTAGCATTTTTTTCTTTTTTATTTTCGCAACTAGCATTTTGTTCTGAACCTTTTAATTTTTATAAATTTATACCATTCAAATTTTATATTTTATTAATTTACCTCATATAGGGCCCGATTAATTATAATTTGCGCTATGTGAGACTCATTAAAAGAGGAAGCGCTTGATGGGAGGCTAGAAACCTGTGTTTAAGCCGTATTTTGCACTCTAGTTACTGCATTTTACTTGTGTTTGAGTTTAAATGATGGTGATTTACACTTATTACGTGTTTTATGCCTCGAAGAAAATGATTCCGAGTTAAAAAGATAACTTGGATCTAAATCGAATAAGTTTGAGTTTTGAATTCTAAGTAAAAGCCCAAAAATTTAAATCGGAATTGCGTTCGGGAGTCGATGACCAAGTCTGGATAACCAAAAATTGAAAAAAATATCACTCTGAGAAAAAAATATTGTTGTGCCGTGCGGTACGACGTGGCAGTGCATGTTAAGATCCCTGCTGAAAGTACCAGCCCTCTGAAGATTGCCATTGGCACGACGCTTGGGACGACGCGCGTCGCGCCGCGCCGCGCCACGCCTGTCCATTTTTCTTAGAGTAATTTCCTACTTCAGCTTGGAAAGTGTAGTTTTATCCGAACCCGCTTCTACACGGTATAACAATACCAAAAACATATTTTTGAGAGTATTTTTGACGTACGAAAGATTGGAGAAGCAACTAAGGCAAGAAGACACAAGAATTCATCAAGATTTCAACCAACAATCGGTGCAATATGAGAGTTTGTATCGAATAATTAGAATTAATGTTTTATATCTCTTAAAACCTTCTTGAGATGACTTTTTCCATTACTATGGAGTAATTTCGCTTAGGGTATTGACAAATACAATGTGTTAATAATTTGATTAAGCAGTCGATTCTTGACAATTGCTTGATTTAATTGATGGAGTTTTGAATTGTATTGTGAAGTTATTCATTATTTGATTTAATCAAAAGAGGAATTTCATATTGAATTTCTTTACATCTGATGCTCTAATTTTAATTGATTATTCAACTAGGTAATCGAAAGAGCCTCTTAAATTGTTAATCGAACTGGAAATAAGGATTATATTCATTGCAATTGTTCATCATGCTTCAATTGGATTATTTTCTAAAATTAAAGTTAATCGAAAGAGGAACCTTAATTGCACGTGTAATCTAATTATCTGATGAATTCGTGAGAATCAGCAGTATTATAGAGTTAACTAATTCAAGAATTGGATCGCGAGTCAATTATCTTGCACCTGTCTAGTCATTTACATTATTTCTCTCACTGATATTCTATGTTGCTCAACTTTTGTCTTCTGTGATCAATTGATAATTGCTTAAATTTCAGTAGTTAATTGTAGTTGATAATCATTTCAGTCTAGTATCAATTTTCCTGGATAGTAATTAACTAAAGATTATTCGAACATTGTTTAAATTCAATCCATGTGGAGACGATAATTAACTATACTATCTTTGACTAGCTAGCATAAATTTCGTGTTGTGTTTTGCGCTCATCAAATTTTGGCGTTGTTGCCGGAGATTGGCAATCAATAGTGCTTAAAATAGTTTTTGGTACTAATTCAGGAACCAATTTTATTTTTTGTATTCACGTTTTCTCACTTATGTGCAGGAAACATGTTTAACTTTTCTAGTGTACGACTCAATCTTCTTCAAATGAAGTGATACCTTACAAATCAGAGTTGGAGAAATACTTGCGACAACTGAGAAAAGAAAGAGGATTCACCAAAAGTTTCTTGGGGCAATCTTTAACCCAAGAACACATGGCAAAGAACGGTGATGATGGAGTCGATTTGGCTGCAAGAGAAGCAGCCCAATGAGCAAAATCAACTGCACGGGCAGCTGCCGAAGAAGGTCTAATAGATGATGAAATTGTTAATGGGAACGGAGGATGGAAATTCAACTTGAACCGGCCTCTTGTGGAAGACGTATTCGAAAAATGTGCGGGCAGATTACTGGGAGATTATTCTAGACCGGTCTACAATCAATGACAGTCCAATGTGAGACCCCCACCCATTGATATGAATAATTTTAAACTCAAGCAAGGAGTAATCCAGACCATTCAAAATAATTGTATCTTCAGAGGCAAACCCAACGAAGATCTTAACAGTCATCTGATGGACTTTGATGAGATCACGAACACATTCTGCTATAATGAAGCATCACATGATGCTATCTACCTCAGAGCATTTCCTTTCTCACTAAAGGATGATGCAAAGCAGTGAACCTACGGGATCTATCCGTACGTGGGAAGAGATATGTAACGATCCGGCCAGTCGTTTTAAAAGTTGTAGCCCAGTTTCCCTATTTACTGCTCATTCTGTACTTTATAACTATTATGTGACTTACCGGGGGTAGTCGGTTCAGGTCCAGTGAGATTTTGGAATGAATTGGAACGCTTAGTTCCAAGGTTTAAAGCTTAAGTTCAAATAGTGATTGGATATCGACTTATGTATAAACGACCCTGAAATAGAATTTTTATAATTCCAATAGCTCCGTATGGTGATTTTGGACTTAGGAGCATGTCTGAAATTTTATTTGGAAGTCCGTAGTTTAATTAGGCTTAAAATGGCAAAAATAGGAATTTAAGTTTGGAAGTTTGACCGGGAGTTGACTTTTTGATATCGGGGTCGGAATCCAGTTCCGAAAATTTTTATAATTCCGTTATGTCATTTATGACTTGTGTGCAAAATTTGAGGTCAACCGGACTTGATTTGATAGGTTTCGACATCGAATATAGAAGTTGGAAATTCTTAAGTTTCTTAAGCTTGAATTGGGATATGATTCATGGTTTTAGCATTGTTTGATATGATTTGAGGTTTCGACTAAATCCGTATGACGTTATAGGACTTGTTGGTATGATTTGATGGGTCCCGAGGGGTTTGGGTGTATTTATTATTTGGATCATTGATTGAGAGACTAGTAAGGTTAAGAAATTTAGGAGTTTGACCATGGTCAATATCGGGTCAAGATGACCTCTTTTCAGTATTTTGAATGTGCGAGCAGGTCCGTAGCATATTTTATGATTGAAATTCATATATGGTTTGTGCCAGGGAGGTTTCGGATGGTTAAGGGATCAAAAATTGAACTTAAACATTTGCTTCAAAAGCTGCTGCAATTTTTATTCTGCTGGAAATTCGGGGACAGGATCGAAGGCCGAGGATCGAGGGCCGAGGCGGAGGATCGAGGCCATGATCGAAGCCGAGGGTCGAGGCAGAGTATCGAGGCCGAGGGTCGAGGCAGAGGATCGAGGGCCTAGACATAACTATAAGTTATAAAGCAGGGGACTTGGTCCCATTTTCCATTTTTGTCAAATTGGAGCTTGGGGAGAGACAATTTTTGGGAGATTTTCAGAGAAAACATCGAGGTAAGTGTTCTTAACTCAATTATGGTTAGATTACCCCGAATCCATCATTTCTTTTCACTATTTAATTAGTGTTTTGAGATTGAAATTTGGGAAAATTTTAGAAATCTCATAGAAACGAATTTTTGAGATTTCGGTGTATTCGGAATCGGATTTGAGTGAAACTGGTATGGTTGGACTTGTAATTGAATGGGTTATCAAATTTTGTGAGTTTCGCCGGATTTTCGAGACGTGTGCCCCACGAGCAAGTTTTTTAGCTAATTTCAAATTTTACTAAAAAATATAGTATTTTCTTATAAAATTGATTCCTATAATTTTTGTTGACTGTATCGAATTATTTTGGCTAGATTCGAGCCATTCAGAGTTAGATAATCGAAGAAAAGGCCCATTAGTGGATTAAATTGGAGCAAGTCGAGGTAAGTGACTTGTCTAACTTTGTGGGGGGGGAGGGGGGAGGGAATTCCCCATAGGATTGGTATTGATGTGATAATTGTAATGTGTTAAAAGTTATGTACACGAGGTGATGAGTGTGTACACGGGTTAAATGTGGAAAACTCTAGTTTTGAAATTTGTTATATCTCTATCACACATTAATTAAATTATTTTATCCGATTATATTCATCATCATTGATCTATATTATATTCCTAAATTTGCCTAACAATTTTCCTACTAATTGTTTTTACATGTTTAGTCGAAACTTTGCTTTCTTTTATTCTGTGCATTATTTGAAGGTTGAATTTTCTTAAATTAAATATTATTAAAAATAAAGTATTTTACATTTAATAATTGGATGTTAAGTCAAGATGTTAAATTTGTGAAAATATTCAATTGCACCCGTTGCTACTCCACCTTCACAGCCAGCCAGAGGTGGAGGTCGGACATGTAGAGGTCGCCCTAGTGGGGGAGGCCAGGCCAGATATTATGCCCTTCCTGCTAGGACAGAGGCCTTTGCATATGATTCTGTTATCACATGTATTATTCCGGTCTATTATAGAGATGCATCAGTCTTATTTGATCCAGGCTCCACTTATCTTATGTGTCATCTTATTTTTCCCCATATTTGGGCGTGTCCCGTGATTCTTTGAGCTCTTCTGTTTATGTATCTACACCCGTAGGTGAATCTATTATTGTTGACCGCGTGTATCAGTCGTGTTTAATTGTTATCAGTGGTTTTGAGACCAGAGCTGATTTATTATTGCTCATTATGGTGGATTTCGATATTATTTTGGGCATGGACTGGTTGTCGCCCTATCACGCTATCCTTGATTGTTACGCCAAGACGGTGACGTTGGCTATGCCAGGTCTACCGCGACTAGAGTGGAGAGGTACCTTGGATCATGTTCCTAGCAGAGTTGTTTCATTTCTTAAAGCTAAACAAATGGTTGAGAAGGGGTGTGATGCGTATCTGGCCTATGTGAGAGATGTTATTGTTGATACTCCTACCGTGGAGTCAGTTCCTATAGTAAGGGATTTTTCTGATGTATTTCCAGCGTATCTTTCGGGTATGCTACCCGACATGGATATTGACTTTGGCATTGATTTGTTACCGAGCACTCAGCCCATTTCTTTTCCACCATATTGTATGGCCCTAGTAGAGTTGAAAGAATTAAAAGAACAATTACAGGAGTTGCTTGATAAGGGCTTCATTCGGACCGGTGTATCGCCTTGGGGTACTCATTTATTATTTGTGAAGAAGAAGGATGGTTCTATGTGGATGTGTATTGATTACCGCCAGCTGAACAAGGTTATAGTGAAGAACAAGTATCCATTGCCACGTATTGATGACCTATTTGATCAGCTTCAGGGTGCCAGAATGTTCTCTAAGATCGACTTGCGTTCAGGCTATCATCAGTTCAAGATTCGGGAGCCAGATATCCCGAAGACTGCTTTTAGGACTCGGTATGGTTATTATGAGTTCCTTGTAATATCATTTGGGCTAACCAGCGCCCCAACAGCATTTATGCACAAAGTGTATTTCAGCCCTATCTTGACTCTTTCGTCATTGTATTTATTGATGACATTCTGGTGTATTCCCGGAGTCAGGAGGATCATGAGAAACACTTGAGAATTGTGCTTCAAACTTTGACAGAAAAGAAGTTATATGCAAAAAATTCAAAGTGTGAATTGATTCAGTGGGAATTTTGGGTCATATAGTTTCATGTGAAGGGATCAAGGTGGATCCGAAGAAGATTGAAGCAGTGCAGAGTTGGTCCAGACCATCCTAAGCTACGGAGATCCAGTGTTTCCTTGGTTTAGCAGGGTATTATCGCTGATTTGTAGAGAGTTTCTCTTCTATTGCTGCACCTATGACCAAATTGAATAAAAAAAGGGTGCTCCATTCAGGTGGACCAAGGAATGTGAGGAGAGCTTCCAAAAGCTCAAGACAGCTTTGACTACAGCCCCAGTATTGGTATTACCTACAGGTTTAGGGTCTTATATTGTATATTGTGATGCATCGCGTATTGGTCTCGGCGCAGTGTTGATGCAAGACGGTAGGGTGATTTCCTACGTGTCCAGACAATTAAAGGTACATGAGAAGAATTATCCGGTCCATGACCTTGAGTTAGCAGCTATTGTTCATTCCTTGAAGATTTGGCGGCATTATTGGTACGGTGTCCATTGTGAGGTCTACACTGATCACTGGAGTCTACAAAATCTATTTAAATAGAAGGATCTTAATTTGCGGCAGCGGAGATGGTTGGAGTTGCTTAACGATTATGATATCACCATTCTCTATCATCCCATGAATACTAATGTAGTGCTCGATACCTTGAGTCGTAAGGCAGAGAGTTTGGGCAGCTTAGCATATTTACCGGTAGCAGAGAGGCCTTTAGCCTTGGATGTTCAGGCCTTGGCCAACCAGTTTGCCAGGTTGGATATTTCTGAGACGAGCCAAGTTTTAGCTTGTGTGGTTTCTCAGTCTTTTCTTTATGATCGTATCAGAGAGCGTCAGTATGATAACCCACATCTGCTTGTCCTTAAGGACATAGTTCAGTACGATGGTGCCAAGAAAGTCACTATTGGAGATGACGGTATATTACGGATACAGGGCAGGCTATGTGTGCCTAATGTAGATGGTTTGCGTGAGTTGATTCTCCAAGAGGCTCACAGTTCGCGGTACTCCATTTATCCGGGTGCTACAAAGATGTATCAGGACCTGAGACAACAGTATTGGTGGAGGCGGATGAAGAAAGACATAGTGGAGTATGCAACTCGGTGTCTCAATTGTCAGCAGGTAAAATATGAGCATCAACGGCCAGGTGGATTGCTTCAGAAGTTAGAAATTTCGATGTGAAAATGGGAGCAGATCGCTATAGATTTCGTTGTTGGGCTTCCACGGACTCAGCGGAAGTTTGATACAGTTTGGGTGATTGTGGATAGGCTGACCAAGTCAGCTTATTTCATTCCTGTGATGACTACCTATTCTTTCGAGCAGTTGGCTCAAGTCTATATTCGCGAGATTGTCAGACTTCGTGGCGTACCAGTATCTATCATCTCTGATCGGGGTACACAATTTACCTCACAGTTTTGGAGGGATGTAGAGCAAGAGTTTGGTACTCGTGTGGAGTTGAGAACAACATTTCACCCTCAGACATACGGGCAGTCCGAACGCACTATTCAGATATTGGAGGATATGCTTCATGCGTGTGTGATAGATTTTGGGGGTGCTTGGGATAAGTTCTTACCACTGCGGAGTTTGCTTACAATAACAATTATCAGTCGAGCATTCAGATGGTTCTATATGAGGCCTTGTATGGTAGGCGGTGCCGGTCTCCAGTGGGTTGGTTCGAACCGGGGGAGGCTAGGCTATTGGGTACAGACTTGGTTCAGGATGCCTTGGAAAAAGTTAAATTAATCTAGGATCGACCCGCCCTTCGTGATGTTGCATTCATGGTTGGTGAGCGGGTCTTGCTCCAGATTTTGCCTATGAAGGGTGTTATGAGGTTCAGGAAGAAGGGCAAGTTGAGCCCTAGGTATATTGGGCCTTTTGAGATTCTTGAAAGAGTTGGAGAGGTGGCTTATAGACATGCACTACCACCTAGTCTCTCTGCAGTTCATCCGGTATTCCATATTTCTATGCTCCAAAAGTATCACGGCGATCCGTCTCATATGTTAGACTTGAGTTCAGTTGGACAAGGATCTATCTTATGTTGAGGAACCAATGGCTATTTTCGACAGGCAGGTTCGAAAGTTGAGGTCAAAGAGCATTGCTTCCGTGAAGGTGCAGTGGAGAGGCTAGCTAGAAGGAGAAGCTACTTGGGAGACTGAGCGGGAGATGCAGAACAAATATCCACACCTATTTGAGACTCTAGGTATAATTCTAAACCTGTTCGAGGACAAATATTTATTTAAGAGGGGGAGGATGTAACGACCCGGCCAGTCGTTTTAAAAGTTGTTGCCCTGTTTCCCTATTTACTGCTCATTCTGTACTTTATAACTGTTATGTGACTTGTCGGGGTAGTCGGTTCAGGTCCGGTGAGGTTTTGGAATGAATTGGAACACTTAGTTTCAAGGTTTAAAGCTTAAGTTCAAATAGTGACCGGATGTCGAGTTATGTGTAAACGACCCCGGAATAGAATTTTGATGATTTCAAAAGCTCTGTATGGTGATTTTGGACTCAGGAGCGTGTCCGAAATTTTATTTGGAAGTCCGTAGTTAAATTAGGCTTGAAATGGCAAAAATAAGAATTTAAGTTTGGAAGTTTGACCGAGGAGTTGACTTTTTGATATCGGGGACGGAATCCAGTTCCAAAAATTTTCAATGCTCCGTGTCATTTATGACTTGTGTGCAAAATTTGAGGTCAATCAGACTTGATTTGATTAGTTTCGCCATCGAATGTAGAAGTTGAAAATTCTTAAGTTACTTAAGCTTGAATTGGAGTATGATTCATGGTTTTAGTGTTGTTTGATATAATTTGAGGTTTCAACTAAGTCCCTATGATGTTATAGGACTTGTTGGTATGATTTGACGGGTCCCGAGGGGCTTGGGTGTATTTGTTTTTTGGATCATTGGTTGAGAGACTAGTAAGGTTAAGAAATTTGGGAGTATGACCATGGTCAATATCGGGTCAAGATGACCTCTTTTCAGTGTTTTGAGTGCGCGAGCAGGTCCGTAGCGTATTTTATGATTGAAATTCATATATGGTTTGTGTCCGGGAGGTTTCGGATGGTTAACGAATCAAAAATTGGACTTAAACAGCTGCTGCAAAAGCTGCTTCAATTTTATTTTTGCTGGAAATTTGGGGGCAGGACCGAAGGCCGAGGATCGAAAGACTGAAGGCCAAGGATTGAGGCCGAGGATCGAGGTTCGAGGATCGAGGGCCAGGATTGAGGCCGAGGGTTGAGGATCGAGGGTCGAGGGCCTAGACAGAACTGTAAGTTATAAAGCAGGGGACTTCGTCCCATTTTTCATTTTTTGTCAAATTGGAGCTTGGGGAGAGGCGCATTTTGGGAGATTTTCAGAGAAAACATCAAGGTAAGTGTTCTTAAATAAATTATGGTTAGATTACCCGAATCCATCATTTGTTTTCACCATTTAATTAGTGTTTTGAGATTGAAATTTGGGAAACTTTTAGAAATCTCATAGAAACGAATTTTTGAGATTTCAGAGTCGGATTTGAGAGAAACTGGTATGGATGGACTCGTAATTGAATGGGTTGTCGGATTTTATGAGTTTCGCCAAATTTTTGAAACGTGGGCCCCATAGACGATTTTTAAGCTAATTCCGGATTTTATTAAAAAAATATAGTATTTTCTTATGAAATTAATTTCTATAATTTTTGTTGATTGTATCGAATTATTTTGGCTAGATTCGAGCCATTCATAGTTGGATAATCGAGGAAAAGGCCTACTAGTGGATTAAATTGGAGCAAGTCGAGGTAAGTGACTTGTCTAACTTTGTGTGGGGGAAATACCCCCTAGGATTGGTATTGATGTGATAATTGTAATGTGTTGAAAGTTATGTACACGAGGTGAAGAGTGTGTACACGGGCTAAATGTGAAAAACTCTGGTTTTTAAATTTGTGTATATCTCTGTCACATATTAATTAAATTATTTTATCCGATTATATTCATCATCATTGATCTATATTATATTCCTAAATTTACTGACAATTTTCCTACTAATTGTTTTTACCTGTTTAGTCGAAACTTTGCTTTCTTTTATTCTGTGCATTATTTGAAGGTTGAATTTTCTTAAACTAAATATTATTAAAAATGAAGTATTTTACATTTAATAATTTGATGTTAAGTCAAGATGTTAAATTTGTGAAAATATTATTTTTGCTAAATATTTTGTGAATATTTTTGTATTCATTATGATTGAGCCGTGAGCTCCGTATTGTAGAAATAATGGATATTATTTTGCTGAATATTTGGTGAAGACTTTTGTATTTTCTGTGATTGAGCTGTGAGCTCCTTATTGTAAAAAACTATTATGATTGTTGATTTATTTTGACAAGTTGAAAGAAGACTTTTGTATTTACTGTGATTGAGTCTTGAGCTCCTTATTGTGGAAAAATATTCTGGTTGTTGATTTATTTTGGCAAGTTGAAATATTTGGGCACTTGAGGTATAAATTGTGATATATTGTGATATTGATACGCATGCGGTGGTATAAGGTCTGGGTGTTGAAACGCATGCGGTAAGAATAAGGGTTGCTTGATACGCGTCGCTAGTAGGGGAACTACTAGAAGTCATGCGGTGTGATAAGGGTGGCTAAAACACGGGATGTTATTTCGGAAAAATAATATTTTCTTTAAAATTAAATGTGAAGGCTCCCGTGGTGATATAAGAAAATGAGATATTGTGAATTTATTTTTTATTTGGGACTACGAGGCGGTACCTCGGGAGTGCCCTTGTTGATATTTATTTATGGCCGCAGTTGCCTTTGATTATTATTGTAATTTTCTCAAAGTTGAAAATTCTGTTTGTTTCCACGAGGTATTATTTGCCCTTATTATGTGTAGTAAAAGGGTGACATACTATTTACTTGATTTATTTTCATTATCGTTTATTGTTATTATATTGTTAAACATGTCACCATGTCTTTTATTATTCCAGTAGGGCCTGACCTGACCTCGTCACTACTCTACCGAGGTTAGGCTTGGTACTTACTAAGTACTGGTGTGGTGTACTCATACTATGCTTCTGCACTTCTTTTTGTGCAGATCCAGGTACAACTTATCAGACCAGGCATCAGTAAACTAGTTGTACGAGGAAACTTCGAGGTATATCTGCCAGCGTCCGCAGACTCCTGAGTCCCCTTCTATCTTACTATGTTGTCTTCCTTATTTTCTATAGACTCTGATGTATAGAGACATAGAGAATAAATTCTTAGAAGCTTGTGATTTATTTCTATCGGGTTTTGGGAGTTGAAATTGTTAAATTACAGCTTTTATTTATTCGACTGTTAAGGATTAAATTTCAGTTTTGTATTCAGTTATATTATGTATTTATAGGCTTACCTAATCTTAGAGACTAGGTGCCATCACGACATCCTACAGAGGGAATTTGGGGTCGTGACAAGATAACTACTAAATTTCTAGACAAGTACTTCTCTACTGCTAAGACTGGAAAGATGAGAAAGGAGATTCACAATGTAACGACCCGACTGGTCGTTTTAAGCTCTAGTGCGTCGTTCAGGTATTATGACTTGTACGTGTGGTCGAAATTTAATTTCGGAAAGTTCGAAGTTGATTTGGAAAGAAAAAATTCTCATTTCGGAAGCTTTAAGTTGGAACGATTGACTAAGGTGTGATTTTTGAGTAAACGACCTCGGAATCGGGATTCGAAGGTTCCAACAGGTTCGTATGATAATTTTTGGACTTGGGCGTATGTCTGGATCGAGTTTTGGATGACCTGGGAGCATTTCGACGCCTATTATGGAAGTTGGCATTTTGGAAGAATTTCATAAATTTGAGTTGAAGTGCATTTCAATGTTATCAGTGTCCGTTTGGGATTCCGAGCCTGGGAATAGCTCCGTATGGTGATTCTGGTACTAGGAGCGCGTCCGAATGTGAATTTGTAGGTTCGTAGGTCATTTTGAGGTCTTTTGACGAAAGTTGGAATTTGGATGATTTTTGAGAAGTTTGATCGGGAGTGGACTTTTGATATCGGGGTCGGATTCCGTTTTTGGAGGTTGGAATAGGTCTGTAATGCGAATTATGACTTGTGTGCAAAATTTGAGGTCAATTGGACATGATTTGATAGGTTTCGGCATCGATTGTAGGAGTTTGAAGTTCTAAATTTTATTAAGTTTGAATTGGAGGATGATTCATTGTTTCAATGTTGTTGGATGTAATTTAAAGGCTCGACTAAGTTCGTAATGTGTTTTGGGATGTATTGGTATGATTGTTGAGGTCCCGAGGGCCTCGGGTGGATTCCAGATGGTTGACGGATCGAGTTTGGACTTGGAAGGAAAGTTGAAGCATCAGTCTTCTAGTGTAACCGCACCTACGAGGTTTTGGACGCAAGTGCGGAGCCGCAGAAGCAGCGAAGAGGGTCGCAGAAGCGGTTCTGGCTGGGGAAGACTGGGACCGCAGATGCGTTCGAGTTCCGTAGAAGCGGGATCGCACCTGCGCATGTGGAGCCGCAGAAGCGAAGGCGCAAAAGCGCGTATGGGGCCGCAGATGCGGAGTTGAGGGGCCTGAAGGAAGACTGCAAAAGCGGTATTTGGGCCGCACCTGCGGGACCGCAGAAGCAGTCAAGTGACCGCAGATGCGAGATGTCGCTGGGCAGTGTGCTCTTTTAAGAGCGGATTTTGGGTCATTTATACCTCATTTTCTCCATGGGAGCCGACCTAGGAGCGATTTTGAAGCACTATTTTCACCATCAATCATGAGGTAAGTGATTTGTACTAGTTGCGAGTTAAATACAAGGTTTATACATGGATTTAGACATGAAAATTTGTAGAAATTTGGAATTTTGAAGAAAAACCTAGAAATTGGTATTTTTGGATTTTGACCATGAATTTGGGCATGGAATTGAGAATAAATCATATCTTTGAGTTCGTAATGTTATGAGTAATGTTTATCTTCGAAAATATTTGGAATCCAGACACGTGGGCCCAAGGGTGATTTTTATCGACTTTTCGAGCGGAGTTGAAAATTATTGTGAATTAAATTATTATGAGTGTTAGAGTATATATTTATAGATTTGCACCTTTATTGACTAGTTTTGGAGAATTGGGCATCAGTTTGAGTTGTTGGAAGGGCTTGGGAGCCGGTTGTAGAATTTTGGAGCGAGGTAAGACTCCTTTCTAACCTTGTAAGAGGGAATTAAACCCATAGGTGAATCAAATCATTATGTGCTTCTATTTGTGAGGGAATAGGTATGCACGAGGTGACGAGAGTCTGTGCGTAGCTACTATTATGCTTATGTCCGGGTAGTCTAGGACCCATATCATGTTGTACTTGTGATGTTGTGCCCTACATGTTAAATTAATTGTTTAAAATATTTAGAAACTCGATAAAGGAATTGTAAAAAGGTTAAACTTCATTTACTTGACCGTTAAATGGGAATTTGAAATTTTTGGAATATTTTCCCCTTAATAAATCTTGAATTGGTTGTTTAATGTGTTTTCTCTTTTGTGGAGCGGGCTGAACGCCTCGGTAGCAGATAGATGCATCTATGGTTTGTGCCGCTTGACCCTCGGCAGTGCACAATTTAAATATTATCTTGGACCGGGCCGTACGACCTCAGAATGTTTTGCGCATGGTATATTTTTGGAATTGATAATAATTGACATTGCTTTCATTGGCCCGAGATACAAAAATGTTAAATGACGAAAATAAATTTGGAAATTTCTTATGAACAAAAGAATTTTTTTACTTATTTCCTGATATTGAGCTTACAGCCGTTCTACGTAATCCATGCTTAATTATATCATTGACATTTTATTTATAGCCCATAGTAAGTGTCGAAGTCGACCCCTCGTCACTACTTCTTCGAGGTTAGGCGGGATACTTACTAGGTATGTGTTGATTTACGTACTCATACTATACTTGCTGAACATTTTTGTGCAGGTGCATATATGTCTAGTGGCCATGTGGGCGCAAAGGCACAGTTATTGCGGGGATTTAGGTGAGCTGCATTACACGTTACGACTCCACAAACAACAGAGTCTCCTACAGAGTATTTACATTTCTCCTATCCGAATTTGTATTTCGGACAAATATTGTATTTTATTTTACATTCCTAGTTGAGGCTCATGCACTTGTGACATCGGGTTTTGGGGTGATTTGGGTTGTCCTGTATTAAAATTGTTAATAATATTATTATTTACTCTGTAAATTCCACCTTTTACTGTTTAATTGAATGAAATATGATTTCAAAAACAATTAAATGAGAACTCAGTTAAGTATTTATTTTTGGCTTGCCTGACAGTGGTGTACGGCGCCATCATGACCTTTAATGGATTTTGGGTTGTGACAACATGATATCAGAGCATTAGGTTCACTTAGGTCTCACGAGTCATGAGCGAGTCTAGTAGAGTCTTGCGGATCGGTACGGAAACGTCTGTACTTATCTTCGAGAGGCTACATGATTGTTAGGAGCACTTACCTTCTTGATTCCTCATCGTGTGATTCGACTCCTTTGAGGCTTATGTCTTCATTCCCTTCCTATTCAGTCTTATGCGACGTGAAGCGCTTATTATAAATTGGGAATCGAAGAATTTTAATGGTACTACAGATGTGGTGCAAGATGTTTCTCCCTGCGTATTTGATTGGGCTATTGTCGTCTCCTTGCGGAAGGTCATTCTATCGTTGTAGCTCAGTATCAGTATTACCTAAGGTTTTGAGGTTTGGCATCGATTGTTATGATGATTCGTTTGTTGCTATCGCACCGTGTTGGTGTAATTGTAGGATGTTTGTCTATGCGTCAAAGCAGTGAATGACTTGGAAGGAGGTTTACTCAGTGTATGATTCAGAGATCCATTATTTTATTTCCGGCGAAGGAAAGGCAATCGGACTATGAATGTTCAGGTTTGGGTTGACGGAGTAACGAGACTTGGTATTTTGAGCATGGTGGAATTTTCATCTGTGATGTGGTGTCGTCGCCCTGGATTGAATGTGTTAAGTTCGCCGATGTTATGGTCTTCATCAATTTGCCTTTGGGGCAGGGTAGTGTGAAATAGTAGTGGGGATGCGGTTGTCAGAGATTGCAGTATGCGGTGATTCAGGACTTAATCGGTGGTCCGGGTGGTGAAGGCTCAAGGAAGATGATCTTCAGATAGGTTTAAAGTTGGTAGTGATCGAATGGTTCAAGTGCTACATAGGTAGATTTTGATTTAAGGCAACAACTGGGCAGCGAAGGATGAGGAAGAACATGTGGGAGGTGTCTTGCGGTGGTTAAATTTATAGAAGGCCAAGTGTGAGAAACAGAAGTCGGGTAGTTGCTTAAAGGAGATGGTTTGACTAAAGTGGGAGAGCGGCAGAGTAGCATATGGGTTCTGTGGTAGGATAGCTACACGCGTTGATGAAAGTTTAGAGTGATTTGGAACTCATGGTGGACAGTGACTAAGTCTACGAACTTAATTTGGAATATTGGCTGCTATAGAAGAAGGGTTGGATACGACGGAAAGGAGTTGCATGATATGAATAAGGATACAATATGACTTTGGATTGGAATGTATCGTAGCACGTTTAGTTGATGTCAATGAGGAGTGAACGGGATTATATAGCTGGTGAATGAGTACGGGCACCGGTGGGCTATTTCTGGTGAGCAGGTTAACTGTTGCGTGGTGTTGATGAAGCTTCTACGAAGAATTTTACTGGTTATCTGGTAAGAGCTCG
This sequence comes from Nicotiana tomentosiformis, assembly GCF_000390325.3. NCBI lineage: Eukaryota > Viridiplantae > Streptophyta > Magnoliopsida > Solanales > Solanaceae > Nicotiana > Nicotiana tomentosiformis. The sequence continues at coordinate 77,157,469 of NC_090815.1, forward strand.
AATGTGTAAATATGGCTAGTGACTCAAAGCGTTCATGAAATGGTTAACAGGAAGATTTCGAGGAATTTGGCGGGTCGATTGCGCAAAGTCATGTCAGTAAGGAAGGAGGAATCTTGGTAAGTTCCAGGGTCATGTAATAGTAGCTTCAAGCTTAAGTGGGAGAGCCCCGCCGCCTACGATTGGATTGTATGGTTATCTACTTGTGAGGTTTCTGGTTAGAAGCATATTGATAGGTCATTACGACTAAGGAAAGAAAACATCAGCGGCAATTTGAGCAAAGGATTTGAGGAATGTGTGTTATATTTTATCGGTTTATGTTCAGGTTTTGGGAAGAATTAGCGTTTATGCTTCGTGTAGATGTGATGTACAAGGAAAGGAATTCAGCCGGTTGCTTCTTTGAAAGGGTGTTCATGTGCCAGCATGGCTTTGGAGTTTGATTATATTTCGGAACAAGTCAGAATGGGTGACTCTCAACAATGCGGTAACTAAGCATTTCGAGCCAGTAGTATGGTTAAGTATCCAGCTTTTGCAGTGGATTATGAAAAGGGCTTGGAGTGTTCTATGTTCTCATCAGTCTGCGGCGTAGCATTGGAGGAATGGGAGAAAATAACTTCGGATTCATCGAGGGATTTTCAGAATGGGTGTACTAGTTGAAGATGCGAATATGCGCATAAGGAGGGTATGAGATGGTTCGCGGGTTTTGAAGACAACGTGGGCTCATGAAATAAGGTCACTCAAGATGAGTGTGGATTTGGGTTCATGATGTTTTGAATGAAGCTATTATTATTCCGAAGGCAAGTCCGAAGTAAATTAGAAGAAGTGGCTCGGTTGGTAAGGTTGAATCAGCACGGTTATGGCAGTGACCAATTTCTCTAGCGTGAAGTTATACATATGGTTTGTGGTTGTACACTTGGGCTTGAGTGCCACCAGAACTTGGTTGATTTGGGAGGTATTCAATTCATATGGCATATTGTGTGAAAATGGATTCCTGAAGGGACATGGTGGATTAAACCACTACTCGAGGTTGTAATTTCTGCAGTTATCAGAATTCAGTCACGTGTTGCAATGGTTCTACTGAAATGAGTCAAGTGAGAGGTTCCTATATGATGAAGTGTGTATTCTATTAGTGGTTCAGGAGTTATGATGAAATTCTTGTACTCTTGCGCATTGGCATGATTAGGTGCAGGGAGTAGCATGTGAATTGGAAGTTGAGGATCAAGGTTGCGGTTCGGTGTTGACAAGAATGTCACGAGCTCGGATGATCAGGGAAGAATTCAGATGTTTAGAGTGAGCTGGTATTGTCTTTAGCGTCACCTGAGATCGGTGTCCTATGTAAGAGGCTTGGTGTACTGATTTGCGGCTTCTTGGTTTGCTTTACAGCATTAGTGTGGCCGGTGGTATGGATGTGCCAAATTGTTACTTGGTGCGGAAGGTCGTGGGAGTCTATCCCACGGGAAGATTGTATAAGTGTGACATGTAGTCACTGGATTGATTAAAGATTGGAACCAAGTATGGAGATTTGGTATTATTGCTAATGTGAGAGTTTAGGCCTGAAATGCGCTCTATTTAGTTGGTTGTGAATTGTGGAAGTTTGTTCCGGATTTGACGGTTATTCTTATGTGTCATGGGGAAATGGGTTGTTGTGGATCCTTGAAAGGTTATTAGCCCAGTGCGGTGTAACGACCCGGCCGGTCATTTTGAGTGTATTAGCCCCGATCCCCTATTTACTGTTTCCCCCATACCTTTTTCTGTTTAAGTGACTTGCCGAGAGGTTTTGTTTTTAGTTTCGGAGTGTTTCAGGACACTTAGTCCCTAAAACGGGAGCTTAAGTCTTAGGATTTTTGACTGTAGTCGAAATTGTGTGAAGACGACCCCGGAATGGAGTTCTATTGGTTCCCTTAGCTCCGTTAGGTGGTTTTGGACTTAGGGGCGTGTCTGGATTGTGTTTTGGAGGTTCGTAGCTTATTTAGACTTGAATTGGCAAAAGTCGAATTTTTGGAGTTTTGGACCGGTAGTGGAAATTTTGATATCGAGGTCAAATTTCCGATTCCGAAAGTTGGAGTAGGTCCGTAATGTTGATTATGACTTGTGTGTAAAATTTGAGGTCAATCGTACGTGATTTGATAGGTTTCGGCATCGGTTGTAGAAATTTGAAGATTTAAGTTCATTAAGCTTGAATTGGTGTACGATTCGTATTTTTGTTATTTTTTGATGTGGTTAGAGGGATCGACCAAGTTCATATGGTGTTTTAGGATTAGTTGGTATGTTTGGTTGAGGTCCCGGGGGCCTCGGGTGAGTTTCGGACGCCCAATGGATCGATTTTTAGACTTAGGAGGTTGCTGAAGTTTTCTGGTGTCTGAGTTATGGTTTCCTTATACGCGATTGCGTGGGGTGATCTGCGATCGCGTAGGCTTAGCTAGGCAGAGGATGGAATTGTTCTTCGCGTTCGCGGACATGGGCATGCGAATGCGTAGTGATGTGTGGTGGTGCTTCGCGAATGCAGAGACAAGGTCGCGTTCGCGTAGGATTAAATGGACCAAAGCTGGGCCACGCGCTTTGGTCATCGCGAAAGCGTGAGTATGGGAGCTAGAGCATCGCGTTCGCGTGGTGTTTTACATGATCGATAGAGTTAATTTCTGGGGCAGCAATGTTGTTCTTCGCAATCGCGAGGCTATTTCCGCGATCGCGATTAAGGAATCACTGGGCAGTATTAAAGTTTCCAAAAACTGGGGTTTTGCTATTTTATCAAAAACTTGAGTTGGGAGCTCGGATTTTGGACGAGGTATTGAGGGATTTTTAGAGATATCGATTGGGTAACGATTCTTAACTCCTTTATGGTTATATTCCACTAATCTATGGTTGATTTCATCATTTAATATCATATTTTGGGGTTGAAATTGGGAAATATTTAGAAGAAGTTCTTCAACCAAGATTTTGAGTTTTGAAAGGGGATTTGTGGTCGGATTTGAGTAATTTTTATATGGTTAGACTCGTGAGTGAATGGGTGTTCGTATTTTATGACTTTTACCCGATTTCGAGACGTGGGCCCGGATCGACTTTTTAGGACGGATTTCAGAATTTTTATTAAAATCTTGATTTCATTAATTGGACTAGTCTATTGTAGTTGTATTTATGATATGTAATTGTTTTTTGCTAGATTTGGGCCGTTCGAAACTCCTCGTAGGATTTGTACTATTTTTGATATATGAGCGTTGTGTACGTGAGGTGACGAGTACGTACACGAGCTAATTGTGTAAAAACCCAATTTTTCTACTAAGTAGTAACCTGATTTCTTTCTTATTTGAGTTTCATCAGCATATGTAGTATCCTGCTAGATTAGAATAACATGTCTACTTGCCTTAACTATTTTCTTGAACTACGTTCAGCATGTTTAGTGAATTTACATGTCTTTGCTTAACTGGTACTTAGGTTGAACTGTAGAATTTCGTGCCGTGACTATTGAATTCTATTGTTTAGATGCATATTTACTTTGGGACTACGGAACGGTATTCCGGGAGATCCCCATGTACTTCATATTCACTTTGGGACTACGGAACGGTATTCCGGGAGATCCCCCTATCTTGCATATTTACTTTGGGACTACGCAATGGTATTCCGGGAGATCCCCATGTACTGCATATTTACTTTGGGACTATGGGAGGTATCTCGGGAGATTTCCCTATTGTTATTCTCTGTGTACTGAGCTGTTGTCTTCTATGATTTCATTCTTGTTAAATTTTAGTCTTTATTTTACTACGGTATTTCATTTTATCTTGTGTTATTATCTATATACCAGTAGGGCCCTGACCTGACCTCGTCACTACTCGACCAAGGTTAGGCTTGGCACTTACTGGGTACCGATTGTGGTGTACTCATGCTACTCTTCTGCACATGTTTTTCGTGTGCAGATCCAGGTGCTCCTTAACAGCCGCACTATCAGTGAGCCGGGACAGCTTTGGAGACTTCAAAGTATATCTTTCGCGTCCGCATACCTCGGAGTACCCTTCTACTCTTCGCCATGTCCATTATCTTTTGATAGACTCTGATCTATAGAGACACTAGATTTTCCTTCTGTAGTTTGTGATTCACGATGTTCTGGGTTTTGGGAATGCTATGTAGTATACTAAGGAGCTGGTTATTGTACATGCCAAGCAACATGGTATTCAGTTATGGTGTTATTGCTACAGTTAGTTGTTGAATTTATGTTTTTATTTCATTATTTCGCACATGTTAGGCTTACCTAGTCACAGAGACTAGGTGTCGTCACGACGTCACACGGAGGGGAAATTGGGTTGTGACAAGTTGGTATCAGAGCTCTAGGTTCGTAGGTGTCGTGAGTCACAAGCCGGTTTATTAGAGTCTCGCGGATCGGTACAGAGACGTCTGTACTTATCTTCGGGAGGCTATGGAACTGTTAGTAAAATTTCACTACTTTGATTCCTTGTCGTGCGAAAATTGTTGACTTCAAAAATTCCAAACTTCTGTATTCTATTCTCTCACACATGGTGAGGACACATACAAGCGGATCTGATGACCAGGCACCCGCGCCCCCTGCTAGAGCCGCGAGAGGCCGGGGCCGGGATAGAGGTCGAGGACATCCACGTGGTGCAGCCAGAGCACCCGCACGAGTTGCTACAAAGGAGCCCCCAGTAGCTCCAGCTGGAGGGCAGACACCTGAGGTACCCGTTTATGCACCAGCCCTCCAGGAGACTCTAGCCCAGTTTCTGAGCATGTTCAGCACCTTAGCTCAGGCTGGATTGATTCCACTTGCTCCTGCCACATCTCAGGCCGGGGGAGGAGCACAGACTCCCGTTGTCGGTACTCTGGAGTAGCTGGTCCAGGTAGACCAGTTTCTAGAGATTGTACCACACAGCTGGAAGCTCCAGCTCAGCCCGTGTTTAGGGCAGCAACTTCTAAGGTGGAGCAGCTCAGACTTGAAAGGTACAAAAATTACCACCCACCTACCTTCAGCGGATTGGCTATAAATGATTCTTAGGGTTTTCTGAATGAGTGTCATCGTATTCTCCATACTATGGGTATAGCGGATACGAGCGGGGTTTCTTTTACTATATTCTAGCTTAGAGGAGCAGCCTATTAGTGGTGGCATGCTTATGAGCTGAGTAGTCTGGATGAGGCAGTTTCACTTAGATGAACTCAGTTCTCGGACATGTTTTTGAGAGAGTATGTCCCCTAGAGCCACAGGGACTCATGGCGCGCGGAGTTTTAGCAGCTACACCAGGGATCTATGACTGTGTCAGAGTATGCAGTCTGTTTCAGTGATTTGGCCCGACATGCACCGGCCTTGGTTGTCACAGTTCGAGAGAGGGTTCGACGGTTTATTGAGGGACTCCGCCCCAGTATCCGGATTAGTATGGCCAGAGAGTTAGAGATGGATATTTCTTATCAGTAGGTTGTGAGTATCGCCAGGAGATTAGAGGGCATGCTTGCCCAGGACAGAGAGGAGAGAGAGGCCAAGAGGTCTCGAGAGACTGGTTATTATTCTAGAGCTCGTGTTTTAGCAGCTCGCCATGGTAGGGGTTATGTGATCCGCCCCATTCATTCGGCTCTTCCAGCCGCCAGCGGTGATCCAGCTCCTTCTAGGCCCGAAGAGCCTTATTATGCACCACCAGTATCTAGTGTGCCTCCTGCACGGGGTGTTGCTAGCGGCCAGTCCAGCAAATCTGGCCCGAGCCAGCCACAGCAGCCACGCCCTCCCAGAGCTTGTTTTGAGTGTGGTGACACTTGCCATATTGTGAGGGATTACCCCAGATTTAGGAGGGGTGTACCTCCACAGACTTCTCAGCCACAGCGTGCTCTACCAGGTCCCCAGGCTATGATTACAGCACCAGCTGCCACCCCACCTGCTCAGCCAGCCCGAGGTGGAGGTCGGGGAGGTAAAGGTCACCCCATAGGGGAAGGCCAGGCCAGATATTATGCCCTTGCTGCTCATATAGAGGCAGTCGCTTCTGATTATGTCATTACAGGTATTGTCCTGGTCTGTCATAGAGATGTGTCGGTATTATTTGACCCAGGCTCTACATATTCTTTTGCTTCCTCTTATTTTGCCTCGTATTTGGGCGTATCAAGAGATTCTTTGAGTTTCCCTATTTATGTGTCTACTCCTGTGGGAGATTCTCTTGTTGTGGACCGCATGTATCGGTCGTGTTTGATTGCTCTTAGTGGTTTTGAGACCAGAGCCTATTTATTATTGCTCAGCATGGTGGACTTTGATATTATTTTAGGCATGGACTGGTTGTCGCCCCATTATTCTATTCTTGATAATCACGCTAAGACCCTGACGCTGGCTATGCCAGGTTTATCGCGATTAGAGTGGAGTGGTACCTTAGTATATACTCCCAGCAGAGTTATTTCATTTCTTAAACCTCAACGAATAGTTGAGAAGGGGTGTGACGCGTATCTAGCTTATGTGAGAGATGTCAGTACTGATACCCCTATAGTTGAGTCACTTCCAGTAGTGAGGGACTTTCCAGATGTGTTTTCAGCTGATCTTCCGGGCATGCCGCCCGACAGAGATATTGATTTTGGAATTGATTTGTTGTCGGGCACTCAGCCCATCTCTATTCCTCCATATCGTATGGCTCCTCCTGAATTGAAGGAGTTGAAGGAGCAGTTACATGAGTTGCTTGATAAGGGCTTCATTCGGTCCAGTGTGTCACCTTGGGGTGCCCTGTCTTATTTATGAAGAAGAAGGATGGTTCTATGCGGATATGTATTGATTATTGCCAATTGAACAAAGTCACAGTGAAGAACATGTATCAATTGCCTCATATTGATGACCTATTTGATCAGTTATAGGGTTCTAGAGTGTTTTCCAAGATTGACTTGCGTTCAGGTTATCATCAGTTGAAGATTCGGGAGCCAGATATCTCGAAGACTGCTTTCAGGACTTGGTATGGTCACTATGAGTTTCTTGTTATGTCTTTTGGGCTGACCAATACCCCAACAGCTTTTATGCACTTGATGCATAGTGTGTTCTGTCCCTCTATGGACTCCTTTGTCATCGTGTTCATTGATGACATTCTGGTGTACTCCCGGTCTCGATTGTGCTCCAGACTTTGAGAGAAAAGAAATTATATGCAAAATTTTCAAAATGTGAGTTTTGGCTAGACTCAGTGGCATTCTTGGGTCATATAGTATCGAGTGATGGGATCCAGGTGGATCCGAAGAAGATTTAAGCAGTGCAGAGTTGTCCCGGACCATCCTCAGCTACAGAGATCTGGAGTTTTCTTGGTTTGGCCAGGTATTACCGTCGATTTGTACAGGGTTTCCCGTCTATTGTAGCACATATGACCAGGCTGACCCAGAAGGGAGCTCCGTTCAGGTGGACAGAGGAATGTGAGGAGAGCTTTCAGAAGCTCAAGACAGCTTTGACTACATCCCCAATATTGGTATTGCCTACAGGTTCGGGGTTTTATAATATATATTGTGATGCATCGCGGATTGGTCTCGGAGCGGTGTTGATGCAGGACGGTAAGGTGATTGCCTACGCGTCCAGACAACTGAAGGTGCATGAAAAGACCTATCCTATCCACGACCTTGAGTTAGCAGCTATTGTTCATGCAGTATGGTACAAAATAGTGATATCATAGTCCTTAAGTAGCTCCAACCACCTCCGCTGACGCAAGTTAAGATCTTTTTGCTTGAACAGATGCTGCAAACTCCGATAATCGGTGTAAATCTCACAAGGAACATCGTACAAATAATGCCGCCAAATCTTTAACCAAGTGATTGTTACTTTGAGAGGATGCATTAATATCATTATTTGCTGCATTTTAGCTGTCATATATCACTATTATTTTTGAAATTTCGGAAAAATATTATTTTTTGTTTCAGTCAAACTTGATATGAAATTTCAGTAAAATCTTAAATGTTGAACTTGAGAGCATGCCTACCCTTTTATATTGGAAAGTGTTGTATTTGGACTTAGTTGAGAAGCTCATCACGCCAATGTGGTGGCCGATGCTTTGAGTCGTTGGGCAGAGAGTTTGGGGAGCTTAGCATATCTACCAGCAGCAGAGAGGCTCATGGTGTTGGATGTTCAGGCCTTAGCTAGCCAGTTTGTAAGATTGGATATTTCTTAGCCAAGTCGAGTATTGGCTTGTGTGGTCTCTCGGTCTTCTCTTTATGATCATTTCGGGGAGCGTCAATATGATGACCCCCATCTGCTTGTCCTTAAGGACATGGTCCAGCACGGTGATGCTAAGGAGGTCACTATTGGAGATGATGGTGCAGTGAGGATGCAGGGGAGGCTATGTGTGCCCAATGTAGATGGAATGCGTGAGTTTATTCTCCAGGAGGCTCACAGTTCGCGGTACTCTGTTCATCCGGGTGCCGCAAAGATGTATCAGAACTTGAGGAAGCATTACTAGTAGAGGAGGATGAAGAAGTACATAGTAGAGTATGTGGCTCGATGTCTAAATTTCCAGCAGGTGAAGTATGAGCATCAACGGCCAGGTGGGTTGCTTCAGAAGTTGGAGATTCTGGAATGGAAATGGGAGCGGATCACTATGGATTTCGTTGTTGGACTCCCACAGACTCAGCGAAGGTTTGATGCAGTTTGGGTGATTGTGGATAAGCTGACTAAGTCGGCTCATTTCATTCCCATGATGACTACCTATTCTTTTGAGCAACTAGCTCGAATCTACATCTGTGATATCGTCAGGCTTCATGGTGTACCGGTATCGATTATCTCTGACCGGGGTACGCAGTTTACATCATGATTTTGGAGAGTCATGCAACAGGAGTTGGGTACTAGAGTGGAGCTGAGCACAACATTTCACCCTCAGACGGACGGACAGTCCGAGCGCACTATTCAGATACTGGAGGATATGCTCTGCGCTTGTGTGATAGATTTTGGGGGTGCTTGGACCAGTTCTTGCCACTTGCGGAGTTTGCTTACAATAACAGTTATCAGTCCAACATTCAGATGGCACCGTATGAGGCTCTGTATGGTAGGCGGTGTCGGTCCTTAGTGGGTTGGTTCGAGCCGGGCGACGCCAGATTATTGGGTACGGACTTGGTTCAGGATGCCTTGAAAAAGGCTAAGGTGATTCAGGATAGACTTCGCACAGCCCAATCCAGACAGAAGAGTTACGCGAACCGAAAGGTTCGCGATGTTGCATTCATGGTTGGAGGGCGCGTCTTGCTCCGGGTTTTGCCTATGAAGGGCGTTATAAGATTTGGAAAGAAGGGCAAGCTGAGCCCAAGGTTTATTGGTCTCTTTGAGGAGTTGCGGCGAATTGGGGAAGTTGCTTATGAGCTTGCCTTACCTCCCAGCCTAGCAGGAGTTCATCCGATATTTCATGTTTTGATACTCCAGAAGTATCACAGCGATCCGTCTCATGTATTGGATTTCAGCTCAGTCCAATTGGATAAGAATCTATCTTATGTTGAGGGGCCAGTGGCTATTTTAGACAGGCAGGTCAGAAAGCTGAGGTCAAAGAACATTGCTTCCGTGAAGGTTCAGTAGAGGGGATAGTCGGTCGAGGAGGCGACTTGGGAGACCGAGCAGGATATGCGCAACCGTTATCCTCATCTTTTCACCACCTCAGGTATGTCTCTATGCTCGTTCGAAGATGAATGATTGTTTTAATAGTGGGAGGATGTAATGACCCGGCTGGTCGTTTTGAGTGTATTAGCCCTGATCCCCTATTTACTATTTCCCCCGTACCCTTTCCTCCTTAAGTGACTTGCCGGGAGGTTTTGTTTTTGGTTTCGGATTGTTTCGGGACACTTAGTCCCTAAAATAGGAGCTTAAGTCTTAGGATTTTTGACCGTAGTCGGAACTGTGTGAAGACGACTCCAGAATGGAGTTCCCTCAGTTTCGTTAGCTCCGTTAGGTGATTTTGGACTTAGGGGCGTGTCCAGATTGTGTTTTGGAGGTCCGTAGCTTATTTAGACTTGAATTGGCGAAAGTCGAATTTTTGAAGTTTTGGACCGGAAGTGAATATTTTGATATCGGGGTTGGATTTCCGATTCCGGAAGTTGGAGTAGGTCCGTAATGTTGATTATGACTTGTGTGTAAAATTTGAGGTCAATCGAACGTGATTTGGTAGGTTTCGGCATCGGTTGTAGAAGTATGAACATTTAAGTTCATTAAGCTTGAATTAGTGTGCGATTCGTGTTTTTGTTGTTGTTTGATGTGGTTAGAGGGCTCGACCAAGTTCGTATGGTATTTTAGGATTGGTTGGTATGTTTGGTTGAGGTCCCGGGGGCCTCGAGTGAATTTCGGACGCCCAACGGATCGATTTTTGGACTTAGGAGGTTGCAGAAGTTTTTTGGTGGTTGAGTTCTGGTTTACTTATCCGCGATCGCGTGGGGTGATCTGCGATCGCGTAGGCTTATCTGGGCAGAGGATGGAATTGTTCTTCGCATTCGCGTACATGGGCATGCGAACGCGTAGTGATGTAAGGTGGTGCTTCGCGAACGCAGAGATAAGGTCGCGTTCGCGTAGGGTTAAGTGGACCAAAGATGGGCCACGTGCTTTGCTCATCACGAACGCGTGAGGATGTTCGCGATCGCGTGAGTATGGGAGCCAGAGCATCGCATTCACGTGGTGTTTTACGTGATTGCATAGAGTTAATTTCTGGGGCAGCAAAGTTGTTCTTTGCGATCGCGAGGCTATTTCCGCGATCGCGATTAAGGAATCACTGGGCAGTATTAAAGTTTTCAAAAATGGGGGTTTTGCCATTTTATCAAAAACTTGAGTTAGGAGCTCGGATTTTTGACGAGGTATTGAGAGATTTTCAGAGATATTGATTGGGTAACGATTCTTAACTCCTTTATGGTTATATTCCACTAATCTTTGGTTGATTTCATCATTTAATTTCGGATTTTGGGATTGAAATTGGAAAATATTTGGAAGAACTTCTTCAACCAATATTTTGCGTTTTGAAAGGGGATTTGTGGTCGGATTTGAGTAATTTTTATATGGTTAGACTCATGAGTGAATGAGTGTTCGTATTTTGTGACTTTTACCCGATTCCGAGACGTGGGCCCGGGTCGACTTTTTAGGACGGATTTCGGAATTTTTATTAAAATCTTGATTTCTTTAATTGGACTAGTCTATTATAGTTGTATTTATGATATGTAATTATTTTTGGCTAGATTTGGGCCGTTCGGAGTCGAATATTCGTGGAAAGGACATTGTGACCGATTGATTGAGCTTGGTTCGAGGTAAGTGGCTTGCCTCACTTTATGTAGGGGAACTCCCCGTAGGATTTGTACTATTTTTGATATATGAGCGTCGTGTACGTGAGGTGACGAGTACGTACATGGGCTAATTGTGTAAAACCTCAATTTTTCTACTAAGTAATAACCTGACTTCTTTCTTATCTGAGTTTCATCAGCATATGTAGTATCCTGCTAGATTAGAATAGCATGTCTACTTGCCTTAATTGTTTACTTGAACTACATGCAGCATGTTTAGTGAATTTACATGTCTTTTCTTAACTGGTACTTAGGTTGAACTGTAGAATTTCGTGCTGTGACTATTGAATTCTATTATTTAGCTGCATATTTACTTTGGGAAAACGGAACGGTATTCCGGGAGATTCTCCTGTCTTGCATATTTACTTTGGGACTACAGAATGGTATTCCGAGAGATCCCCCTGTACTGCATATTTACTTTGAGACTATGAGACGGTATCTCGGGAGATTTCCCTGTTGTTATTCTCTGTGTACTGAGTTGTTGTCTTCTATGATTTCACTTTTGTTAAATTTCAGTCTTTATTTTACTACGGTATTTCATTTTATCTTGTGTTATTATCTATATACCAGTAGGGTCCTGACCTAACCTCGTCACTACTCGACCGAGGTTAGGCTTGGCACTTACTGGGTACCGATTGTGGTGTACTCATGCTACCCTTCTGTATATGTTTTTCGTGTGCAGATCCAGGTGCTCATTATCAGCCGCACTATCAATGAGTCGGGACAGCTTTGGAGACTTCAAGGTATATCTACCGCGTCCGCAGACCTCAGAGTCCCCTTCTACTCTTTCCCATGTCCATTATCTTCTATATTTTCTTTTGATAGACTCTGATGTATAGAGACACTAGATTTTCCTTCTGTAGTTTGTGATTCATGATGTTTCGGGTTTTGGGAATGCTATGTAGTATACTAAAGAGTTGGTTATTATACATGCCAAGCGGAATAGTATTCAGTTATGGTGTTATTGCTACAGTTAGTTGTTGAATTTATGTTTTTATTTCATTATTTCGCAAAAGTTAGGTTTACCTAGTCACAGAGACTAGGTGCCGTCACAACGTCACATGGAGGGGAAATTGGGTCATGAAATGCGGTACGATCAGAATCGACTTGAGGTCTGTGGATGGATCTAAATGTGAATGTGGGCTCTATATTAGGCCGGATGTGTTCATTTCAGCATAGCGCTGTTTTCGGAGGAGTCTTCGGGCCTTGGATGTTATTTTTTTTGTCGGCCTTTCCGTGTAGCCTCTATTGTGCCATGTGGGTTGTGAGACGATTTGATTATTCGCATTGGTATTGAGATCTCGTATAGTTTATGGTGTTATATGAGCAGGATGGCTCTCGAGATGCAGGTCATTTATTGCACTTTAGTTGTGCTTGAGTTTTATAGCTTATGACGCTACCCGTCTCCCCAGGATTTGTATTATGCACTTGGCGTGCTTATGGTTGATATTCGGGCATTTCGTGAGTATAAGCGTTTCTTTTGATTATTATGTGTGGATCGGGGGGCACGCCGCCACGGGTATATGGTGGGATCAGGTGGCACGCCACCACAGAGATGTTGTTTGGGTCGGGTTGCACGCCGCAACGTATATCATGGTCGGATCGGGTTGCACGCTGTAACAGTGTCATGTGTGGGTCGGGTTGTACGCCGCAACTGTGTGTTATTGAGTATAGTTTCCCACATCTATTATTGCGTGTTTTGCTTCTCATTTCCTGATGAAGGTTCATAACATCCTTTCGGTTATTCAATTAGTTACGTGGGTTGAGTAGTTCTTTCCAGAGTTCATTTTTCCTTATGTATCACATGTGAGTTTGTGGATTGTTGGCACATGATGGCATCATATGAGACCTTTGGTAGTGTTTGTGGTGGCTTATTGCCGGAACAACTTATACTGGGTGAGATGAGATTATTGGACCTGGGATCAATGCGATCGGATTGTATGAGGCATATTAAAAAAAATAGTAAATATCGTTATTTGGTTCATAATGGGGTAGTGGTCCTTGTCAGGAGGAGGGACTCAATGATTTGTCAACTCGGATGTTGGTTATGAATTTCTACACATCCTTTCTGTTGTGGCAGTATTGCGAGAGTTGAAACATGACTTATATGCTTCGTGAGGTGCGTGTGGGCATCAGATTTGTGGGATTTCGACTATCATTGTTAGAGGATGTTATTATGGTCATGTGGGTTACACGGTGCATGGTATGAATTGAGTAAAGGTATGCAATCATGTATTGGTGCATCGTATAGTGATAGATACAGTGTTCGTATGTTGGAAACAGACCTAGTAGAGAATTTCAGATGTTGAAATTTGTCTCTAAGGCTTATTTGCCTAAATAAAAGGGAGAATCTTCAGATTTTCTTGAGGTAATGTGCTTAACAGAGTTGTGGTAGCACGGGTAGGTGCACGAGGTGTTAAAAAGTGATTTCAAACAACTCCAGAGCAGTTCTTAGCACGTTCGAGAACGAACGTATGTTTAAGTGGGAGGGAATGAAACGACCCGACCGGCCGTTTTGACCTCTAGCGTGTCGTTCATCAGGTTGAGGCCCTGAGTAGCTTTACTTCAGGTATTATGACTTGTACGCGTAGTCGGAATTTAATTTCGGGAAGTTCGGAGTTGATTTGGAAAGAAAAAAATTCTCATTTCGGAAGCTTTAAGTTGGAAAGATTGACTAAGGTGTGATTTTTGAGTAAACGACCTCGGAATCGGGATTTGAAGGTTCTAACAGGTTCGTATGATGATTTTTGGACTTGGGTGTATGTACGGATCGAGTTTTGATGACCTGGGAGGGGTTTCGACGCCTATTATGGAAGTTGGAATTTTGGAATAATTTCATAAATTTGAGTTGAAGTGCATTTCAATGTTATCAGTGTCCGTTTGGGATTCCGAGCCTGGGAATAGCTCTGTATGGTAATTCTGGTATTGGGAGCACTTCCGGATATGGATTTGGAGGTCCGTAGGTTATTTTGAGGTCTTTTGGCGAAAGTTGGAATATGAATGATTTTTGAGAAGTTTGACCGGGAGTGGACTTTTGATATCAGGGTTGGATTCTGATTCCGGAAGTTGGAATAGATCAATAATGCCAATTATGCCTTGTGTGCAAAATTTGAGGTCAATCCGACTTGATTTGATAGGTTTCGGCATCGATTGTAGGCATTTGAAGTTCTAAAGTTCATTAAGTTTGAATTGGAGGGTGATTCGTCATTTTGATATTGTTGGATGTGATTTAAAGGCCCAACTAAGTTTGTAATGTGTTTTGGGACGTGTTGGTATGATTGTTGAGGTCCCGAGGGCCTCGGGTGGATTCCGGATGATTGACGGATCGAGTTTGGACTTGGAAGGAAAGCTAAAGCATCTGTCTTCTAGTGTAACCGCACCTGCGGGGTTTTGGCGGCAAGTGCGGAGCCGCAGAAGCAGCGAAGAGGGTCGCAGAAGCAGTTCTGGCTGAGGAAGACTCGGACCGCAGATGCTTTTGAGTTCCGCAGAAGCGAGACCGCACCTGCGCACGTGGAGCCGCAGAAACGAAGGCGCAAAAGCGCGTATGGGGCCGCAGATGCGGAGTTGAGGGGCCTGAAGGAGGACTGCAAAAGCGGTATTTGGGCCGCACCTGCGGGACCGCAGAAGCAGTCAAGTGACCGCAGATACGAGATGTCACTGGGCAGTGTGCTCTTTTAAGAGCGGGTTTTAGGTCATTTTTATCTCATTTCCTCCATGGGAGCCGGCCTAGGAGCGATTTTGGAGCACTATTTTCACCATCAATCATGAGGTAAGTGATTTCTACTAGTTGTGAGTTAAATACAAGGTTTATACATGGATTTAGACATGAAAATTTGTAGAAATTTGAAATTTTGAAGAAAAACCTAGAAATTAGTATTTTTGGATTTTGACCATGAATTTGGGCATGGAATTGAGAATAAATCATATCTTTGAGTTCGTAATGTTATGGGTAATGTTTATCTTCGAAATTTTTTGAAATCCGGGCACGTAAGCCCGAGGGTGATTTTTATCGACTTTTCGAGCGGAGTTGGAAATTGTTGTGAATTAAATTATTATGAGTGTTAGAGTATATATTTATGGATTTGCACCTTTATTGACTAGTTTTGGAGCATTGGGTGTCTGTTTGAGTTTTTGGAAGGGCTTGGGAGCAGGTTGTGGAATTTCGGAGCGAGGTAAATCTCCTTCGAATCTTGTAAGAGGGAATTAACCCCATAGGTGAATCAAATCATTACGTGCTTCTATTTGTGGGGGCTACGTACGCATGAGGTGACGAGAGTCCGTGCGTAGCTACTATTACGCTTATGTCTGGGTAGTCTAGGACCCATATCATGTTGTACCTGCGATGTTGTACCCTACGTGTTAAATTAATTGTTTAAAACATTTAGAAACTCGATAAAGGAATTGTAAAAACGTTAAACTTCATTTACTTGACCGTTAAATGGGAATTTGAAAATTTTGAAATATTTGCCCCTTAATAAATCTTGAATTGGTTGTTTAATGTGTTTTCTCTTTTGTGGAGTGGGTCAAATGCCTCGGTAGTAGATAGATGCATTTATGGTTCGTGTCGTTCGACCCTCGGCAATGCACAATTTAAATATTATGTTGGATCGGGCCATACGACCTCGGTATGATTTGTGCATGATATATTTCTGGAATTGATAATAATTGACATTGCTTTCATTGGCCTCAGATACAAAAATGTTAAATGACGAAAATAAATTTGAAAATTTCTTATGAACAAAAGAATGTTTTTACTTATTTCCTGATATTGAGCTTATAGCCGTTCTACGTAATTCATGCTTAATTATATCATTGACATTTTATTTATAACCCATAGTAAGTGTCGAAGTCAACCCCTCGTCACTACTTCTTCGAGGTGAGGCAGGATACTTACTAGGTACGCGTTGATTTATATACTCATACTATACTTGCTGCACATTTTTGTGCATGCGCATATATGTCTAGTGGCCCTGTGGGTTCAGAGGCGCGGTTATTGCGAAAATTTAGGCGAGTTGCATTCCACGTTGTGAGTCCGCAACCAACAGAGTCTCCTTCAGAGTAATTATATTTTTTCTGTCCGAATTTGTATTCCGGACAGATGTTGTATTTTATTTTACATTTCTAGTTGAGGCTCATGTACTTGTGACACCTGATTTTGGGGTGATTTGGGTTGCCCTGTATTGAAATTGTTAATAATATTATTATTTACTCTGTAAATTCCACCTTTTACTATTTAATTGAATAAAATATGATTTCAAAAATATTAAAAATGAGAACCCAATTAAGTATTTATTTTGGCTTGTCTGACAGCGGTGTCCGGCGCCATCACGACCTTCAATGGATTTTGGGTCGTGACACACAATTTCTGTCAAGGTGAAGGAGAAACTGTGTTTGAGGCTTGGGAACAGTTTAAGGAGCTTCTACGAAAATATCCACATAATGGGATGGAGCAATGGATGTAACTCTAGGATTTCTGGGATGGATTAGCTCCTCCATCAAGAAGGGTACTAAATAGTGCAGTGGGAGGCCCCCTTATGAAGAAAACTCAAGAAGAGATTGTCACTCTTTTGAATGAATATCTGAAGATACAGATCAATGGCCTACTGACCAAGGTGAACGAAGAAGGTCAGCAGGTGTGCACCAAGTAGAATCGATTGTTGCAATGCAGACCGAGATAGCAGCTATGGCTAAGGACATCAAAAAGTTAACACTACCCCAGATGCAGAGTCAACCACATGCAGGATGTGATATCTGTGAAATGGGACACCCAACACATGAGTGTCAAACCTCTGCTGCAGAGAAAGAAGTGAATGTAGTGGGAAACTTCAGCAGAGGTAACTACCAAGGAGGTAATAAGTTCAACTCCATGGGACAGAGATATCCAGGTTTCTCAAGGAGCTCTTCAAGTGGTAGTCTAAATTCATGGCAATAACAAAATCCTAGAGCACCAGGGCAAGGACCTCCTGGTTTTTAAAATCAGCAAAAGTAATAGTACCAGCCTCCACTGCTTAACCATTCGAGTCTAGAGGATCTAATGAAGACGTTCATCAATAAATCAGATGAGAAATATGAAGATAGGTGCATTGTTTGAAAAATTTGTGAGAGCCACTTGTAAGGAATTGAAGGAAACAAAAATGAAGTTGCTTGGGAAAAAAAGTATGTATATGTATTAGAAAATAAATCTGATTCCTTGCTAGTGATAGTTCTCATCTTATTTGTGATTAAAGAAATTAGGAGTTGATGTTATTATATTGTGAAGGTTGGGGTTTGGTACAACACAAGTGGTGGGTTTTAAAATGTGAAATTGTATGTATTAAAGTGTTGATTGAGGTGTAGTCACTCTTATCCAAATTGTATCCTACCCATTCTGCAGCCTACATTATAACCAAAATAAAGTCCTACTTGATCTTTGACTGAACAAGCTCAATTAGTAGATATTACACTATGGCCAAGTCTATGGTACGTCTTCTGTGGTATATGAATTTTAATTCTGAGAGTGAGTGAATTCTTTCTAACTTGAGTTTCTATTTAGTTTTGAATTTTATTATGTGTTAAACTACTCTTTATTTTTGATGTGAGGGCACATAATTTGCGAAGGAAATGTAAAGTCTTTGGCATCTGTATTAGAGTAAGTAGGAAGGTTTTGAAACATGCGTGGTGCTTTTGAGTCGAGTCTTGAGGCTAGGATATTATGGTATGATGCTTAATCTGCTTTAAATATTCTTGACATGATGGGTTAGGAAAGTTGTTTGATGAAAAGGTCATCTGTATGTGAAGTGTAGTTTGATTGCTCGAGTACGAACAATGATTTAATTGTGGTGTGTTGAAGGGAGGCTATAAACCAGTATTTTAGCCGTATTTTGTACTCTAATTACTGTACTTTACTTGTGTTTGGGTTTAAATGATGGTGATTTGGACTTATTATGTATTTTATGCCCTGCAAGAAATGATTCCGAGTAAAAAAGATAAATTGTAGCTAAATCGAATAAGTTGGAGCTTTGGAGTCTAAGTAAAAATTCAGTAATTTAAACCGGAATTGCGTTCGGGGGTCGATGACCAAGTTTGGATAGCAAAAATTGAAAAAAAAATCACTATGAGAAAAAAACACGGCAGCGCCGCGTGGGGCGCCGCATGGTGCGACGCGGCAGTGCATGTGAAGATTCTTGCTGAAAGTAACAGCCCTCTGAAGATTGCCACTGGCGCGGCGCTTGGGACGACGCGAGGCGCGCTGCGCCTATCCATTTTTCTTAGAGTAATTTCTCACTTCAGCTTGTAAAGGGTAGTTCCATTCGGTCTCGCTTCTACGCAGTATAAATACACCAAAAATACATTTTTAAAAGGACTTTTGACCTACGAAAGATTGAAGAAGCAACTAAAGCAAGAAGACACAAGAAATCATCAAGATTTCAACCAACAGTCAGTGTAACTCGGGAGTTTGTATCGAATCATTAGCATTGATATTTTATATGTCTTTAAACCTTCTTGCGATGAGTTTTTCCGTTGCTATGGAGTAATATTTCTTAGGGTATTGACAGACACTATGTATTGCTAATTTGATTAGGGAGTCGATTCTTGACAATCGCTTGATTTAATTGATGGAGTTTTGAATTGTATTGCGAAGTTATTCATTATTTGATTTAATTGAAAGAGGACATTTGATACTCTAGCTTAAATTCATGATTCAACTAGGTAATCGAAAGAGCTTCTTGAATTGTTAATCGAACTAGAAAATAGGGAAATATTCGTGAGAAGTGACCCATTAGACTAAAACCATTATTATATTCATTCTCGTTGTTCACCGTGCTTCAATTGGATTATTTCTTGAAATTAAAGTTTAATCGAAAGAGGAACCTTAATTGCAAGTTTAATCTAATTATTTGGTGAATTCGTGAGAATCAGCAGTATTATAAAGTGAACTAATTCAAGAATTGGATCCACGGTCAATTATATTCCACCTGTCTAGTCATTTACCTTATTTCTCTAACTTATATTTCTGTGTTGCTCAACTTTTGTCTTCCGTGATCAATTAATAATTGCTTAAATTTCAGTAGTTAATTGTAGTTGATAATCATTCCAATCAAGTGTCAATTTTCTTAGATAGTAATTAACTAAAGATTATTTGAATACTGTTTAAATCCAGTCCATGTGGAGACGATAATTAAACTATACTATCTTTTACTAGCGAGCATAAATTTCGTGTTGTGTTTTGCGCTCGCCAGCACTCTGTATTAGGATATTTTCTATACTCATATATCGAACCCAAAACCTCTTATTAAGGACTAACTTATCATATTATATCTATCTTAGCAGAATTCTTAAGACTAACTTATCATATTATATCTATCTTAGCAGAATTCTTAGTGTTATACTTTTCAAAAATTCTAAGCATATTCATCCACATTTTATTTTGAAAACATTATACTCCTTACGTTTCAAATTTTCAAGTTTAATTGGACATTCTGCTAGAAGGTTGTCTTAGTTTACGAACACGGTCGGTAAAGTAAATTCTAATAAACCGGTTTACCAAAGAACGAAGGGAATTATTATCACGGATAAAATTCCAGTAGACCTGAATTTTAGGTATTTGAAAATGAAAAGTACTTCTTCTGTTGGCAATATCGGCACCGAATTACCATCTTGGGATTGCAATGTATGTTTTGTTAAGTTAGTTCCTGTTAACCTATAATTTAGGAGTAGTACTTTGTTGGGACATATTAGATATTATAGACTTTACAAATAACATCAGTAATATAATTGTCAACTACGTAAAACTCTCGTTTGTTCAAGTATCACTTATCATACTTTATAATATCTATCTATAATTCTATATTTATTTATCTATTTATATCTAGAAATTTTTACCTATCTATAATACATTATAAACTTATTTACTCTCTTAGTGAGGCTATCATTTAATTATATTAGTATATACAATTTATCATTTATATTAAAATTGTGATGACCCAAAATGTCACTTTTAAATTTAATAATTAATTCTGTATTCTAAGACCACGAAAAGTACTATTTATCATTTCTCGACTTGCGTGCGCAGTCCGTATAATTTTCTGAAAAGTTTTTGTGTGAAAAAATGGATTAAAATATGAAATATAACTTTAAAACTCAACTGAGTTGACTTTGATCAATATTTTGAGCAAATAGACTCGGATCGGTATTTTAACAGTTCTGATAGGTCCGTATCGTGATTTGGGACTTGGGCGTATGCCCGAAATCAAATTCTGAGGTCCCTAGCCCGAGATATGGAATTTTGATGAAAAATTAAAAGTTTGAAAGCTTAATGATTTTTAAGAATTTACTAATATTGGATTTATTGACATCGGGTCCGTATTTTGATTTCGGAATATGGTATAGGTCCACTATAATATTTATGAATTTTCTGTAAAATTTGGTGAGAAACGGAGTTGATTTGACGTGATTCGGACATCCAGTTATGAAAATATAAGTTTCAAATTTTTCTTAAAAATTTCATTTGATTTGGTGTCTGATTCGTAATTCTAGGTGTTAAATTGGTTTTTGATCGTGCGAGCAAGTTCGTATGAGGTTTTTGGACTTGGGTGCATATTTGGTTTGGAGCCCCGAGGGCTCGGGTTGGTTTTGGGTGGCTAACAGATCATTTTTGGACTTAGAAAAACAGCAGAAATCTGCTTCTCGTATCCTTCTTCGAGTTCGCGAAGAAGAAACTGGAGACAGACGGAATTGTGCTTCACGTTCGCGACAGAGGGAACGCATTCACGAAGGGTCGAAATGCAAAGTTTCGTGTTCGCGATCGAAGCCTCGCGTTCGCGTTCGCGAATGCCAAGCCAGACAAGCATCGCATTCGGGAAGAATAAAATTGGACAACAGAAATTTGTGCTTCGCGAACGCGAGGTACTGACCGCATTCGGGAAGGGTAAAAATTCGAGAAAACATAACTTAAGTTCTGGAAAATGGGATTCGTCCCTTTTTCAATCATTTTCCATTTTTGAGCTCGGGTAAGACGATTCTTGGGCGATTTTCACGGAAAAATATTTGGATAAGTGTTCATTATCCTATATTGATTATATTTCATGATTTCATACTCATTTATATTTATATCATAAATCCGTAAAATTTTGGGAGAAAAATCAGATTTCTAAAAAATCTTCCAAAAACGAAAATTTAAGATTTGAAGGTTCATTTGACATCGGAATTTGATAATTTTTATATATATTAGACTCGTCTCGGAATGGGTGTTCGGATTTCGTAAGTTTTTCTGAGATTTGAGACGTGGGGCCCACTGCCAATTTTTAAAAGTGAATTTCGAATTTTATCCGGAAAATTAGTAAATTCATATGGAATTAATTCCTATGATTCATATTGAGTATATCAAATTGTTTGTGAATAGATTTGACGCTTTTGAAAATAAATTCAAAAGGAAAAGTTGTGGTCGAGTAATTGATTGAAATTGCAAAGCGAGGTAAGTGTCGTGGTTAACCTTGACTTGAGGGAATAAAACCCTTAAATTATTTGTTATGTGAAATGCATGTGAACTACGTATTGGCGAGGTGACGAGTGTCTATACGTCGTCAAATTAATTGTTTGCATAATTATTTGAAAATCATAAATTGTTCTAAGACACGAATCAGCTACCAGAGAAAACTTGAGGTATAGCTGCACGGCGTCCGCAGTTCTGAAGTCACCTTCTACTTTACTTTAGCTGTGTGTTTGTTTTCAGACAGCTTTATTTTATTCAGACCTTTATTTGTATTATTCTAGAAGTTCGTACACTTGTGACACCAATTCTGTAATGGTATTTAGACTCCGTTATTTTTATGGATTATTCACTACATTTTAGACTTTACTTCCGCATTTATTTCTTTGTTATAAATAAATTTAAAAATTATTTTAAAATGGATTAAATTATTCTAACGTTGGCTTGCCTAACAAGTGAAATGTTAGGCGTCATCACGATCCCAAAAATGAGAATTTCGAATCGTGACAAAAATAATATATTAGACACCAATCTTAACTATTTTAGGCTCTCTCTCACATAGGTGTTGAATGGACTGAAATTCAATTTTATTACGTATACTCTCTGTCGTAAGAATAGCCTTAGGCTCTATATTTAAATTTTTTTTCTCCATCCAAGAATCTGTCGTGAGCTATGAAGTTAAAAAATACAAAAGCTAAAATGAAACAATAGTTTGTTCGGAAATAAAAATTTGTAGTCCTGTGTTTTCTAAAACAAACTTTGCAGCCAACGACATGACAACGTTGGGAGTTGTCTTGTGAATTCGAAGCCCTGGCTTAAGAGTTCATTTACTTAAAATTGATGTGGTTGCAACATTAACTATTAGAAATCGAAAATCGAATTTTGCGAAATTATTATTTATTTGGATTGGGTTTTGTTGTAAATGATTGGGAGTATTCTTTGGAGTTTATATCTCAATTTTGAGAGAATTTGGTGAAGATTCAAGGTGATTTTGGTTGGAATTTCAGATTGAAACTCAAAGAAGAAGATATAAACAAATTGTATATATTTTATATGTTAGGTGTAGAAATGGCATATAAATTATGTACAACTAACATAATTGTATATAAATTGTATGTAAATTATCATTTTTGATCGGATTAAGTTGTAGATAAATTGTAGATTTTGACCGAATTTGTATATATTTTGTAATAAACTTTAGTTACTTTCTGTAAATATGAGAACTTAGATAAACTAGGTAAATAAGTTTAAAATATGGTATATATACGAAAAAATTCCTTATATCTATTTATATTATATTAAAAGCTCTTTTAATAAAATATCGTTTGCCTTTTTTACTCTTTAAATATAAAATTTACATCTGATAAACAATTAATTTATTATTTTTCTACTATTTAGGACGTCAAAGATGACTATAATTTTTGCAATAAAACTATTTCTTATTTGATATAGGTTGGAAGTTTTAGTATAGGATTTTAAAATCATTAAATTTTTACCTTATAATATTTGCTAAAGAAAAAAGGAAAGCCATCGACAGCCCAATCAACAACTAAACCACAAAATCATTTTTTTTTAAATAATGCAAAAGCATCCCAACACCAAACCACAAGAATTTGTACTAAAATTATACTATATAAATAATAAGGTTTTCCAAGCACATCCACCATTCCTTGACATGGTAATAGATCCAACCATCTAATCCAATTGTATTTAAAATTTCACAATTTTTAAAAATTAAAATTACTAAACCATTTAAACTACGATGTTTCATTTGGTTCTATTCAAAGAAGATCTTTTTTATCTTTGTGATAATGATGTATTCTTTTCAAATATGTAGGAAACAAATTTCATAATATTTCTTATTAATTAAAGAAATAGAACATTTACATTTTGTTTGTGAGAAAAAAGAAAGTGTCACATATCAGTTAGATGATCCAGTTTTTGTTTT
Source organism: Nicotiana tomentosiformis (assembly GCF_000390325.3). Lineage (NCBI taxonomy): Eukaryota > Viridiplantae > Streptophyta > Magnoliopsida > Solanales > Solanaceae > Nicotiana > Nicotiana tomentosiformis. Next base: position 77,181,114 of record NC_090815.1, read on the forward strand.
CTAGAACGAACTTGAGAATATATAGCTTTCAAGAAGAAGAAAAAAACTTAAATATTCAAAGGTTATGTATTAAACTTAAAAGAATACATAATAACTTGTGAAATTGAAGTAATTAAATCTGAGTACTTATGGTGTAGAGTTTCTTCCTCTATTGAATTGCTAAATAGCAACAACAATCATAAAGTTATTAAACTTTTTCCTTTAGTTTTATTTAATCGTATCATAAGATTAGTTATTATAATTTAAAGTGGCAACAAAAACATTGTCTATTTTTAAGATCACGTATGTCGAATTGCTGAACTGGCACTACTTTTTAGCTGAAGACATAAAGTTTTTCTTTACTTTTTCTTATAATCTCAAAAATAGCCCTCACTACCAATAGTCCTAATTGTCTTTCCTTAATTCCTTCTACTGTTTCCTATTCGGGAAAGGGCCAAATATACCTATGTATTGTGAGAAAAGGTTTAAATATATCTTTCATTATACTTTGGGTCCAAATATATCTCTATCGTCATACTATTGGTTCAAGGTGGATATTCAATCATACGTGACACTGATATTTGATGAGATGGGTGCCACGTGGCATGCCACCTTAGCGCCCCTAATCCATATATAAAAGACTAAAATTTGAAATACAATATTATTCATGTAGCGGTAATGGTGGCAATAGTGGTGGAGGGGAAAGAAATTTTAGTGGTAGAAAAAAAATTGAAGAGAAGGGTAAAATGGGTTAGGGACACTGAGGTGGTAAGCCATGTGACATACACCTCGTTAAATGTCAGTGTCACATAAGATTGGATGTCTACTTTGGACAAACTTAACGAAAAAGGTATACTTGAATCAATAGTATAACGATAGGGGTATATATGAACTCAAAGTATAACGATGGATACATTTAAACCTTTTATGATAATACGGAGGTACATTTGGCCCTTTTCCGTTTCCTATTCTATAAATATCAAAATTATTTGAATTATATGTAAATAACCTTAAAATTTAAACCTTCTAGATAATTATAGATAATCGTTAGATATTAATTAAGAAACACTACATGAAAAAGGACTAACATTTTTTCTAATCTCGTATTGATAATTTATTTTTACACCATTTTTATTGGTGTCATTGGAACCTAAAAATTCCACAAAGAGAAATAATAACTCGTATTTATGGCAAAGCACAAAGGTTGACACAATATGAAAGATTCTTTGGTTACGACGCGACTCTTTTACTACGACTTGAACTCTTATTTGGTATGTTATTATTTTTTTTTTAAAGTATTTCTATTTTGAAATTTTAATTTCTAAAACTTTATATATATTTCAATAATGATTATCTTTATAATGATGCAAGCCAAGATATTATCCTTAATTTAAAATTCACTTTAATAGACTATCTAAAAATTTAAATGATTGCTGGTGAAACTTTATTTCAGTATGACTCCATTTTTAGTTTATCGATATCTCTAGCCACAGATTTTGAATTTTGAATACCCTATATATACATATTTTTTTGTTCTTTGAATCATTAAATGTTAAATTAGTTGATTATTATTATATAACATTGCATATATTGTCTTAAAATTGCCAAGTAATTTTTTTTCGACACCATACTTGGCTTAACCTCAATGCAAACTACTCAAATTGCATTTAAATTCAAATTCGAATATCATAGAAGTTTATTAGTAGTAGTGATTTTTTAAAAATAACACACAATGTAAATTAAAAAAAAATATTGTAGGATATCCTTATCTTATAATCTATGTATTTGAGTTGAAAAAAATATTTGAAATCGATGAGATCAGCTTCCAAATTTATTATACTCAATAAAGATGAGACAGAAGAAGAAATGTGTTGTCATCTCTTATTTCTGGCTTTTAAATTTTTCATATTTTTTTTCCTATATTTTTTTTCTTTTATCTTATTTTTTATTCTTTCTTTCTTTTGTTACAAAAAAAATAATTTATTTCGCTATAAAAGGATGAGTTTTAATTGAAATTATGTACATAATTACTTTATTTATATTTTAGTCTTTGGTTGAAATTCTTTCATATTTTTCTTTTGGCTTTATCTAATCAACTTAAATAGGTGCTCGCCCAATCACTTAAATTAAAAAATTGAAGGATGTGTAATTTATATATAATCTACATATAATATGTGTATAATCGTGTGTTGTCGGTATATCATCTAGGTATATTAGCTATAAAAAATAAATAATTAATCTGTCCGGATATTTATGTAAATATTCCATAAGATTTTATTTTTTGATTTTATCCATGATATGACTTCTATTATAATAATTGTAAAAACTCTCTACTAAAATTAAAAAATATCTTATTTTTTAATTTTAAATTACATTATATTTTAAAATTAATCCCATTTCGAAATAATTTATTTACATTTTTTTTAAAAAAATCACGTCATACCATTTTGTTTTTTAAATATACTTTTTGTTACACTTCGTTATAGAAACTATCAATTAGAAAACCAATATCTCTCTTGCTGAATTCGAGAATAAAAAAAACTTTCACATAATCTAATGATTCAAAACTAATATTCTTCAACGACACCGGGGGAAACTTAGTCCAGAGAAGAAAATGTCAGTTAGGAAAGAGTAAAAAAAATATTATACCCTTGCAATGTTGGCTTGACTATAGCTAAATGAAGAGGTTTCAACTTATACCCTTCAATTTCCTGAAGGTGCTAAATTAAAATATATGATTGCAATTGTATAGCCAAAGTTTTGTTTTTTGTTTAATGTCCATTTATACAAATTGACTCTTCAAACAAACATTCTTCAAAAAGTTTTTTTTTTCTTTGAATATTGACTGATTTTTGTGATGTTTCTTTCTCCAACATGTAGGTTTACTTTATTATATATGTAAGTAAACTTTTATTCGATTTTTAAACTCTTTTTTTTATCTGCATAAACATAGACGTGTAGCCTATATATTATATTTATTTTAAAAGAAATTCAATTTATTCAAATCTAGCTATAGTGTTTTAAAGAACTATAATTATAGGGTTTTAAATGTGAAATGATTTTATAGTTATATGCAGTTGTTGTTTTTTTCTAGAGGCGAAATAGCATTTAAATAATTAAAAAAGATAATAAAAGTTCCTAATAAGATTGCATATGATCATTAACTTAATTAAGTATGATAACATGATAACAAAAGATAAATTTCTTTTTTATTTTAATTCAAATTTTAAAAACTTTTTCTTTAAATTAAAATTATCTTTTAATTCGAATTCAGTTAGTTACCATATAATATTAGCATTTATTAACCTACCACTTGGCTTAACCACAATGCCAATTATATATGATAACTTTATTCCTTTAATATATATATAGATTTTAAAAACTTTATCTTTAAATTTAAAATTATCTTTTAATTCAAATTCACACACACACACACACACACACACACACACACACACACACACATATATATATATATATATATATATATATTTCTATTTGTCTAACATAGTAAAATATAGAATAAAGTTATCATATAATAGTGGCATTTATTTGCTTGCCACTTGGCTTAATCACAATGCCAATTATATATATATATATATATATATATATATATATATATATATATATATATATATATATATATATATATATATATATAGAGAGAGAGAGAGAGAGAGAGAGAGAGAGTGTGTTCAGATTTTTAGTTTTCTATTTGTTTCTTTTGTTGCATTGATTCTTTAGTATTCATAAAATTAGCATTTTATAATTTTCTGTGAATTATGCCCACCAGCAGTGAGATAGTTAGTAAGATTAGATTGTTGAATATCTTATTCCTTACTCCTACTAACTTATAACTTTATAAATTGAGATCATTTATTAGGATTTTCAAATGCAAAGAAAGTGTCTTTTTCTGAAGTTGAAATTTATTCCCACTTTTTTTTAAAATAAAAATTCAGTTCATTTCTCTTAACAGTATGATCACGATTTCTATAATAAAAAGGTGAAATTTTTGAATATTTTTTATTTTTATCGGGTAAACCGATAAACGAATCGATAAAGATCGATAACTGATATCTTATGGGTACGATTATAGGTTTAGCATATTTATAAACGATGACCGATATGCCAAACCGATAACATTCACAACCGAACCGAATCGACCGATGCCCACCCCTAGCTTACAGGTTAATATATATTTTAGTCTAATTATTATGTAATTATTATAAAGTCAATTAGGACATAATATGTATTTGAATTAATTTTCAATTAGAATAAAATCTTGCAGTAATTAGCTAATTTATAATTTTAATAGATTCAAGGATATTTTTATCATTGTAATAGAAAAAGTGCTTTTCACCAAAAAGCAAATAAATTTTTACCTCGAACTCTATACTGATGTGAAAAGAGTTCGACATTAATCGTTTAATACAAACACCTCGCATATGGATGTCCCGCAAATTAGAACTTCTAGTTCTAAGGGCAAATCGATCCTATAACAAAGCTAGTTATTCCACAGAATAAACTGCAATTGCACAACCACTTCTCTCAAAAAGTTTTGATATTTCATACCAACATAATTAGTGCATGCATTAGCTCATACACTTAATTAAAAGGAAAAGATGGGTTGTAATCTGTTTCCTTTAGCACCTAATGCACAGAGATGGATGATTTTGCAATTTAAAGCCTTGAAATATCACTTGAAACAGGATCGCTAGACTCATACATCAAAGCATGAAGAGATAACCAAAAGACTCAACGAACAATGTTTCAAACAAAATAATACATGAAGAGATAGCCAGAAGACGCAACAAACCATTAATATTCATTGAAGAGCCACAACTGCAGAGACAGCACAGAAACATAGGACGCAGAAAGCAAATACAGCGCTTTGACCAAATAAGCAAACACACACAACAATGACCAGGTCTCTAAACAGAAGAGTACGACACCAGCAAATTACTGCTTTATTTTGCAGCACCAAAAGCATTGGACATCTAGTTTCAAAAACCTATATAACTTGACTATCAAAAACAACATTATTGGTTGACGTAAACGGACACAACTGCACTAGAGACCATATCATAAATAGATCAAAGGGAAAAAGAACCATGCATGCATTAAGTTACTCATCCTCAGTTTCAGACTCGGCACTCTGCAGCCACTCAACAAATGGCTTAACATTCTTCCAGATTGGGGAGAGTTTGTTGCTACTTTTCGATCCCTTCTCATACCACTCCACAATAAGCTCCTCTTCCAGCATATCAACGTCATAAAGTGCTTTCAGAACCAACGCAACCTCCTTTACAGCTTCTGAGCTTGATTTTCCACAAAATGACTCAATAGCATGTAGTAGAGCTAGCTGCGAACCATCTTCCTGTAGAACAGCTGCAAGATAAATTTTTTTCTTGGTCACCTCCTTGGAAAAACCTTTTCCAACTCCACCAAAAAGAGCTTCAAACAATGCATCAACAATGTCTTGATGAGTTCCAGAAATAGAGCCCAAGAAGGACTTCAGCTGAGCCACAGATGAACCCTTATTCAGGTGTTCCTTGATTTCATCAGCAAGACTCTCTTTAGCATCAACAAGCTTCTCCTTGGAATTGCTACGCTTAACACCATTGGTCTGTGCAACAAGCGACTCTTTGGAATTACTAACACCAGTGCCTTGCCCGTTGGCCTTGAGCTTCTCCTCACGTGCTGGTGAGCTTTTGCCAGACTTCTCTTCAGTTGCCGAAAGCATAACCATGCTAGCAGTAACAGCATTCAGCTGCTCCTGAATTCGCTGCTGGGCTGCTGCCATGGAGGTGTCCGTCTGCCATTCAACATCATCATCACTGTCAGCAGGTGGCGCTTCGGTCTGATCAGCTTGGCTACCAGTGGGAGAGTGCTCCTCATCTGACACATTGGCCTTTTTCTTAGATATTTTTGACGAACCATCCTTTGAGGAACCTTTTTTCTTTGCAGCCTCTTTCTTGAGTTTCTTTGCCTCCTCATCTGCTGCTTCCCCTTCTTTGAGGCGTTCTTTTTCAGCCCTCCTCATTGCCTTTTTATCTTTAGATCCCTTCTTCTGCTCAGGAGGGTTCTTGAGAATAAATGTGGTGAGCTTGTCCCTCATATCAACATCAGAGATAAAGCCACACGCAGCACACTTAAGGGTTAACATCTGTGATTTTGTGATCAAAATCTCAGTTTCAGGATTCCTGCAGCCATAGCATTGAACATATTTCTTGATGAAGTTCTCAAGAAGTCCAGCAAGCTTTGCAGTGTCATGGGCACCATTAACATGAGAGGTACCTGTTTTCTCATCAAATTTAGACTGAGCTCCGAGTTCACAGCCAAAATACTTTGTGGTGTATGATGCTGGCCTGCCCAATGCCTTGGCAATGTCAACCATGTTCACCACATTAGTCTTGATGCCATTTCCACGACCTTCTATCTTTGTAATCATTCTTGGCATCTTGTACCTGTAAAAGGCATCATCCTTGTTTCCGGCACCAATGTTTTGCAAAGCCATTTTAATTTCACAATATTTGCTCTTTTAGCTTTTATCAGAAGTGGTACAAGGAGCCTAAATCGATGAGTATTTCTTGGTCTATAGATGGGGCAGGCTGTATAAAATGATCCTTACGATAGTGCTTGTGTGCTTGTGATGACTCCAGATGCATGCAGCCAACTTTATGAGAGAGTCTAGATGGAGGACAGTACTCTCCAAGCAGCCCAATTGATGACAGAAAGAGAGAAGCTCTTTCAGACATAAAAGAAGTTTCAAGCTTAACACTCTCCACTTTTGCTAACTGCAGATAATGCAGTTAATACCTGAAGAATTCTGAAACACAACAATGAAGAGTTAACTGCATGAATTTCAGGATAATTGAAGCACAAAACTTAATTTTTTGGACCAACATTATCATATATTGAGGAGAAATGCTGTACACCAATACACAGTTCAAACTGCAACATCAAATAACAAATTAAATGAAGCAGAAAAACACCAACAGACAGGTGCTATTTTAATGATGCAAGAATCTTCTCCTTAGTGAGGCAAAGGCCAAAGAACAAATAGCAATACAATACCTCCAATCGTACTTTCATTGACTTTCAATCACAATAAAATTGCATTCAACTTTGATATCCGAAACTATAAAATAGCTATCATCCATCAATGTGTAAAAATTTTATATTAGTTAAAGAAAATCTTTTTTATGTGGTAATCTCCATTCAATTAAGCTTTACTAAGGAGTAACACTAAGGTGTTATATTGATCAATTGATTAAACTAATTGTTGGGCACCCTTGATAGATGGGCTTCCATTCAATTAACCTTTACTAGATATTGAATAGCCCGTATAATTAATTAAACTACAAATTTAGAACAAAAAGACGTTGATATGTGAACTAGGAAAAACAATCTCAAAAACAGTAAAGTTAGATACATTTTGAACAAGTTACAAAAAGTTTCCTCATCCAACACAAAACTAACAAGTTGCTTCCAGTTTCCTGGGTATTATTAATAGAATAAAACACAATGGACTAATAAGCACATACTAAACAACAACAACTATGGTAATTTTAACAAAGAAAACTAAATAACACATTTTGGAGAACTCGCAAAAAAAAAGGATGTACATCTGACCATACTGTTGCTATGTAGGTAAATTTCAACAAAATAAAAACTAAATTAAATCCAAATATGAATTCCCAATATTCAATATCTGACCAATTAGATATGTAAGAAAAAACCTAATACAAATAAAAAAACAGAAAACATTCCCTCACCCCCAACATACAATTAATAGCAGCAACCGATCTATGAAAAAAACCGAAAAATCAAAACTGAGTCTAACTTTAAAAGAGCTCTATGGTCAAAACAAAGAAAACCCAGATAACGAAAATTAGATCTAAACACAAAATCAATATATAAAACAAAAACAAAGAATAGCAATCAATAGAAGAAGAAAAAAAAACTGGGATTTCAGAATAAAGTGGATATATACCTTGAATGAAGAAGAGGGAGAAAGGAAGAGAGGTGGCGATGGAGAAGGAAGATTTGGTATTCTCAATTCTGTGGCTGTAACTGTAAGTTGCGTCTACAGATGGAGAAAGAAAAGGAGAGGAGATATATAGGGAGAGAGAAAACCCTACGCCTCAAGGATTAGGTCATTTGGGTAACACTTTCAAATTTTGATTTTTCCTCTCCTTTTATTTATTCTTTTTTCCTGTTATTTTTCTTTACATTTAGTGGTTGTTTGGACATTAGAATGGTAAAATTCTATATAAAAAGAAAAAAAAAATTTAAGTGAAAATGGTATTTGAAAATTAGAGTAGTGTTTAGATATGAATATAATTTTGGATTGTTTTTGAAGTTTTGAGAGTGATCTGAGTGAAAATTTTGAAAAATAGCTTTTTGGAGTTTTTCAAATTTTTGAAAAATTTTAAAATTCATGTTCAAGTGAAAATTATAAATTTTATGGCCAAACACTGATTTCAAAAATAAATTTAAAAAAATCGAAAAAGTAAAAAAAAAAATTTGTCCAAACGGGCTCTTAAATGTTTTATTCCTTCTAAAATTTCAAATAATTTCCAATTTTGCTCCGAGATGAGTGGAGTTATTTGTTGTTACCCTCACGAGTTATATGTAATTTATCTTTTGAAATATTGTATCTTTTTTATATGCTTCGTTTTGTCATAAAAAGTCTTATTCTCACACTTGCATGAATCATGATGCACTTTAATTTCTTATGTATTATCAACGAATTTTATTACATTTCTTATTGATGTCGCTCAACATGCCAAGAGTTTCTAACTTCTTTATTACTCCATCATTTACTCATGAAAGTTGGGATTATCTATTTCATTTTTTTTCTTTTGTTGTTATTCTTGTTTTCTTTTGCATTTTATGATACGTAAATTTTCTTATAGAGAATTTCATGTACTTTTTGTTTTATTTTGCATGACTTCCTTCTTTATATCCTTTTTTTCACCTCCTTCTTTATATTCATAATTTTGATATTACTAATATTTAGCTAGCGTTTTGCCATAAATTCCCAAATTTGTTTTGAAAAATCTATTTTTGGTGAAGTTTGGCTTGAAAATGAAAATGTGTTTGGACATACGTTTTCAAAACATATTTTCTAAATTTATTTTGGAAAAACATGTGTATTATTAGGGATTTGGCCCAAAACCAGCTATTGAGCTGGTTTTGGGATTTGGGATTTTGCCAAAATATAAGCAAAATCTATGGCCAAATATGTGTTTGACAAATAAAACCCAAATTTATTTTGGCAAAATCTATGGCCAAACGGGTCCTTAGAAACGACAGTTGGGTGCACGAACCGGGGACGAATAGGGGTACTTTGGTAATTATGAATTTATTTAGGGATAAATTGGTAATTAAGTCAGCAATCATTTTTAGGAAAACACGCGTACTACATTGTGTAAACACGTGTACTGCAATTTTACTGTGTAAAAGTTCTACTCTCCCACCTACCTTACATGACTCCTTTAGTTTTTCTCCAATTTCTTCTCATCGGCGTATATTGTAGTCTAGAAATTTCTATTGCCAATGATTTTTATTCGATTATGCACAAATTTTTCCAACAGTGGTTCAACTGACTGGATTCTCTAAGATGTCTCGACGTTTAGTTATCTGAGAGAGGCGCAGTTCCATGTTGTTTTTAGAGATTTAGCTCTGTCAATTCATCTTCCATTGATGTTTGTCGTTTTACTACTGACTTCTTAAAAAGTTACCAGATTTTCTTATAACTATTCTAGAAATTCCTGTGGCTTTGACTCTCATTTTAACCGATTTTACGCATGCACATGGAGAAGATGGGCAAGAGACAAAGTAAGTCTCCATCTTGAACAACTATTTTACTCTTTCTCTTACCCATATTATGCATTTATTTTGTTTGCTCCTCCTTTTGGCCTTGGATTTTGGTTTCATTTCAAAATTTCTATATTTTGGTTAGGTTTTTCTGGTTATTCTTCATTTTACTTAGTTTTTATCTGTTATTTCTTGATGGGCATTTAAACATATGATTCTATTTTTTTTAATATTGATCTACAATCGTCATATTGCCTCTCGAATTCTCCTTGTTACTAATATTTAGAAACGACAGTTGGAGGTGGACGAACAAATGGGATTTTGAGGTGGACGAACAGGGGGGAAAATGTGATTTCAAGTTCTTTTTTTTGGGCATTTGCAACTAAAATTACTTCTATGTAATACATGTATGTATACGTTTGGCTCTACATGTATGTATACATTTTTCTCTCCTTATCGATAGATTCTAGAATCCACTCCAGAGATCACTCCAGAGATCTACTCTCTCTGCATTTTGTTTCCTTTGCTGCTCCGCTTCTGGCCATCGCTATGGGTCATCTTTTTCAGATTTCTCTAAGTCGAGTTTGTCTATCGTGTTTTTGTATTTTTGAATTGCGGTAAGTTTTTTTTTCTTTTATTCTTTATTTACCGCACACTACCTATTTCTCATTATTGGTTGGAATATATGCATTTGTATACCTCTTTGTGTCTTTTTTGTTTACTTGACTTTCTTCAATTGGTTAAGAGAATATATTTCTTAATGCATGTCGATTCTTATTTTATTTTTCCATGTTTCCTGCTTGTGTTACTTTTTGGGTTTCTAATATTCTTTATGCATGTCTTTTACAGATTGATTTTCGGAGTTTTCTGTAACGACTTGACCGGTCGTTTCGAGCAATTGCACTTCACTCGGTAGTTTGAGGGTATGAGTGGTTCCGTATAATGTGTTATAACTTGTGTGAATCGTCGATTTTGATTTTCAGATTATTCACAATCGATTTGGAAGAATGAATTTCATTAGTGAAGCTTTAAGTTGGAAGAGGTGATTATGTTTGACTTTTGTGAATTTGACCCCGGAACGAAGTTTGGATGGTTCTGTTAGGTCCGGATGGTGATTTTGGATTCGGACGTATGCCCGAATTTGCATTTGGATATATATAGAAGGATCACTAATTGTCAAAATTGGAAAGTTGAAGGATTGAAAAGTTCATAAGTTTGACCGAAAGTTGACTTTGTGGATATCGGATTCGGATTGTAGTTCTGGAAATTAAAATAGCTTCGTTATATTATTTGGGACTTGTGCGTAAAATTTGAGTTCATTCCGAGTTGATTGGATATGTTTCGGTGCGAGTTTTGGAATTTGAAAGTTCTAAGTTCATTACTTTTGATTTGTGGCGCGATTCATCATTTCGATGTTGTTATGCGTGATTTGAGGCCTCGGCTAGGTCCATGTTATGTTATGGGACTTGTTGGTATATTTGGACGGGATCCCGAGGGGCTCGAGGTGAGTTTCGGATGAGGTTCAGACCATTTCGTCGCATGTATCATTTGGCTAAGGCCGTTGGTTCTAGTGTGGCCGCATCTGCAGACAATTGGTCGCAGTTGCGGGGTCTTCTTCGCAGAAACGAAAAGGGATAGATGGGCGTGAGGGTTGCAGGTGCGGGTGCATGGGCGCATATGCGTGACCGCTGATGCGGTTCAGTATGCGTAGAAGCGCAATCGCAGAAGCGGGTAGAAGATCGCAGAAGCGATGGCTGCTGCTCCAGGATTCTTCGCAAAAGCAAAATATTTACCGCAGAAAGGGGGGTTGCAGATGCGACGATTTGATCGCAAATGCGATGAAGCTACGATTTGATCGCAAATGCGATGAAGCTAGGCAGATTATATTTCGAGACTTGGTCGTTTTCTTTTCATATTTTTGGGATTTTAGAGCTCGGTTTGTGCGACCTTGGGGAGAAGTTTCACCATGTGGATTGGGGTAAGTGTTATCTACTCATTTTTTATTATATTTCATGAATCTATTCTCGTTTTGGCATTTAGATTATGAATTTTAAAGAGAAATTGGGGGTTTTAGCCTAAAATTTCATAGAGTGAGTTTTTGAGTTTTGAACATCGATTTGGAGTCGGAATTGGGTAAAACTAGTATGGTTGGACTTGTAATTGAATGGGTTGTCGAATTTTATAAGTTTTGTCGAGTTTCGAGGTGCGGGCCCGGGTTGGACTTTTGGGTTGATTTTAAACTTTTGACTAAAGATTCGACTTTTATCGATTGAGTTTGTTTCTTTTGGCATTATTTGATGTATCTGAGTTGCTTTTGGCTAGTTTCGAGCTGTTCGGAGGTCAGTACGCGTGGGATGGCATTTTTGGAGCATCGCTTGGCTTGCTCAGTATTTGATTTGGCTTGTCCGAGGTAAGTAACACTTCTAAACTTGGAGCTGAGGGTATGAACCCTGATTATACGTGCTATGTAATTTGTTTAGAGGTGACGCACATGCTAAGTGACATGCGTGTAGGCGTGCACCGTAGAAATTGAGACTCAATCGATTCCGTATAGTTGTGTAGTCAATTAACTTATATTTTTCCATGCATTTTTCATGTGTTAGAGAAACTGAGCTTTGACTCATGTTAGAAATCATTCTTAGGCAATTGCTGGTATTATTGGGACCCACTGAGGTCATTTCTATTATCGAATTAACAACAACAACAACAACAACAACCCAGTATAATCCCACTAGTGGGGTCTAGGGAGGGTAGTGTGTACGCAGACCTTACCCCTACCCTGGGGTAGAGAGGCTGTTTCCAAATGACCCTCGGTATCCTTCCCTCCAAGAACTCCCCACCTTGCTCTTGGGGTGACTCGAACTCATAACCTCTTGGATGGAAGTGGAGGGTGCTTACCATCAGAACAACCCACCTTGTCCAATTATATGTTAAATTGTAATCTCGTACTTAGTCATATACATTCACTGCATATCATATCTTAGTCTTTGTTGTTATTTATTGATACATCATATCATTATTTTGGGCTAGTTTCATGACATTGTGAGCCCGAGAGACTGGAGAGATTGATGAATGAGTGAGGCCGAGGGCCTGATTGTGAGGTTATTGATACTATGGCACGTGAGTTATTCGTGCAACACGTGAGTTATCCGTGCGAATCCAGATATTGATACTATGGCACGTGAGTTGTCCGTGCAGCACATGAGTTGTCCGTGCGGATTCATGCCATGATTGGCTCATTATAGCACTTAAGATGAAGGAGCCCCTTCGGAGTCTGCACACCCACAATGAGCTCAGGTACCTATTGAGTGCAAGTACGAGTGCCGAGTGATTGGGAGGACTGAGTGGATTGATACTCCTAGAGTATGCATATGGTTATTCACTATGTTGTACTACATTCGACATGCACACTTGACATACATGCATAAAGATGCATTTTTTCTCATGTTATACGGTATCACGTCATTCGTGACTTCTCATACACATTGACATGTAGGGATGGAGATGTACCTTTTCCTCATGCCATCTAATAATGAAACATTTACGTGTTGAAAAGTTTTGGAAAGAAATTCACGATTTTACAAACTTACTCAAATTTGGTGCTTTCGGTAAAAAGATATGGATTTTCAGTGTTAAACTTGAAAAGCATGCCTATTTTCCGGAACTGTGAATGAGTTGAACATTATATCTGTAACGACCCGGCCAATCGTTTTGAGAATTAGAGCCTCGATCCCCTAATATCTGCTTTTTCCATATTTGTTTCTACTTTTGGGACTTGCCGAAGTGATTGGTTATGGAATTCAGAGAGTTTTGGGACACTTAGTCCATAGTTATGAGTTTAAGCCTTAGAGTTTGGACCGTAGTCGGAACTGTGAAGATGGATTCGGAATGGAATTTCGTTGACTTAGTTAGCTCCGTTGAGTGATTTTGGGGTTATGAGCGCGTCCAAAATGTGTTTTGGAGGTCTATAGTAGATTTAGGCTTGAATTGGCGAAAGTTAATTTTTCGGCGATTTCTGCCGATAGTGGAAATTTTGATATCGACCTTGAAATGGAATTTCGAAAGTGGATGTAGGTTCGTAGTGTCAGTTGTGACCTGTGTGTAAATTTTGAGGTCATTCGGACTAGATTTGATGTGGTTCGGCGTCGTTTGTAGCATTTGAAAATTTTTAAATTCTTAGGCTTGAATCCGTGCTTAATTCATGATTTTGGTGTTGTTCGACGTGGTTTGAAGGCTCGACTAAGTTCGTATGGTATTTTAGGATTGGTTGGTATGTTTGATTGAGGTCCCGAAGGCCTCGGGTGTGTTTCGGATGCTTAACGGGAAGAAATTTGGACTTAGGAAAATCTGGTGCATTGCTGGTTCTAGTGTTTCGCACCTGCGGAGGGGAGTACGCAGGTGCGCTTGAGTGTTCGCAGATGCGAAAATGGACAGGGCATGCTGGGCTCGCAGGTGCGGCTGGTCGTCCGCAGAAGTGGAGCCGCAGATGCGGCCCAGGGGTCGCAGATGCGGACCCATCCCAATAAGTGACTTCCGTACCTGCGTTGATTGTTCCGCAGGTGCGAGACCGCAGATGCGGCCCCATGAGCGCAGATACGAAAATCGCTGGGCAGAAAAGGGAATTTCGAGGGTTTGAAATTTCATAACACAAAATTCGATTTGGAGCTCGGTGGGAGACGATTTCTCGAGGGATTTTGAAGGAGAACTATTGGGTACCAAATTATAACTCTACTTTGATCATAATACAATAATCTATTGTTGTTTTCCTAGTCTAATTAAGGAATTTGAGGGTAAAAGTTTGAAAATCGGGGAAAAGGTTCCCCAATTGAAAATCTGAGATTTGAATGGGAATTTGACGTCAGATTTAGATGATTTTTGTTCGAATGAACTCGTGAGTGAATGAGTGTTCATAATTTATAATTTTTACCCGATTACGAGACGCGGGCCCGGGGAGACTTTTTGGATGTTTTTCCTAAATTCACGTTTTAGTTTCGAATTAATTAGTTAAATTAGTTACTTGTAGTTATATTTACATTATGCAATTACTTTGAATAGATTCGGGCCATTTGGAGTCGGATACTCGTGGCAAGAACGTGATATCGAGTTGATTTGAGCGGTTCGAGGTAAGTGGCTTGCCTACCCTTGTATTGGGGACTTTCCTATTAGGATATTTCGATATTATTTGGTGTGTGAGCGTCGTGTACGTGAGGTGACGAGTGCGTACATGGGCTGTTATTGCAAAAATCCCGTTTATCCCCTTTAAATCATAAATTATTTCTCTTATTAAATTGCACTAATATGCTTAATTGTTTAGTTTAGACTAGAAAAGCATGCTTACGTATTTTAAATACCTATTTGACATTTTGTGCGCCATATCTAATTAAATCCCTATTTTTCCTTATCTGTGTTCAGTATAAACTGTATAACTCGATGTCATACCTGCCATTTCATCTTGCGTTGTATATTTAAATTGGGACTACGGACGTATTCCGGGAGATTCCCCTGTCTTGCATATTTACTTTGGGACTACGGACATATTCCGGGAGATCCCCCAGCACTGCATATTTACTTTGGGACTACAGGCGTATTCCAGGAGATCCCCCAGCAATGCATATTTACTTTGGGACTACGGACGTATTCCGGGAGATCCCCCAGCACTGCATATTTACTTTGGAACTACGGACGTATTCCGGGAGATCCCCCTGTACTGTATATTCATTCGAAACTATGGGAGATTTCCCACCGTGTTTACCTTGTTATGAGCCGAGGGATCCCTTAACTGTTAAATTTTTTTTTTGAGAATCTCTTTAACTGTGTTGCCATAAATTTTACTTATATCTTTTACTGTTTAATTTATTATATTTACTTCGGTAGGGCCTTGACCTGACCTCGTCACTACTCGACCGAGGTTAGGCGTGACACTTACTGGGTACCATTGTGGTGTACTCATGCCCTTTCCTGCACATGTTTTCGTGTGCAGATCCAGGTGCGAGCTATCAGCCTCGAGGTTAGTGCGTGCTGCTGATTCTAGGAGACTTCAAGGTACTTCTGCTTGCGTCCGCAGATCTTCGGAGTCCCTTTATACTCCCTCGCCTATAGACTTTCTTTATTATCTTTAGACTTTTGTATAGAGCTACATAGATTATAGCAGCTTGTGACTTAGTGATATTCTGGGTCTTGGAAAACTATTTTGTATATGCCGAGTGGTACTACTCTTGGCTATTCATAATATGCTGTGTTATCTTAAAAATGTTGTGTTTTCTTTATATTTTTTGTAATATTAGGCTTACCTAGTCGTAAAGACTAGGTGCCATCACGACAACTTACGGAGGGTTAGTTTGGGTCGTGACAATATCTCCGAGCTATTTCATGTACCACTTTTATTATATTGTTATGAGTTGTTTGTTGGCTATTGGTGTTGGACTCTTACTCTTGTCCCAACTCGTCACTACTTTCAACCTAAGGTTAGATTTGTTATTTATTGAATACATGGGGTCGGTTGTACTCGTACTGCATTTCTGCACCTTGCGTGCAGATGTTGGATGCCAATGTAGCTGCGTACTGCGGGAGTTGGATCTGAAGATGTACCTGCATTCCAGTCATAACTGCCTCTTGATCTTGGTAGCTTTAGTATTTCAGATCTGTTTATGTATATTTCAAACAGATGATGTAATTTATTTTAAACCATCTTTGTAAACTCTATATCTTAGAAGCTCATGATTTGTACTACCAGTTCTTGAGAAATTCTTGTATAAAAACAGTTGTGTTATCATTTCTTTTCTTAATAAATCTCATTAAATTCGATAGTTGTTAATTGGCTTACCTAATGAATTGGGTTAGGTGTCATCACGACTAGTTGGATTTAGTGCACTTCCAATAGTCCTTGAACTTTTCTGGGTGGGCATGATTAGCTCTTTTTCAGGTTAACAACTTATGTTATTTTACTTTTGGTAAGTTTGATGCAATTCAATTTCTGTAATAACCTGAAGTATCAAAATTGTTGTTGCGAGATTGGGTCTATTCATTTGCTCTATATTTGACTTTTAAATTGTTCTTCCCCGACTTTACTACTTTTATAAAAATTTCTTTCTTGACGATATCTGTATATATGAAAACTTTTACTTTCATAATGTTCTCTATCTGTACATGTTGTATTTTATGATCAGTGACAGCTTCCATCAATATGACTTTTTGCTTTCCTTTACTTTGTTTTTCTAGTTATTTGATATTTTCGTTGTTTACTTAACATGATGGATTTAAACTACAACTACTGATGCAACTAAGGCGCTCGATGTTATGCCTGCCACAACTGAACAATTTAACAATTTGATTGGTCAGTGAAATTGTAAAACAAGTGAAAATGATACATCCCTTGAAAAGGATACAGACTTTAATGTCATATCGGATCTGGCAATAACCAAGAAATAAGAAATTCATGACGGTTCCATTTAGTTAAATACAATAGTAGATGAAGAAGGTGCATAAGCTTCAGTTTTACTTTTTTGTTGTAAGATTCTTATCTCCTAAAGAATTCTTCCCAAATATTTGATTCTAAGTTTTCGATTTCTTTTGAGGGAAACATAGTCAATTTCTGGTTATGTGGTTGTTTTTTTGCGTAATACTTTTGAAGTAGAGCTTTTTGTTTAAATTCATAGAAAATATGTGTGGTTATACAAGTAATTAAGTCTAAGATAAATGGTTGGTTAGAGTATATTTGTATATGTCCCTTATATCCTGTGTGTGATTCCTGTGGATTTGATAAATGGTTGTTAACTCTTCATGTTTGAAGAAAAGTTCAACCTATTTGTGTTAAGCACTAATAAAATTAATTAGAAAGAATTAATTTTATAGTGTTAAGTATAAGAATGATTCTTACCTTTTTCATGTTAACAATTTTCATATACCAACAAGCCTTGGAAGCGTTAAAGTGCATCAACCCCATGTTTGAGTTTCTCTTTTCAGCAACGAAGCAAACACTAATTTATTGTACACATAGTAATCGAGATTGATGAAATACTTGGTATATATATAAGTGAGAGCAGGGTGTACGAACACTACATTAAATTATTGTACACATAGTAATCGAGATTGTACTGTGGATTTGGACCTTTGTCATTGGCGATTGAATTTATTTATCCTCGGGGGTGGACAAGCGATTCTAATTTTTGCAATCATATATTTCTCTTCCTTGGACGACACATGTCTACTTATTTGGGATATCTGGCCTGCACTTCTCTTCTATTTCCCGATCTCTTTCTTTCTTCTTACTCTGTGGTTTCTGTTTCTGTTACTTTTCTCTCTGAAAAAGAGTTGCTACATGCTGTTTTTGAAAAATTGGTCGGCACACACGTGTGTATCGCACCTCCAATATTCAGGACGACTCCTATGAGCACTGCTTCGGTTTTCACAGTCTTGCAGTATTGCTATTGATAAATTCTTTTGAATATAAATTTTAGCTAATTTCTATTACATGTTAGTAATCATACCTGATTTACACGTGCATTGTCTCTTTGATGTATTTTGTCTTTGTTACCAAAACTTCAAGGTATCAGAAGTGACTGTAATTTTGAAATGGAGCTTGCAGCCATGGTATTTGATGATATGTCTAAGTCATCTTATCGGGAGTATACTGTTGTGTCCACCTCCTATTTTGGATGCAGACAGTGAAATCTCTAGGAGCAACTGAGCAAGAAATCTTCCAGAAAAAAGTCAATTTATCTTAATTTGATCACTGTGGGGCTACTATTCAAGACTTAAGGTCACCATTTGGTTGTTACCGTCGTCCACACACTAAAGATGCAAGGTATGATTTTAAGTTACATGTTATTGATATATTCTCTTTTTGCTTTGTTTGGGAGGCTGTTACTACCTTTTTTTTTGAAATTGCAGAATAGTAAGAGTGCACGAATCATCTGGTGTGGCTTTGTCCACTACCGTTATTGGTCCCATTTTTATTCTTATAAATTTAAATAATTCACTTGAGAAAAATTGAGGAGCATATTTATACTGAAAATACTTTAAAAAGTACGAATGATACAATACTCGCATCAGCCTTATTATTTTTCCTTTGGAATTGGAATGCTACAAGCTTGGACTTCTTTTGATTTCTTATGCATTACTGTTACCAATATACTTTATATCTAAAAATATATTTCTTCTTATTTTTCATTTGAGGTGATGGTATTTTTCTATGTTTCTATTATTAATTTGTTCTTCATCTTGAAGTCAGTGATTCATTTGCGTTAAGCTTCTTCCAGATTGATTTTCCAGGCTAAAATGGCAAGAATTTGCCTCCTTTCACTTAAGTGTTAATGGAGAATGTGGGTCCATCAAATTTCTTTTACAAGTTTGTTTAATTGGAAGGTTTCTTCCATACCATCATATTTAACTCTTGGTTTGTATTTATGTACAGTGAATGTACTTCTGCATAGGGTGGTAAACTGGTAATAGGTCTCTTCCCCTTGTACATTCTGTAAATTGCCTTTTCACGTTTCCTATGTGTTATTTCGAGCTTAACTTTTTCTCATGCTCATATTTCAAGGATGTACTTGAGGTTCCTTAGAATAGTTTTCAGGATTTTATCTTTCGCTGACTCATGAGTATAACAATGATTGCTTTTAACAAATTCTGGCAACATTTATAATAGTGACTTTTTGGTGTTTACAGAGCATTTTTTCTTTGATGTAGTTGGAAATCAAAAAAGTTATATATGTTTGTAAAGTAGACAAAGAAAAATTGTCATTTTTTAGCTTTCTTCAGTTGGAGCAGCCTATGGAGCAACTCTGCCATTTGATGTGTGAAAGAAAGGAGAAAACAGTAAATCACATACTTCTTCACTGTGAGATGGCTAAGAGATCTAGAACATGGTGACATCATTTGGAATGACACTACTCCTAAAGTGATTTTCTCTACTTTAAAGGGAGTAATGTAATTATCCAATTACCTTTTCCTCTTTCATTTGATATTTGGAAGTTCTAATATCTAGAGTGTGCCTCAATTCTTATGAAATTTTAAATACCTTTGTAGGTCATGGCTTATTTGATTTTAAATCCTATGGCAGGAAAGTTGACGTTCAATGCTGATGGAGCATGAAAGCAACTCTATAGGTGGCTTTGGTGCACTGTCTGAAAAAAGCTTCTGATGTTTGTGAGAGAAAGAATTAAAGGAAACATAAGTTAATAGCTTATAATCCCTTGGATATATAGTTTAACTCTATAAGTCTTTTGGTTTGCTGAATTCCTTGAATGAGTAGTGGAACTTTAATAGTGTTTAATAAGTACAGTTCACAAGAGCAAATTAGTGTTGTTCAACAACTATACTCTAAAATTTGTTGTGATTTTAAGCTTGTGTAGCTTAAAGAAGGTGAATGAGAAATGGAGGGAAAATGAAATATTTGAGTTTTCCTTGGGAAAGGGACATTGTCCCATATCGGAGGAAGAAAACGCTTTTGATGGGTATATATATAATTGCTCTTCTTCTAGCTCTTAAAGAGTTAAGAAAAAGACAAGACTCGCGCCGCCATCGTCGCTCGCTCGGCTCGGCTTCGGTTTCGGATTTGGTCAAAGATTGATTGATTAATCTTTTTGGACAAAATTCCTTTCAATTATTTAATTAAATAATTAACGAAAAATTCAATCTGAAATAACCCATGACCCGCGACCCGGTTCGGTCAAGCCCGTTTTCTTTCCCGGATTATTTTAAATATATTTTTCTCGCAATATTTCAAACACCCCTTTTCCAAACAGCCATGGCTGTTTCTGAAAGATTGCAAACCTTTTCAGAAACAATGTCAGCAACTCTATAAATAGAGTTTGAATCCTAGAATCTTTCCTTACGAAATTTTCTGAGCTTCTTCTTCTTCTTCTGCACAATATTTTTCAGTGTGTTTTACGATCATTGAGTGGTTGGCAGTTCATCAGAGTTTTTGGTACCAATACACTGGTGAGTTAAATCGTTCTATCTTGGGAGGATATATTCGAGCACTTCGGGTACTTGAGGGGAATAATTTCCTTAAGAACACATTGTGTATTCAGTGGGCTCGATTTATTCCTATACTGTTTTTTGTTTTCCAGAATCTATTTCGTTAAACAAGTATTACTAACTTTCTGTTTTGTTTTTTCAGAAAATTTAATTGTTTATTACAGCAATACAGAATTATAACAAAATTCTCTTCTTATACAAATATGATGTTGTGAACATTCGTGTCTACTGCATTCAAACTTTTGCTCTTACTTTGCCAGCAACATTTCGAGACTTCAAATTTCTCCATATTATTTGTTCCTGATTCTGCTATTCTCTCAAGTTTTTCTCAAAGTGTTCCTAAAACGTTGAATATGCACAGGATGTTGAGCCCGTGCTAAACAATTCTAGTTTGCTACTAAGCTCAAGTTTTTTCCTTTCGATGAAATTGTAAAGTTAAGTTTGGGCTAACATAACTCAGATTTTTCATGTGTTTTACCCATTTATATTATATTTGGATTTTACTATCTATTTTTATTATGAAAATAATTTTCTGCACCATTTCGAATCCGGACTCTGTTAAAAGTCTCTCTGCTAAGTATTGAATAATGTTACTTACCAAATCTAAGTAATTAACTAATAAGCTCCAAGTCATACAAGTAGATTTACAATTACAAGATACTTAAAACTAAGCCGACCAAATTCATTATCATCGCTAGGAAAAAAAAATATAACTCATTAGATCTTCAATAAAACACAAGTTATGCAATTTACTGCCTTCATGTTCAAAAGTTTCAAAACTATCAAATTTTAGGAACCATCCACTAAATCTTAAAATGTACGTGGAAAGAAAATACATTTTTATATTTGAGAAAAAAGTCAAAATGGCTCGTATACTATTCAAATTGAGCAATTTTGTCATCTATTACACTTTTAATCTCATCATACCTCCATCGTTAAGAAATGGTTCCCTTCTCACGAACGATGGAGTTTTTTAATGGATCCAAAATGGAGGGTAAACTAGATCATTTTGTATATCATATACATTAAACCTTTCTATAGCAACATCTCTATATAACAACACTTCACTATAAAAGTCAAGCTTTTTCGGAACTAATTTTCATGTTATGTTATAATATATATTCTATATAACGGCACTTCGCTATAACATCCAAAAATATTCGGAACAAATGAGGATGTTATAGAGAGGTTTGACTGTATATAATTTTGACTATTTTCCTATGTTTAAATAAAATTAACTATTTATAACTACTTTGACGTTTCTTTCATTATTCCAGAAATACATAAATCAAGTCAACTTGTGAAAATTGGTGCCTAGGCAAGATGTAAAATGGTACAACCGAAATTCTCGATTTTTTAAGCTAATAGTATGAAATTTGAAGATTTCAACATGCTCATCTTTAGTAATAGAAGAACTACACGTTGAAAAGAAAAAATTTCTACACTATCAAGATAAAGTTAAACTAACTGTTCGAGAGGATCTAAATAATTTCTTATTGTAAAACATAATCGCAACTTAAGCAAATTAAACAAAGACATTGTGATGGGGTATAAAATGCCAAAAACATACTAAGAGCCCCTTTTAAAAACTTAATGACTAAAATATTCTCTTTTATTGAAAATGATAAAATATGCTCCTTTTAAAGATTTTATTACCTGAATGCCTCTACCTTGTTTTGCCCGAGCTCCACCAAAGCCCTCCCTTTTTTTTTTTTTTTTCCTTATCTTTTTTTGTTTATTCACTTTTTGGTCCCTTTTCCTTTCTTTTATCTTTTTTTCTATTTTGTTGTTATTTTTTCACTTTATTTCTTCTTTCTAATAAAATATTGCACTCCTTTTTAATTTTTTTTGTTTTTGTTTTTTCTAGTAACAATCACTCACTCTTTTTCACTTTATTTTTTTCTTGTTTCAATTTATTATGATTTTTTGTTGTATTTATTTTATTTTTTAATTTTGTCCTTTTCAGTAAAATATCTTCGTCCAAAATATTTGTCATTTTTTTTGTTTTTACCTTTTTGTAATAAATTCTGCTCTCATTTTAGTTTTTTTTTTAATTTTTTTTTTCTTTTTTGTAGTTACTTTTTATTTTAAATTTTTTGGCTCTTTTCAGTAACAATCCCTCGCTCTTCTTCACTTTATTTTTTTTATCTTATTCTTTATTGAATTTTATTCTTTAAGTAAAATCTCTTCGTCAGAAATATATCTCATTATTTTCCCTTATTATATTATTTTTCATCTTAGTTTTTCAGTTATTTTTTCAGTAAAATTCCTCCGTCAAAATTTTTATCACTGTATTCCAGTTTTATTTTGCTTTTGTGCTTTCTAGATAAATAACGGAGTTCCAAAATTAGTATTGGGACACTTTCTATACAATCATTAATAGATTATAATTATCAAGAGTTACCATGTCACTCATTTTTAGTTTTATTTTTGAATTTTTAAATTTATATTTGTAGATATTTTTTTAATTTGTGAGAAAATTTAGGTTTTTTTATAATAAAAAAGTTGCCAATATTTTTAACTTTTTTTTGTTCGTTATAATTAAATCGGCGAATAATTTGATATACTACACTAATCATGGTATACCAATATGTAGTATATCAAGAATATGAGATATCATGATTCAATAGTAATTATGGTATACCAATGTGTAGTAAACCAAGATTGATGAGTATACCATTTGATATCTGTACTCAAATAAAGTATACTATAATTCAATACTAACATGGTATACCAATGCATATTATACCAAGAATATTGGGTATACAATTTTTTTTGGTTAGAAACTAAAATTTTATAAATCAAAGTATCAATATACACCACTTGCTCATTGGATTCTAGAGTCAAGTCCATTAAAGAATAACCAAATAAAACGACTATGTCTTCGTACTGTCACTGACTAGCTATTGTACGTCTCACCTTCTAGGAAGGGTCTAAGCATAATAGTTGCCTCCAATGGCTAGAACATTAGCATGGGTAACTATTTAGCCTCTCTAAGATTTACTTCCATTTATTCTATCGATGCCTTACAATATGTACTTGTAGTGCTATTTGTCTGAGTCTGTCACAGATCTCTCGCCTGGTTTGCTGGAATCTCTTGTTGTTTCTCTCTACCAAGATGTGATATACTGCTGCCGTAAATAATAAGTTGAGAGGAAGTTAATGAGGAAGATGCATCATAGGAAAAAATATTTGGCTAAAATAGTCAATAACAGAATTGCTTAGTTTATTTACAGCTAGTTTGGATAGCTGTTACTTGTTGTATTGTATCGTATTTTTTAAATAGATATTTATTTTAATTGTTACTTAAATTTTAATGTATCGTATCGTTAAATCCGTTGTATAGAATAATTAATTTGATACAGATGAAATTTATTTATTAAACTGTATGGAATTTCTGTTGCAGGAAGATTCTAAGGTGAAATCATTCTTTAAATTCATTCAGAGTTTGAGGAGTGTCCTAGTTAGTTCCTAAAATTCTAAGAAAAACAGTAAAAATATTAAAGCAACAATTGAGCTCGAGTATAAGAAAATTAACAAGTTAAAGCATACAAGAAACAATAAAACAGATCCACCTAACGAAGTTGTCACGACCCAATTCCTCTATAGGCTGTGATGGCGCCCAACGTCGCCGCTAGGCAAGCTAACGCGAAACTAGTCATGTACGTATTTTCTTTTTAATAATTTCAAAGTAGTTGATTTTTTTTAATTAAGTAAGTGAGAAGTGAAAAAAAAATTAATAAGGTAAAGCTCAAACTAATGAAAGAGCAGATACGATGAAATAAATACTCAAAACCATAAAGTGTCTACTAGCATGTTTCCAAGACCCGATGTCAAAGTGTATGAGCAACTAGTAGAATATACAAAACACCTATGCTACTGTCCGAAATGAGATAGACAGAAAGTAAATACAAAAGAGAGATTGGGGTTGCTGCAGAACGGACTCAGAAAGCAGCTCACCACTATGCCTCAGGGTTACGGGGTGTGCGCCTGGATGACTGCCAGATGCACCTGCCTCAGATCCTGCACGATTAGTGCAGAAGTATAGCGTGAGTACATAAACAACATGCACCCAGTAAGTATCCAGTCTAACCTCGAAGAAGCAGTGACGAGTGGTCGACATCGACACTTACTACGGGCCAATAATATAAATACAAAAATTCTACATAAGCATGGAATACATGAATAATAAAAATAACACAATAACCAGTAATGAATAAATGGTTCTTTAACTGATAGTCAATTTAAAAGTCTCCAATTGACACATGCTAACTTCAACAATTTCAGGCCATTAAATAAATTATAACCTCTCAAGTCATAAAAATAATATCAAGTGTATTCGGGTTTCGAGAATTATCACGCACGATTTATGCCGAGGTCGTACGACCCGATCCAAAATATTGTGTGCACTGCCTGGGTCGAACGACACGAACCATAGATGAATCTATTATACTGCCGAGGCAAACGACCCGCTCCCATGAGAGTAGAGAAGTTTACCTCGCTCGCTGAAGTACTTGCGACGCGAGAGGATATGGATTTCTTAGAGTTATTATGTATTCCTCAATTCTTCCCAAAATAAGAAATTTAAATTGAAAATTTGTAACTTTAAAGTCCCTAGTCTCAGCTCTATTCAAGACAATTAATATGCATAATAAATACAACAGTACAATTAAAGCATGATGTGGATCTAAGACTACTCAGACATATCATGGAATATAGCTACACATGAACTTTTGTCACCCCGTGCGTACATAGCTCCTAACACAAGTAATACACAACAAAGGTACATCTAAGGGGATGAGTTCCCTCTTACAATGTTAGCCAAGAGACTTACCTCACTCTCAAGCTCACTTTCGGTCCATAAATCCGCTCAAAAGCCTCGACTTGGTGTCAATCAATCTGAAACTAGCCAAATGTTATATAAATTAATTAATACACACTCACAAGTTCATAATTTAGTCATTTGAGAAATTACCCAACCCAAATTGGAAGATCCCTAAAATTTATCCTTGGGCCCACATTTTCGGATTCCAGAAATTTTTGAGGATAAATATTCCCCATAACCTCACGAACTCAAATATATAATTTTTACCAAATTCCATAATTATTTTCGTGGTTAAATCCCTTTTTTAATCAAAACCTAGGTTATTTTCAACTAAACCTATATTTTCTACAATTTATGTGTTAAGAATCAACCCAAAATGCATGTATTAAACTCATATTGTATAGAAATTACTTACTTCAACGTGCTAGGTGAAAACGCCTCTTCAAAGAGCTCTAAAATCGTCCAAGAAGTGAAAGAAATGAACCAAAATAGGCTAAGTCCGGACATTAAAAGCCCTCACTGCCTCCAGCGATTCTGCTTCTGTGAACCTTGGGTTGCACCAGCGACGCCGCTTCTGCAGGCAAAGGTCCGCATATGCGGAACACACACAACCCAACACTGGGTGCACCTGCGGAAGGACACCGCACCTACGAGCCCGCTTCTACGGCTCGCCTCGCGCACCTGCGACCTTGCCCACACAGGCCCCCATCCACGTCTGTGATCCCCTCATCGCAAAAGCGAGTCCACTTCTATGAACACTACCCAGTCCACTCCCATCCACACCTGCGCTCACTGGCTTGCACATGCGAGCTCACACCTGCGGCTAGCTCCTCGTAGGTGCGAATGCACCAGAAACTGTTGTTTGCATCAGCCATGGCTCCAAGTTCAATTAAGTTCCGCGCATCGTCCGAATAGCACCCGAGGCCCCCGGGGCCTCGCCCAAACATACGAATAAGTTCGTAAACATAAAACGGACTCGCTCGAACCCTCGAAATTTGTAAAACAATATCAAAACTAAGAATTGAACCCCAAACCAAATCAAATCAACTTATGGACTTCAAGTTCTTCCAACTTACTCCCGAATGCACCGAAACACACCTAAACTTCTCGAAATGACACCAAATTTTGCGTACAAGTAAAAAATAACCATACGGAACTATTCCCAGGCTCAGAATCCCAAACAGACCTCGATAACACCAAAACCTACTTCAAACCAAATTTAATGAACTTGAAAACCTTCAATGCGCCAACTTTCAACATCATGCGCTGAAACGCTCCCGGGGTCATCCGAACCCCGATCCGAACATACGCCTAAGTCCAAAATCATCATACGAACCTATTGGGACTGTCAAATTCAGGTTCCAAGGTCGGTTACTCAAAACGCTAATTCAAGTCAAACTTAACCATTTTAAGCCACTATTAAGGAACTAAGTATTATGATTTCAACCTGAACCCTTCCAAACCCGAACTAACCATCCCCGCAAGTCATAAAACAGTAAAAGCACATACGAGGAGTCTTATTTTGGGGAATGGGGATCTAGAAAGCAAAACGACTAGTCGGGTCGTTACATTCTTCACCTCTTAAACAAACATTCGTCCTCGAATGGGTCTAAGATCATACTTGAAGTGCCGAATAGGTGTGGATATCTGCTCTGCATGCCCTCCTCGGTCTCCCAAGTCTCCTCCTCGATTGCTTGACCCCTCCACTAAGCCTTTACCGCATAAATTTTCTTGGATCTCAACTGGCGAACCTGCCTGTCAATAACGGCAACTGGCTCCTCTTCATAACTTAGGCTCTCATCTAGCTGAACCGTGTTGTAGTCTAACACATGCGAACTATCGGCATGATACTTCCGAAGCATAGACACCTGGAAAACTAGATGAAGTCTCGATATATTGGGAGGCAAGCCAAGCTCATAAGCAACCTTCCCAACTCGCCTCAAACACCTCAAATGGACCTATAAACCTTGGGCTCAACTTTCCCTTCTTCCCGAACCTCATGCTTCCCTTCATTGCCTAGACTTTCAAGAGAACCTTATCGCCCACCATAAATGATAAATCACGCGCTTTCTAATTCGCGCAACTTTTCTGTCTAGACTGTGCTGCACGAAGTTGCTTCTGAATTAACTTCACCTTATCCAAGGCATACTTCACCAAATCGGTACCATATAACCTAGACTCACCGAGCTCGAACCATCCGATAACTGTTGGAGCCATCTCAATGCTGGACTGATAACTGTTGTTATAAGCAAACTCGGCCAAAGGCAAGAATCGATCCCATTACCCCCCGAAGTCAATCACATATGCTCTGAGCATATCCTCCAAGATCTTAACCCTCTACTCCGACTGCCTGTCGGTCTGTGGATAAAAGGCTGTGCTGAGCTCTACTCGAGTCCCCAACTCACTCTGTACTACCCTCCAGAAATGCGAAGTAAACTGAGGGCCTCTATCTGATATGATAGAAACAGGCACACCATGCAACTAAAAAATCTCCTGAATGTAAATCAGGGCCAATCTCTTTGAAGAATACATAGTCACAACCGGAATGAAGTGTGCCGACTTGGTTAACCTATCTACAATGACCCAAACTGCATCAAACTTCCTCAAGGTCTGCGGCAACCCAACTACGAAGTCCATAGTGATGCGCTCTTATTTCCACTCAAGTATAACCATCTGCCGAAGTAGGCCACCTGGTCTTTGATGCTCATACTTGACCTGCTGGAAATTTAGACATCTCTCCACATACTCAACTATGTCTTTCTTCATCTGCCACCACTGATAATGTTGCCTTAGATCGTGATACATCTTCGTAGCCCTGGATGAATAGAATACCAAGAACTGCGTGCCTCTTCTAGAATCTTCTCCCTCAAGCCATCAACATTAGGAACACATAGGCGACCCTGGAGCCGCAGAACACCATCATCACCGATAACAACCTCCTTGGCACCATCCTGTAGTACCATCTCTTTAAGAACCAACAAGTGCAGATCGTCGTACTGACGAGCCTTGATCTGCTCGAATAATGAAGACTGGCGATGGCGCATGCAATAATTCAGCTGGGCTCTGAAATATCCAACCTCAAAAGTCTATTAGCCAAGGACTGAATGTCCCAAGCCAATGGCCAGTCTCATGCAGTTGAGGAAGCAAGGCTTAGCCTCATGCAAAATAGGAGACAGTGCATAGTCTTATGCAATTAAGGAGGCAGGGCTTAGCCTCATGCAAGATGGATACAATGCTTAGTCTCGTGCAATGGAAAGGCATAGCTTAGCTTTATGCAAGGAAAGACAATATTTAGACTTAAGCAGGAAAAGGAAATGAGTGATAGCAGAGTATTTCTTAGCTGGAAATGTGTTTGCGCTTGGCAGCTTTGTCGTTATGAAGATTGTGATTCTGAGGTGTGTCCGAATTTGAGAATATTTCTTGTTCCTGCATCCAAAGGACAATCGTGAGTTTTGCGGGGGAAGGTTGGTTCGGGCCTCCGCCTTCTTGCTTTGCCTCGCTCTACATCAAAATCCTGCTCGAGTTACCATGGGTAGCATCTGGCTATTTCATAAAATAAAGTTTTCAAAAAATGTGCATGCATATGATGAATGTAGTTATTTAAAATACATTAGTATGCAATATCGGATAAATTAGATGAACCAATGACTGTGACACTTTAGAGACATTGCGACTTCTTAAACTACCCATACTCTCAGCCTTTCTGCTCAAGGCATCCGCAACCACATTCGCCCTGCCCAGATGATAAAAACTGGTGATATCATAATCCTTTAGTAACTCAAGCCACTTGCACTACCTCAAGTTGAGATCCCTCTGCTTGAACAAATGCTGCAAGCTGCGATGATCGGTGTAAACTTCACAGGACACCCCATAAAGATAATGCCTCCAGATCTTGAGAGTATGAACTATCGCGGCCAACTCCAAATCATGTACATGGTAATTCTTCTCGTGAGTCTTCAGCTGACATGAAGCATATGCAATAACTCGCCCCTCATGCATCAATACACAACCCATGTCAATGCGTGAAGTGTCGTAATACACTGTATACATCCTAGAACCAGAAGGCAACACTAACACCGATGTTGAAGTCAATGCGGTCTTGAGCTTCTGAAAGCTTGCCTCACAATCATCGGATCATCAGAACGGGACACCCTTTAGGGTCAATCTAGTCAAATATGCTGCAGTAGATGAGAAGCCCTCCACAAACCGGCGATAATAACTCGCTAACCCGAAGAAACTCTTGATCTTGGTCGCTGTGGTAGGACGAGGCCAACTCTGAACTACCTCGATCTTCCTGGGATCTACCTTAATAACTTCGCCTGATACAACATGCCCCAAGAATGCCACAGAATCTAACCAGAACTCGCACTTGGAGAACTTAACATATAGCTCATGTTCCCGCAGGGTCTGAAGCACCACTCTTAAGTGCTGCTCGTGCTCCTCCATGCTACACGAGTATATCAATATGTCATCAATGAAGACAATGACAAACGAGTCAATATATGGCATGAACACCCGCTTAATCAAATTCATAAATGCCGTCAGGGTGTTGGTCAAACCGAAGGACATTACTCAAAACTCATAGTGACCATATCTAGTCCGGAAAGCCCTACAATGATCAATAAAGTCATGGGGGTCCTAATGTCGCTCACCTCCAAAGACAGGAAGATGTAGCATGGTCCACTTATCCAATAGTTTATGCGGCTCACCGGCCGCAGCTGGTCTAGGATTTGGTATAGCCACTGCAATTGGATGTGCTCCGCCTACGGGTAGTGCGCCCGGGGTCTGATATATGGTAGTTGCATGCCCTAGAGCCTGAGCGGTAGGGGTCTGTGCAACTCTAGGACACCCTCATCCTCTACCACGAGCTGGAGCCCTCCCTCGGCCTCTAGCAATAGGGGGAGTAGCTCCTCCGCGGTTGGGTACATCTGTTGCGCGTGTTCTCACCATCTGTGAGAGAATAAGAGAAAGATACTTAGCACAACATCAACTGCACTATAGGAGATGAAGAAAGAGAAGTTTCCTAACACCCTATAGTCTCTCGAAGATAAGTACGGACGTTTCCGTATCGATCCGCAAGACTCTATTAGGCCTACTCATAACTTGTGAGACCTACGTGAACCTAGTGCTCTGATACTATGTTGTCACGACCCAATTCCCCAATAGGCCGTGATGACGCCCAACATCTCCGCTAGGCAAGCCAACGCAGAACTAGTCATGTACTTATTCTTTTTAATAATTTCAAAGTAGTTGATTTTTATTTATTAAGTAAGTAATAAGTGAAAAAAAAATTAATAAGGTAAAGCGTAAACTAATGAAAGAGCAGATACGATGAATTAAATACTCAAAGCCATAAAGTGTCTCCTAGCATGTTTCCAAGACCCGATATTACAAGTGTATGAGCAACAAGTAGAATATACAAAACACCTATGCTGCTGTCTAAAATGAGATAGACAGAAAGTAAATACAAAAGAGAGACTGCGGGTGCTGCAGAACGGACTTAGAAAGCAGCTCATCATTATGCCTCGGGGTAATAGGGGTGCGCGCCTGGATGACTGTCAGATGCACCTGTCTCAGATCCTGTACGATTAGTGCAGAAGTGTAGCGTGAGTACATAAAAAACATGTACCCAGTAAGTATCCAGTCTAATCTAGAAGAAGTAGTGACGAGGGGTCGACATCGACACTTACTACAGACCAATAATATAAATATAGAAATTCTACATAGGCATGGAATACATGAATAATAAAAATAACACAATAACCAACAATGATTAAATGGTTCTTTAACTGATAGTCAATTTAAAAATCTCCAATTGACACATGCTAACTTCAACAATTTCAGGCCATTAAATAAATTATAACCTCTCAAGTCATAAAAATAATATCAAGTGTATTCTGGCTCCGAGTATTATCACACACGATTTATGTCGAGGACGTACGACCCGATCCAAAATACTGTGTGCACTGCCGAAGGTTGAACGACACAAATCATAGATGCATCTATTATACTGCCGAGACGAACGTCCCGCTCTCATGAGAGTAGAGAAGTTTACCTCGCTCGGGGATGTACTTACGAAGAAAGAGGACATAGATTTCTCAGAGTTATTATGTATTCCTCAAATCTTCCCAAAATAAGAAATTTAAATTGAAAATATGCAACTTTAAAGTCCCTAGTCTCAGCTCTATTCAAGACAATTAATATGCATAATAAATACAACAGTACAATTAAAGCATGATGTGGATCTAAGACTGCCCGGACATATCATGGAATATAGCTACGCACGGACTCTCATCACCTCGTGCGTACGTAGCTCTCCATACAAGTAATATACAGCAAAGGTACACCTAAGGGGATGAGTTCCCTCTTACAAGGTTAAGCAAGAGACTTACCTCGTTCTCAAGCTCACTTCCGCTCCACAAAGCCGCTCTAAAGCCTCAACTTGGTGCCAATCAATCCAAAACTAGCCAAATTTTATATAAATTAATTAATACACACTCACAAGTTCATAATTTAGCCAGTTGAGAAATTACCCAACCCAAATTGGAAGATCCCTAAAATTTATCCCCGGGCCCACGTGCCCGGATTTCAAATTTTTTTTAGGATAAATGTTACCCATAACCTCACGAACTCAAATATATAATATCTACCCAATTCTATAATCATTTTCTTGGTTAAATCCCATTTTGTTTTTATCAAAACCTAGGTTTTTTCCAACTAAACCCACATTTTCTACAATTTATGTGCTAAGAATCTACCCAAAATGCATGTATTAAACTCATCTTGTATATAAATTACTTACCTCAACGTGCTAGGTAAAAACCCCTCTTCAAAGAGCTCTAAAATTGTCCAAGAAGTGAAAGCAATGAACCAAAATAGCCAAGTCCGGACATTAAAAGCCCTCACTGCCTCCAGCAATTACGCTTCTGCGGACCTTGGGTCGCACCCGCGATGCCGCTACTGCGGGCAAAGGTCCTCTTATTAGGAACACATACAATCCATCACTGGGCGCACCTACGAAAGGATACCGCACCTGCGATCCCGCTTCTGCGGTTCCCCTCGCGCACCTGCGACCTTGCTCATACATGCCCCCCTCCGTGCCTGCGATCCCCTCATCACAGAAGCGTGTCCGCTTCTGCGGAAGAAACTTCACTTTTGCGGACACTGCCCAGTCCACTCTCATCCGCACCTGCGCTCACTGACTTGCACCTGCGGCTAGCTCCTCGCAGGTATGAAGACACTAGAAACTGCTACTGCTTCAGCCATAGCTCCAAGTCCAACCAAGTTTCGCGCATCGTCCTAATAGCACCTGAGGCCCCCGGGGCCTCGTCCAAACATACCAACAAGTTCGTAAACATAAAATGGACTCGCTCGAACCCTCCGAATGCGTAAAACAACATCAAAACTAAGAATCGAACCCCAAACCAAATCAAATCAACTTATGAACTTCATGTTCTTTCAACTCACCCCGAATGTGCCGAAACACACCTAAACTTCTCGGAATGACACCAAATTTTGCGTACAAGTCATAAATCACCAAACGGAAGTATTCTAGGCTCGGAATCCAAAACGGACCTCAATAACACCAAAACCTACTTCAAACCAAATTTAATGAACTTGAAAACCTTTAATGCGCCAACTTTCGACATCATGCGCCGAAACGCTCCGGGGTCATTTGAAACCCGATCCAAACATATGCCTAAGTCCAAAATCATCATACTAACTTTTTGGGATCATCAAATCCTGGTTCCGAGACCGTTTACTCAAAATATTAACTCAAGTCAAACTTAACCATTTTAAGCCACTATTAAGGAACTAAGTATTCTGATTTCAACCCGAACCCTTCCAAATCCGAACTAGCCATCCCCGCAAGTCATAAAATTATAAAAGCACATATGAGGAGTCTTATTTAGGGGAACGGGAATCTAGAAAGAAAAATGACCAGTCAAGTCGTTACAGGAGCAAGATATCTAACGTATCTATGAACCATGAAAATTTTCTGTCATAGTCAAATTAATAGGCAACAGAGTTCTCCATCACTACCTTAAAAAGAAAATACAAGACTTATGGAGGTCTACAGAAAACTCCCCTCTAATAGACCTTGGTGAGGATAGCAGGACAATGATATACAACAATCTGGATTCGATAGCCAGAACTCCCAACTAAATTTTATGATGGGATCATACTGTCCAAGATAGGGAACACCATCGACAGATTACTTAAGATTGATGCATGCACGTCTTTCACCATTAGAGGCCGCTTTGCAAGGTTATGTGTTCAGTTACCACTGGAGCAATAAGTGCAACCCATGTCCTCATTGGCTCACATAAACAAGTTATAGTTTACGAAAGTGAAAATATTTTATGTAATATGTGTGACCGATTGAGGCATACATCCCTAAAATGTCCCTATCCAATCCTACTAGCCCAACATATGGCTAATGAAAAAGATCATGTCACACTACAGAAGGAAGATAGCGATGGTGAATAACGTACTGTATCCTTTCCCAAGCAAAAGAAATCAAGTCCACCACACAAAGGTCAGGTAGGAACTGGATCAACAAAAGCCACAAGTATAAATGTCAAAATATTTTATGAGTCCACAGGTAAGCCAAACCCTAGTATCACGATCCAAAATCCAACTAGTCGTGATGGAACCTAACCCAACTAGCTAGGTAAGCCAACTATCCATAAACATAATCCAAATGAAATTAACATAAATAACTAAATTATTATACAATAACCCAAGGGCTAGTAGTACAAGTCATGTGCCACTAAGACTTAGATTTACAAAGCTGGTATGAAGTAATACAACATCTGTTTGAATATACATAAACAGAACTCAAATCTAAGATTACCAAGAATAAGTGGTAGCCATGTCCGGACAACGAGTACATCTCCAATGCCAGCTCCCGCCATGTACCGCAACATCAACTCCAAGATCTGCACGCAATGGTGCAGAAGTATAGTATGAGTACAACCCACCCCATATACTCAATAAGTATACTAACTAACCTCGGCGAGGTAAAAAAAGAAAGAACTATAAATGATTCTCATTAACACATGTACAATTCATAATTTCAACAAGGATAGAACATATATGTGATCAAATCAGGAAATTTCACGTAAAACCACTTTGATGCTTACAATTCTTTGTTTTAAAGTGTTCTACTCAGTCAACAATCCAGCATATAAAGAAGATATACAAGTAAAACAAGTAAACAGTCAAGAAAATTGCAAGTAAGAGTGAAATGCAATAACAAAATAACAGTCCGTTACAGTGCAACTCGATCAAATAACAGTAACCAGCTCTCCTAGAGCTCACATCAACCAGAAACTCGTCGGTTTCTCACAATCTGCGTGTACACCATTAAGAGATAAACATGAGAGGATGAACCTAACGGGATGGATTCGTATCCATACGTAAGCATGGAAAATTCAATGTGCTACCAGCCCGGCGTGGTCACAGGCTCAATATCATAAACCACCCGGTGTGGTCACAGGCTCAATATCAACCACACAAACAACTCACGTGTTACACGGATAACTCATATGCCATAATATTAGTGTTTGGATCCGCACGAATAACTCATGTGTTGCACATATAACTCACATGTCGATACTCACAATCCACCCAGCGTGGTCACAGGCTCAACATCACAATCCGCCCGGCGTGGCCACATGCATAACAACACAATCCGCCCAGTGTGGTCATAGGCAAAACAACACAATCTACCTGGCGTGGTCATAGACATAACAACACAATCCGCATGGCGTGCTCACAGGTATAACAACACAGTCCGCTCGGGCATGGTCACAAGCACAAAAATACAATTCTCCCTGCGTGGTCACATGCATAACAATACAATCCACCCGGCGTGGTCATATACATAACAACACAGTTCGCCCAACGTCGTCATAGGCATCCAGTCCAATCATATCACACATGAGCAAATAAACAAGAATACATGTATATGGTGAATGAATAAAGATCTCATGCTCCTGGACTAGTAAAAATTACATGCTAAAGTGTATGCATGTGCAAAGTGTGCTATCATAGCTCAAATTGACAATTTCATCATAGAATAGCATTTATCAAGTTCATCCAGGGATTTAAACTTTATGTAGCCTCAAACATGACTCAAATACTTTACAACAATGATACAAATATGAGAAATACCATAGATAAAAATTTAACAATCAATTGTAGGCATATCATAGCCTAAGCATAACCCGAGCATGGATAAATACCCCGATGCTCATACATGGGCTCAAACCACGCACATATGCACACCCATAGCACATAGCTATCACAAATATTTCAGGCAACTAGTGCTTCAACCAAGTTTAGATAAGATGCTTACCTCAACAAGCCAAATCAAATATCGAGCAAGCCAAACAAACTCAATTACTCAAAGTCAAAAGAAATTGACCTCCGAACGACTCGAAACTAGCCAAAAGAAACTCAAAACCATCAAATAATGTCATAGGAGACAAAGCCAAATGATAAAGATCGAACTTTTCTCAATTACTCAAAGTCAACCAAAAAATCAAACTCGGGCCCGCACCTCTAAGCAACCGAGTGAATCCCTTTTCGTAGTACATTACATCCATCATGAATAGAAAACCCAATCTATTCCAGGACTTCCATATATCCATAAGGTGTAATACATCATGCATCCAAAATTTTCCTTGCTTAAGTCCCTCGAAACCAACCTCTGCAAGTCATTACCGATCCACAAGTATGCCTCAGATCGAAGCCAATACAACCTATAATCATGCAATCAAATCGTCGATAGCAGACTCCCCCACTTGGATCAAAGTCATAGAACAAAACATTCGACAACTCATAATACCATACTCTATTACTGTCATAATCCCGCACTGAAATTCAACTAAATCCTTTATAAGCTCATGTAACACAAATCATAAAATACCTCAAATCATCTGCGAAGCTCGCATTCATCCCCGTGACGGTTAACTCAACTTTCTCAACCGATCCAAACTCAAATCGCAACACATATAACCCACTAGTAGAAAGAAACTCTCCACACAACATCATAAGGATCACACATCCGTGGATTACCCCACCGCTGGTAACCCACCTGCTTAACCTCAAACTGACATATCTCTATGCCCTTTCACGGCCACAACTACTCTGCAATCACTTAATCTTTTCGAGTCTCAACTCGTCAACCAGACATGAGAATCTCCTTCATTCCACAAATGTACATATGAAAGATCTCTCAACATTCTCACAACTCAGAGTTGTACAATACATCAAGACAGAAATCAAGCACCCAATGGTCCTCCCCACATCTCAAGAAAACTATTCTCGTCACATCCAAGCCATCTTAACATATTCTGCAGTCATATCACACTCATCATATAACCATCCAACCACTCACCAAGCCATAAGCCCCACTGCTAGGGTCACTACCGAACATAGAAGTCCAAAATCACATACTCACAAAATTGAAACCACTAAGCCCCAAGCTGTGGTTAAAACCCGGCCTTAAGTCCTCCAGAGTGGACCAAAACCACCAAACTGAGTGCACATCTCACACCTCATCCATGGAATCGCATGCCGTCGATGTGCAGCTAATACCGAGCACTCAACACAACACACGAGTGAAAGGAAAGAATTCAAAGAGATACATTTCAAGCTGAATCAATGCCACACTATAAGGAATGAAAGATAGGAAGTTTTATCCTAGATGTCTTGTAGCCTCTCAAAGATAGGTATGGACGTCATCATACTGATTGGAAACACTTTACTAGACATTTGCTCATGACTCGTAGAACCTATAAACCAAGGGCTCTGATACCAACTTGTCACGAACCAAAATACTACTAGCCGTGAAGACACCTAACCCAACCCGCTAGGTAAGCCAATTATCCATAAACACAATCCAAATGAAATTAACATGTAATAGATGATGAAATAACTGAATTATTATACAATAACCCAAGGGCTAGTAGTACAAGTCACGAGCCACTACGACTTAGATTTACAAAGCTGGTATAAAGTAAAACAATATTTATTTGAATATACATTAACATATCTCAAATCTAAGACTACCAAGAACAAGTGGTAGCCATGTCCGGACAACGGGTACATCTGCAAAGCCAGCTCCCGCCATGTACCGCAACATCAGATCCAAGATTTGCACACAATGGTGCAGAAGTGTAGTATAGGTACAACTGACTTGATGTACTCAATAATTATCCTAACTAACCTCGGCGAGGTAAAAGAAGCAAGAACTATAAATGATGCTCACTAATACATGTACATTTCATAATTACAACAAGGATAAAGCATATATGTGATCAAATTAGGAAATCTCAAGTAAAACCACTTTGATGCTCACAATTCTTTGTTTTAAAGTGTTCTACTCAGTCAACAATCCAACATATAAAGAAGATGTGCAAGTAAAGCAGGTAAACAGTCAAGGAAATTGCAAGTAAGGATGAAATGCAATAACCAAATTATAGCCCGTTGTGGTGCGCAACCCTATCCAATAACAGTAACTAGCTCTCCCAAAGCTCACATCAACCAGAAACCCATCGGTTTCTCACAATCCGCATGTACACCATCAAGAAAAAAACATGAGAGGGTGACCCTAGGGGGATGAATCCATATTGTTACACTTTTGTACGTGAAAGTACGTCGTAAGTCAATTGATGTAAGCTCGAAAATGAGATCCTCTTTGAAAGTATATGAAGTTATTTAATATTGTTACACCCCGTACTTCAGACGTCACTGTCATTATAAAATTATCTAATGTAAGCTTAAAAAGGACGAAATCTTTCTACAATGATAAGAAAGGTTTACCGAAGTCTTAAGTAAGTTAAGATGAAAAAGAGACTTTTTAATCATAATTTAAATGCGTTTAAAGTCATTATATGACCATTCCAACATTCCAAATGATATATATCTACCAAAATGAAGGTATTTGAACCTAATTTTCAACATTCCAAACCATTTATTTATACGATATTGGGGTAGAGAAATATAGATTTTTAAAGTAGGGTCGCCAAGTCACATCGCCGCACTTCGGAGAAACTGACAGGTTTATAGGCCAGGTTGCGAGGCAGTTTTCTCCCAATATATTGAGAGTTATTGGGAGATCTTTATATAGAATTAAATACCCATGTATTTAGTTTCTAACACTACAAATCATTTGTCAATACAATATCGGTGTAGAGAGATATTTGCGTTTTTGCGAGACTGCGTAGAAAGCCCCTATGGGACCCACTTGGTCGGGGCCCGATCTTCACTTATTCTTATCTCATTTTTGGGATGAGCTTTGATTAGTTTTCATCCTCCTTCCAGCCTCACACTCTCCAAACCCTCCCAAATAGTTGCCCAATGGCTCCAAATATATTCCAAAGAAATGCACCATAATCAAACATCAAAGTTAGCCTAAGTGAAGAAGAGAGTCCCTATGGTGTTGTGATGTGATTAAGGGTGCTTGTAAGCTAAGGGAAGCTTTGGTTCGAGGTTTTCCAGATTATTTAAGGTATATATAACACCCTATTTCTTGGGATTAATATTATCTATGTGTTGGCTAAGTTATTTGGATGAAGATTACAAGATAACACTTGAAAGGGGAAGAGATGTTGTTATCTTTTGTTGGGTTGTTTTAAGGCTATGTATGTATATGTATGTGTATATATATATATATATATATATATATATATATATATATATATATATATATATATTGTTATGGCTGGAAAATGGTGAAAATAATTTTATTATGATATGGTTTATGTTGTTATGCATGTATATATGTTGATCACGTGAATTGATGAAAGAAACATATGAAACTTGAGATTGCAAGTGAAGATTAGCTTAAGTCACTTCTATGGTGTTGTATTAACATTGAGAGATGTTATAAGCTAAATGTAAATTGGATTTAGACTTGAATCTACTGTAGGAGGTATGTATATTATGTTATTGTATGTGTTTAAGGTTATCTTGTCATTGATTAAGTTAAATGAATGGACTAAACATGAACTAGTGAATAAAGTTGCTAATTGAGGATAGTTGGAGTTGTGGATTATTTTTTTTGTTATAAATATATGGTATAAGGCTGGAATAATTGATGAATGACTTCATTATCATATTAATGATACTATTAAATTAAAGTAAGAAGTCTATAAGGGGTGATATGGGGTATACGGATTCCAATTGGAGCTTGCCGCTCGTCGTGAAATAGTTGTGACTTGTTGTTGTTATATGGTGCCTTGTTATTGATAATTATGTATTGCTGGATTGATCTGCTCATTGTTGTTGGTATATAGTATTGGAGGAGGCTCGTTTTACGTGGAGATGCTGGCCAAATTTACGTAAACAAGCTACTAGCTTAAGTTGCGGACTTAGCCTTTACTCAATACTGATTTTGAATCTCCTTATGCTATGGTAGATTGAGTTGAGTTGTTTGAAGAATTGCTTTGAAGGTATTAAGGACTCAATGGAGTTAAGGTATGTTATGGCTATCCCTTCTTTTCTTTTGGCATGATCCATATGATAAAACGAAACGAGCAAGCACGCAACTTTCATAAATGATTCTATTCCTAGAAGTACTAGGGTTGCCTATGTTCTTAATTCCCCATATATCCTGCTATCATATCATCTGTTGATAGGTATCATGACATTCTGAGAGATCTTATTGACTTACTTCATTATGAATTGCATTCATTTATACATGTACATTGACCCATGACCAGATGGCGTTATATACGCGTATATTATATATATATGGGATATGGGAAAAGGTTATAGCGTTATATACGCACCACCACCTGAGCAGCTGGTCTACGTTGATGATTTTGCCCACAGACGGCGAGATGATATGATGGGATGCTCTCGGAGGCTTGATGATTTAATGTACGCATATACCTATGCATGGTATGACATTTATACGCACATGCATGACATTATAAATTTTTCATGATTCAAAGAGCTATTCAGAATTACAGGTTGAGTTCTTTACTCTATGTTTCTTTCATATCTTTTATATACTACTTTCATGCCTTAAATACTCGATACTTTATTTGTATTGACGTTCCTTTTGCATGGGGATGATGCGTTTCATGCCCGCAGGTCCCGATAGATAGGTTGAGAGTCCTCCTAGTAGGCTATCAGCTCAACGGAAGGTGTTGGTGCACTCCACTTGCTCCGGAGTTGCCTATTTGGTCAGTATGATTTGGACATGTATTGATTGGTATAGCGGTCCCTTGTCCCGACCATTATGACTTTTATCTACTCTTAGAGGCTTGTAGACATATCTCATATATATTTGTATGGCCTTGTCGGCCTATGTTTTGAGTGTACAAATGATCATGTCGGCTTTATAGGCCCGTATGTCATATGTATAAGTTTGTATATCATGTTGGATAACCCTATGTCGAGTATTCCCTTATGTTTTATTCTAGTTATATCATGACGGCCCTTCTGGCCCTTTTACCCATGATGGTATGATAAGAAAGATACGTTACGTTGGTGCTCGGTTAGGTAAGGCACCGGGTACCCGTCGCGGCCCATCGGTTTGGGTCGTGACAAAAGTAGTATCAGAGTAGTAGTGTCCTAAGGTGTCTACAAGCCGTGTCTAGTAGAGTCTTGTTTTTAGGTGTGTTGTGCACCACACTTATAAGCAGGAGGCTACAGGACATTTAGTACTGTCACTCTTTCTTCTTACTCTAGATCGTGTGGTAGAGCTCGGTTGTAAGAATTCAAATTCCTAAATTTTATTTGTAATACAACGATACCTACATCCAGAAAGATAGTTGGTAAGAGATTGAATATGGCTATGGAAGAGTTGAGTAAGAGGAACTCGATTTTGCATCATGCTTATGATGAGTAAATGTAAGGTATTCGGCTGATCATGCGTGTACTAAGATGTGTAAGCTTCTTGAAAAAGAACACTA
The DNA here is from genome assembly GCF_000390325.3 of Nicotiana tomentosiformis. Classification (NCBI taxonomy): domain Eukaryota; kingdom Viridiplantae; phylum Streptophyta; class Magnoliopsida; order Solanales; family Solanaceae; genus Nicotiana; species Nicotiana tomentosiformis. The sequence continues at coordinate 77,222,658 of NC_090815.1, forward strand.
AGGCATGAATATCTATCCACCTCTATGGTAAAAAGCAAAGAGAGAATCAGAAGGTAGATACAAGTTTCAACAAGTAAAAGAAGCAAAGTGAAAAAGGATACGAGGTACCCAGTTAGTGAAGATTCTCCGTATTTACAATTCAAATAGAGAAATATAAGTATTATGAGTTACTTTCAACAGTAATAGAGTATATACACTTGACAACACCCTTCTTAGTTATGCCCTACGGTGGCTAACAGATATAGTTTAAGAGAAGGATGGGATATCAGGATCTAGCTGGGGTTAGAGTAACCCAAAATTATGGATGGATTGTTATCATTAGCTTACATTTCCAAAGGATATTGCAAATGTGGTAATAGTTTTCCTTGTGAGACATCCAGATGGTGCACTCTAGAATTGTATAATCAGATATAAATATCAGAATGTTCAGAAATTTCAGAAGATAGGCGGTGGAATCTTAGAAGCGATAAATATTTACCTTAGTATGACTCCAGCCCCTAGTAAAAAAAAGAAGAAGGTTAGGCATCCCGAAGAGCCAGTGAGATGAAGCAAGGGGAGCTAAAAGTGAAAGAACATTTTGTTGAAGTTTTCATAATAAAGTGATGGACAAAAATATTAGCCGGAGAATAAGAAGAGAGTAAATGAAGCATCATGAGTAAGATGTGATAAATGAGGGATAACAGTAAATCAAAATATGACAGGATGATAGAGTGTATAGTCAAGTGAAGGAAAAGACAAGAGGTGACAGGCCTTGAGGCAATAAAAGAGTATAAGCCATAAAGTCATATCCCCATTTCGAGAAATGAGTTGGTGACTCCAACGTGATTACCAAAAGGAAAAGTTAGACCCCCAAAGTAATAGAAATCAGTATGGGCCGGTGAAAAAGATAAACTGAACATGAATTAGGGACCGAAGGATTTTATAATAGTCGGCATGGTGAGAATTTTAGAGATAGCATTCCGACAATAATAGAATGGACGACAAAAGAATAACTTTTAAAGTTCATTCAGGAAGACGCTTTCCAAAAGCAAGCACGGTGAGCATAGTTAAGCTTAAGGGACTAAGTGTGCCAGTTACACTAATTCTCACCCTTGTGCGTAAGAAATTTAATTATCCCTGGCATAGAAGGGTTACCTCAAGGCGAGTAAGATGTTAGTGAATATATGAAAAATAAATGCCAAAGATGAAGAGGTAACTATGGAATAGTAAAGGAAGAATGCGGTAAAAATGTTAAAAGAATGAGATTGCATTTATTCAGACCCTACAAATATGATATAATTTCAGAACATTATGCAAACATGACGCCGGGGAGAAGCAGTAAGGGTTACGCACCCGATGTTATTGATAAATAAGTGTGAATAAACACTTGATACATAAGGAGCCAATGCGAGAGGTAAGTTCAAACAAAGGACATATTCCAAGGGAGATAACACGAAATATAGATATGAGAATAGACCAACGAGTAGTTAGTAGTTGATTCACGAAGAGTCTAGTTAGGTCTAGACTAGAAGATACAGACAAATCAGCAGATTGTGCAAGATAAACATAGTGAAACCCAACATAGGAAATTCGATCTCGCAAATATGATGACATCGTGATCCTTGGGAAATATTCAGATAGGAGTTGGGGTTGTTAAAGGTACCGTATAAGTGTTACGAAAATAAAAGACGGTGCCACTGAGAAGACAATCAAAAATTTCAGTTCAAAAGCAACCCTACAAGCACAAGTAAGTAACTAAAGATAATTATAGGCGAGTAAGAACATCAAAAATTCTTTCGGGTATACGATGTAATAAGCTCGCAGCTTTACAGGAGTCAAAGGGTCTCCCTTAAGTACTACAAATAAAGACTAGCTGAGGAAAGAAGGAAGAATGTTTCAACTTAAGCATAGTGACATAAAGAAGAAATGGTCTTGTAACAACAGTCTCACTACAACATTCTATGTACTCCATAAGAAATTGGCACCTATCGTGGCTAATGAACGGGAAGAATAAAAAAATCAAAAGGTGATATTTGAGATCATATGAGTTACAGGAAATTCCAACATCCGTGGGCAATAAGATAAGCCATGTATTCATGCAACAAGTGACAGAACGACCAGAAAAAGTAATTGCTTATGTTTAAAGGCAACTGAGAAGGCACGAAAGGAAATCTATAGTGCTAGCAATTTAAAGGAAGATTGCGAGTAATATAAATAGATATGTGTAGGTCGCAAGCTAAAGTATGATAAAGCGACAAGGTTTTAGGTAGATAAGAGTAAGGATATGAAAAGGTGAATGAGAAGGTGACGAGAACAGGTAAGGCCTCGAGATTAAGCCCATCAAAACAAGAGAGTTGATGGTTTCCGTAAGTTATATAAAGCTCAGTATAGCCTTAATGAATGCAAAAGAGTCTAAGATGAGTAGTAGTTAGAAGAGATGGAATGTTGCCCTGGTAGTAGAATAAGGGTGTAATGGTGATAAATAAGAGGATGACGTTTAGGCCTTTGATTGAGTAAAAATTTTGAGAAAATGGATTTCATGAGTTTCACGAGATTAAAACCAATATGATGAATCACGTTGGGATGTTGTGAAATACGGTTATTGAAGTATAGTATCGTCCCTGGGTGGATCAGGCAAATCACTTCAAATGTTCCCCGATGAGACGTGAGCCTTAATGACAATGTATTATGTAAGAAGTTTCAAGTTATCAGTGGTAGATTATGGATCAACATTAAGGTGAATCAATAATGGATGAATAAAAGCTACAAAGTATGAGTTGAGATTAGGCCGTCATTCTTAAGATGAACAGTAATGAGGAAGAACTAAAGGACTTAGATTTATACATATAGGATAAGCAGCGAGAGAGTAACCTGGAGTTGGGTAGCAGACCTAGGTAGTAATAAACCGAAGTAAGTGTTATGGTATAGTATAACCTACTTAGATGTAGTAAATCCATAAGCATAGATAACCGAGGCTATGAAACGAAATATAGCAATAGTCGTAAGTTCAGCAAAGTACCACGCAAAGAACTTCAATACACATATATATGCCCCGAGGGACATCTTGTCATAGCTCTGTATATGTTCACAAAGTGAGGCCAAGAGATTGGCAAAAAGCTGGAGGAAAAAAAGAGAGAACATCCGTGCATAAAAGAAAAGAGTCATATAAGTTGCATCACAGAAGGTAGTCAAAGTTACAAGATTGGAAGAATTCCGGCCACAAGTCGTGATGTGGGAAGAGGCCTAAAGGGGGGAATGCCCCGGTCTTTGAATTTATTCATAGAACAATTGCCTAGATGGTAAGGACAATATTAAATTATTCTCAATATCTATAGGTTATGAGACTGATAAGCACATCAGTCAACATTCGAGGACGAATGTTCTAAAGGGGGGAATGATGTTACACCCCATGTTTTTGTACATGAAAGTACGTCGTAAGTCAATTGATGTAAGCTCGAAAATGAGATCCTCTTTGAAAGTATATAAAGTTATTTAATGTTGTTACACCCTGTACTTCAGACGTCACTGTTATTATAGGATTATCTAATGTAAACTCAAAAAGGACGAAATCCTTCTAAAAGGATAAGAAAGGTTTACCGAAGTCTTAAGTAAGTTAAGATGAATAAGAAACTTTTTAATCATAATTTAAATGAGTTTAAATTCATGATATTAACATATATGATGTTTGGATATAAATATAAAGTTTGGAAAAAATCGGATTTAAGTTGCGGAAAAATCGAGCTAAGATTTGCCATGTAACGAGCCGTTTTGAGAAATTAAATTCGTGAGTTTTATGATGTCATTTGGGGACATATATCATACCAAAATTAAGGTATTTGAACCTAATTTTCAACGGTCTAAACCATTTATTTATACGATATAGGGGTAGAGAAATATAGATTTTTAAAGTAGGGTCGCCAAGTCACGTCGCCGCACTTCGGAGAAACTAACAGTTTTATAGGCCAGGTTGCGAGGTAGTTTTCTCCCAATATATTGAGAGTTACTGGGAGATCTTTATATGGAATTAAATTTCCATGTATCTAGTTTCTAACTCTGCAAACCGTTTGTCAATACGACATAGGTGTAGAGAGATATTTGCATTTTTTGCGAGACTGCGTAGGAAGCCTCTATGGGATCCACTTGGTCGGGGCCCGATCTTCACTTATTCTTATCTCGTTTTTGGGATGAGCTTTGCTCAGTTTTCGTCCTCCTTATATCCTCACACTCTCCAAACCCTCCAAACAATTCCCCAAGGCTCCAAATAAATTACAAAGAAATACACCATAATCAAACATCAAAGTTAGCCTATGTGAAGAAGAGAGTCTCTGTGGTGTTGTGATATGATTAAGGGTGCTTGTAAGCTAAGGGAAGCTTTGGTTCGAGGTTTTACAGATTATTTAAGGTATGTATAACACCCTATTTCTTGGGATTAATCTTATCTATGTGTTGGCTAAGTTATTTGGATGAAGATTACAAGATAACACTTGAAAGGAGAAGAGATGTTGTTATCTTTTGTTGGGTTGTTTTAAGGCTCTCTCTCTCTCTCTCTCTCTCTCTCTCTCTCTCTCATATATATATATATATATATATATATATATATATATATATATATATATATATATATATATGTTGTTATGGCTGGAAAATGGTGAAAATAATTTTATTATGATATGGTTTCTGTTGTTATGCATGTATATATGTTGATCACGTGAATTGATGAAAGAAACATATGAAACTTGAGATTGCAAGTGAAGATTAGCTTAAGTCACTTCTATGGTGTTGTATTGACATTGAGAGATGTTATAAGCTAAATGTAAATTGGATTTAGACTTAAAGCTACTGTAGGAGGTATGTATATTATGTTATTGTATGTGTTTAAGGTTATCTTGTCATTGATTAAGTTAAATGAATGGACTAAACATGAACTAGTGAATAAAGTTGCTAATTGAGGATAGTTGGAGTTGTGGATTATTTTCTTTGTTATAAATATATGATATAAGGCTGGAATAATTGATGAATGACTTTATTATCATATTAATAATACTATTAAATTAAAGTAAAAAGTTTATAAGGGGTGATATGGGGTATACGGATTCCAATTGGAGCTTGCCGCTCGTCGTGAAGTGGTTGTGACTTGTTGTTGTTATATGGTGTCTTGTTATTAATAATTATGTATTTCTGGATTGATCTGCTCATTGTTGTTGGTATATAGTATTGGAGGAGGCTCGTTTTACGGGGAGATGCTGGCCAAATTTACGTAAACCTGCTACTAGCTTAAGTTGCGGACTTAGCCTTTACTCAACACTGATTTTGAATCTCCTTATGCTATGGTAGATTGAGTTGAGTTGTTTGAAGAATTGCTTTGAAGGTATTAAGGACTCAATGGATTTAAGGTATGTTATGGCTATCCCTTCTTTTCTTTTGGCATGATCCATATGATACAACGAAACGAGCAAGCATGCAACTTTCACAAATGATTCTATTCCTAGAAGTACTAGGGTTGCCTATGTTCTTAATTCCCCATATATCCTGCTATCATATCATCTGTTGATGGGTATCATGACATTCTGAGAGATCTTATTGACTTACTTCATTATGAATTGTATTCATTTATACATGTACATTGACCCATGACCAGATGGCGTTATATACACGTATATTATATATATATGGGATATGGGAAAAGGTTATGGCGTTATATACGCACCACCACCTGAGCAACTGGTCTACGTTGATGATTTTGCCCACAGAGGCCGAGATGATATGATGGGATGCCCTCGGAGGCTTGATGATTTTATGTACGCATATACCTATGCATGGTATGACATTTATACGCACATGCATGACATTATAAATTTTTCATGATTCAAAGAACTATTCAGAATTACAGGTTGAGTTCTTTACTCCATGTTTCTTTCATGTCTTTTATATACTACTTTCATGCCTTAAATACTCGGTACTTTATTTGTATTGACGTTCCTTTTGCATGGGGACGATGCATTTCATGCCCGCAGGTCCCGATAGATAGGTTGAGAGTCCTCCTAGTAGGCTATCAGCTCAACGGAAGGTGTTGGTGCACTCCACTTGCTCCGGAATTGCCTATTTGGTCAGTATGATTTGGACATGTATTGATTGGTATGGCGGTCCCTTGTCCCGACCATTATGACTTTTATGTACTCTTAGAGGCTTGTAGACATATCTCATATATATGGATACTTGTATGGCCTTGTCGGCCTATGTTTTGAGTGTACAAATGATCATGTCGGCTTTATAGGCTCGTATGTCATATGTATAAGTTTGTATATCATGTTGGATAACCCTATGTCGAGTATTCCCTTATGTTTTATTCTAGTTATATCATGACGGCCCTTCTGGCCCTTTTACCCATGATGGTATGATAAGAAAGATACGTTACGTTGGTGCTCGGTTAGGTAAGGCACCGGGTTCCCGTCGCAGCCCATTGGTTTGGGTCGTGACACGTATCCAAACGCAAGCACGGCCAATTCAACGTCCTACCCGCCCGGCGTGGTCGCAAGCTCAAAGTTATAAACTGCCAGGTGTGGTCTCATGCTTAATTTAAACTGCACGGACAACTCAAGTGCTACATAGATAACTCACATACCATAATATCAGTATCTAGATCCGCATGGACAACCCATGTGCTGCACGGACAACTCAAGTGTTGATACTCACTATCCGTCCAACGTGGTCATAGGCTCAACAACACAATACGTACGGCGTGGTCACATGTACAATAACACAATCCACCTGGCGTGGTCATAGGTAGAACAACACAATCCGCCCGGCATGGTCACATGCATAACAACACAGTCCGCCCCCCGTGGTCACATGCACAACAACACAATCCGCCAAGCATGGTCACATGCATAACAACACAATCTATACGGCATGGTCATATGCATAACAACACAGTCCACCCGGCGTGGTCAAAGGCATCCAGTCCAATCATATCACACAGGAGAAAATAAACAAGAACACATGTATGTGGTGAATGAAAAACAGATCTCATGCTCTTGGACTGGTATAAATGACATGCTAAAGTGTAGGCATGTGCAAAGTGTGCTATCATAGCTCAAATCGTCAATTTTATTACAGAATAGCATTTATCAAGTTCATCTAGGGATTTAACCTCTATGTAGCCTCAAACATGGCTCAAATAGTTCACAATAATGTTACAAATATGAGAAACATCATAGCTAAAAGCTTAACAACCAATTCTAGGCATATCATAGCCTAAGCATAACCCGATCATGGATAAATACCTCAGTGCTCACACATAGACTCAAACCCCACACATATGTGCACCCATAGCACGTAGCTATCACATATAATTCATGAAACTAGTGCTTCAACCAAGTCTAGATAAGATACTTACCTCAACAAGCCAAATCAAATACCGAGCAAGCCAAACAATACACTATAAGCTGCACAAATTGACCTACGAACAACTCGAAACTAGCCAAATGCAATTAAAAAATATCAAATAATGCCGTATGAGACCAACCCAAATGATAAAGATCGAATCTTTGATTAATTACTCAAAGTCAATCAAAAAGTCAAACCTAGGTTTGCACCTCAAAACCCGTCAAAACTTATAAATTTCGATAACACATTCAATTACGAGTCCAACCAGACTAATTTGACTGAAATCCGACTCCGAATCGATGTTCAAAACTTAAAATTCACTTTAGGAAAGTTTAGACAAAACCCCTCATTTTCTCTTAAAAATTCATAATCCTAATGCCAAAATCGAAGATAGATTCATGAAATATAATCAAAATCGAGTAGAAAATAATTATCCCAATCCATGAGGTTAATGTTCCCTCCAAAATCGCCCCAATCCAAGATCTATAGCTCAATATATGATAAAATGTCTGAAACCTTCGAAATAGAGTGCTTATAATCACTGGACAATCATATGCATCGCGATCGCAGAACAATCCACGCGATCGCGAAGAAGATAAAATGGCACTGCTCAAAATACTCATCACGTTTGCGAAACAATCCGAACGCACCTAGATACAGGCGGACGAAAAGAAACCTTCGCCCAGCACCCACGCTGATCCGCAATCGCGATCCCACTCACGCGACCGCGATATACAAACCCCTCAAACTCCGCGAACGCGGTTCTGATGACCCAAAATGTCATCTTTAAATTTAATTATTAATTCTATGTTCTAAGACCTTAAAAAGCACTATTTATTATTCCTCAACTTGCGTGCGCAGTCCGTATAATTTTTCGGAAAGTTTTTATGTGAAAAATGGATTAAAATGTGAAATAGAGCCTTAAAACTCAACTGAGTTGACTTCGGTCAATATTTTGAGCAAACAGACTTGGATCGGCATTTTCATAGTTCCGATAGATTTGTATCATGATTTAGGACTTGGGCGTATGCCCGGAATTGAATTCTGAGGTCCCTAGCCGGAGATATGAAATTTTGATGAAACATTAAAAGCTTGAAAGCTTAATGATTTTTAAGAAATTATTGATGTTGGATTTATTGACACGGGTCCGTATTTTAGTTTTAGAGCCCGGTATAGGTCCACTATAATATTTATGACTTGTCTGCTGAATTTGGTGAGAATCGGAGTTGATTTGATGTGATTCAGATGTCCGGTTATGAAAATATAAGTTTTAAAGTTTTCTTAAAAATTTCATTCGATTTGGGGTTCAATTCGTAGTTCTAGGTGTTATTTTGGCAATTTGATTGCGCAAGCAAGTTTGTATGATGTTTTAGGACTTATGTGCATGTTTGGTTTTGAGCCCCGAGGGTTCGGGTGAGTTTCGGATAGGCTACAGGATAATTTTAAACTTAGAAAATCTGGTTTTTGAGCTTCAGCTGTCATTTGGTTTCCTTCTATGCGATTGCGTGGCTACATCGGCGATCGCAAAAGCTTGTTGAACACTGATGGAAATTTTTACTATGCGATCGTATAGTATTGTACGCGATCATACAGTTGGAAAAGCTAAGGCATCGCGAATGTGTGGGCAAAGCCACATTCGCGTAGAAGGAATGAGGTAGAAGCTGAAGCACAAAGTTTGTGCTATGCGATCGCACAAGGTGGTCCGCGATCGCGGAAGGCTGAGAAACTGTGCTTCGCGTTTGCATAAGCCCTTCCGCGTTCGCGTAGAGCATAAAGCTAGGCAGCCAAAAATGTGCTTTGCGATCACGAAGCATTGTACACGATCGCATAAAGTAAAAATCCGAGAAACAGAACTTAAGTTCTAGAAAATGGGATTCGTCCCACTTTCAACTATTTTTCATTTTTGAGCTCGGGTAAGGCGATTCTTGGGCGATTTTCACGGAAAACTATTGGGGTAAGTTTTCCTTATCCTATATTGATTATATTTCATGATTCCATACTCATTTATATCATGAATCCGTAAAATTTTGGGAGAAAAATCAGATTTTTATAAAATTTTCCAAAAACAAAAATTTAAGATTTGAAGGTCCATTTGACATCAGAATTGGATAAATTTTATATGGTTGAACTCGTATCGGAGTGGGTGTTCGGATTTCATAAGTTTTTTCGAGATTCGAGACATGGGCCCACTGTCAATTTTTAAAGTGAATTTTGGATTTTTATCTGGAAAATTAGTAAATTCATATGGAATTTATTCCTATGATTCGTATTGAGTATATCGAATTATTTATGAATAGATTCGAAGCTTTTGGATACAAATTCAAAAGGAAAAGGTGTGGTCGAGTAATTGATTGGAATTTGCAAAGCGAGGTAAGTGTCGTGGTTAACCTAGACTTGAGGGAATAGAACCCTTAAACTATTTGTTATGTGAAATGCATGTGAACGACGTATAGGCGAGGTGACGAGTGTCTATACTTCGTCACATTAATTGTTTGAATAATTACTTAAAAAATCATAAATCATTTTAAATCATGAATTAATTGTTATAATAATTATTTCTCTCATATTCTTTGTCAAATACTAGGCTCTTGAATTCCTCCAATAATTGCTACATGCTTATTTGATTTATGTGCATTAATTGCTATTTGACATTTAACATATTAAATATTAAACTGCCTATTTTCTCCCTGATTTTCATAATAAATTTCTATTTGTCATTGTTTGTTTCATAATTAAATCATAATTAATGTATGCTTGTTGTATTATAATTTTATATTAATGGTTGCATTTTGGGGCAATTTCTTCTATAAGAATTGGTAAATGAATATATTGGAAGAGCGGGTTGCATGCCGCAACAGAATTGATTGAAATGAATATATTGGGGGATCGGGTTACACGCCGCAACAGACTTTATTAAAAGTCCATATTGGGAGATCGGGTTGCACGCCGCAACAGACTTATTAAGAAGTCCATATCGGGGGATCGAGTTGCACACCACAACAGACTTATTTAAAAGTCTATATATATACTTGATTAAAATAAATATATTGGAGGATTGAAAATTGTGGGAGCGATTTGCACGCTGCAACGGAAATTGATTGAAATAATAATTGGTTATGTATGACTGCTGAGTTAGCTTTAACTATTAGAAATTGAGTTACTTGATTTATTTCTATTATTGTTATTGTTACTAATATTGCGTACATGTTAATGTAAGTGACCTGCCTTAGCCTCGTCACTACTTCGTCGAGGTTAGGCTCAACACTTACCAATACATGGGATCAGTTGTACTGATACTATACTCTGCACTTCTTGTGCAGATTTCGAAGTTGGTCCTAGCGGCATACCATAGACTTGTTCGGATTTCAGCTACTAGAGGAGACTTGAGGTATAACTGCACGGTGTCTGCAGTTTTGAAGTCCCCGTCTTCTTTACTTTAGCTATGTGTTTGTTTCCAGACAATTTTATTTTATTCAGACCTTTATTTGTATTATTCTAGAAGCTCGTACACTTATGACACCAATTCTGGGATGGTATTTAGACTCTATTATTTTTATGGATTATTCACTATATTTCATACCTTACTTCCGCATTTATTGCTTTGTTATTAATAAATTTAAAATAGTTTTAAAATGGCTTATATTAATCTAACATTGGCTTGCCTAGCAAGTGAAATGTTAGGCGCCATCACGGTCCCGATGGTGGGAATTTCGGGTACCTCGATATGAAATAATAGACACGGGCACACCATGATGGCAGACAATCTCACGAATGTAAATTTTAGCACATTTCATTCCAGTGGCAGTTACCTATTTTTCAGAGAGATTAGCTGAAATTTACATTCGTGAGATTGTCCGTCTTCATGGTGTTCCCGTTTCTATTATTTCAGATCGAGGTACGCAGTTTACCTCACACTTATGGAGAGCTGTACAATGTGAGTTAGGCACGCGGGTTGAGTTGAGTACAACATTTCATCCACAGACAGGCGGACAGTCGGAGCGCACCATTCAGATATTGGAAGATGTGCTTCGTGCTTATGTTATAGACTTTGGAGGTTCATGGGATCAATTCTTGCCACTTGCTGAGTTTGCTTATTATAATAGCTACCAGTCAAGCATTCGTATGGCTCCATATGAGGCATTATACGGAAGGCGATGCTGATCGCCAGTTGGTTGGTTTGAACCGGGAGAGGCTCGGTTGTTGGGTACCGATTTGGTACAGGATGCTTTGGATAAGGTCAAAGTTATTCAGGGTCGGCTTCGTACAGATCAGTCTAGGTAAAAGAGTTATGCAGACCGTAAAGTTCATGATATTGCATTCATGGTTGGAGAAAGAATATTACTCCGGGTTTCATCTATGAAAGGTGTAATGAGGTTCGGAAAGAAGGGCAAGTTGAGCCCTAGGTATATTGGACCCTTTGAAATTCTTGCAAGGGTGGGTGAAGTAGCCTACATGCTTACATTACCACCTAGTTTATCAGCGGTTCATCCGGTGATCCATGTGTCTATGCTCCAAAAATATTATGGTGATCCGTCCTATGTGTTAGATTTCAGCTCAGTCCAATTAGACAAAGATTTGACTTATGAGGAGGAGCTGGTAGCTATTCTAGCCCGGCAGGTCCGATAGTTGAGGTCTAAGAGTTATCCTTCAGTTAGGATGCACTGGAGAGGTCAGCCGGTAGAGGCATCTACCTGGGAGTCCGAGTGGAACGTGCGAAGTAAATATCCACACTTATTCACCAGCTCAGGTACGTTTTTCTAACTTCGTTTGAGGACGAACATTTGTTTTAGAGGTGGAGAATGTGATGACCCAAAATGTCATTTTTAAATTTAATTATTAATTATGTGTTCTAAGACCTCGAAAAGCACTATTTATTATTTCTCTACTTGCGTGCGCAGTCCGTATAATTTTTCGGAAAGTTTTTATGTGAACAATGGATTAAAATGTGAAATAGAGCCTTAAAACTCATCTGAGTTGACTTCGGCCAACATTTTGAGCAAACGGACTCGAATCGATGTTTTGACAGCTCCGGTAGGTCCGTATCGTGATTTAGGACTTGAGCGTATGCCCGAAATTGAATTCCGAGGTCCCTAGCCCGCGATATAGAATTTTGATGAAAAAATAAAAGCTTGAAAGCTTAATGATTTTTAAGAAATTACTGATGTTGGATTTATTGACACCGGATTCGTATTTTGGTTCCGGAGTCCGGTATAGGTCCACTATAATATTTATGACTTGTCTGCTGAATTTGGTCAGAATCGAAGTTGATTTGACGTGATTCGGACGTCCGATTGTGAAAATATAAGTTTTAAAGTTTTCTTGAAAATTTCATTCGATTTGGGGTTCAATTCGTGATTCTAGGTCTTATTTTGGCGATTTGATCACGCAAATAAGTTCGTATGATATTTTAGGACTTGTGTGCATGTTTAGTTTGGAGCCCCGAGGGCTCGGGTGAGTTTCGGATAGGCTACGAGATGATTTTGAACTTAGAAAATCTAGTTTTTGAGCTTCAACTGTCATCTGGTTTCCTTCTATGTGATCGCGTGGCTACATCGGCAATCACGAAGGCTTGTTGAACACTGATGAAAATTTGTACTATGTGATCGCATAGTATTGTATGCAATCGCACAGTTAGGGAAGCTAAGGCATCGCGAACGCGTAGGAAAAGCCGCGTTCGCGTAGAAGGAATGAGGCAGAAGCTGAAGCACAAAGTTTGTGCTATGCGATCGCACAAGGTGGTCCGCGATCGCGGAAGGCTGAGAACCTGTGCTTCGCGTTCGCATGAGCCCTTCCGCGTTTGCGTAGAGCAAAAAGCTGGGCAGCCAAAAATGTGTTTCGCGATCGCGAAGAATTGTACGCGATCGTATAAGGTAAAAATCCGAGAAACAGAACTTAAGTTCTGGAAAATGGGATTCGTCCCATTTTCAATCATTTTTCATTTTTGAGCTCGGGTAAGGCGATTCTTGAGCGATTTTTACTGAAAAATATTTGGGTAAGTGTTCCTTATCCTATATTGATTATATTTTATGATTCCATACTCATTTATATCATGAATCCGTGAAATTTTGGGAGAAAAATCATATTTTTATAAAATCTTCCAAAAACGAAAATTTAAGATTTGAAGGTCCATTTGACATCGGAATTGAGTATATCGAATTGTTTGTGAATAGATTTGAAGCATTTGGAGACAAATTCAAAAGGAAAAGGTGTGGTCGAGTAATTGATTGGAATTTGCAAAGCGAGGTAAGTGTCGTGGTTAACCTAGACTTGAGAGAATAGAACCCTTAAACTATTTGTTATGTGAAATGCATGTGAACGACGTATAGGCGAGGTGACGAGTGTCTATACTTCGTCAGATTAATTGTTTGAATAATTACTTGAAAAATCATAAATCATTTTAAATCATGAATTAATTGTTATAATAATTGTTTCTCTCCTATTCTTTGTCAAATATTAGTTCTTGAATTCCTGCAATAATTGCTACATGCTTATTTGATTTATGTGCATTAATTGCTACTTGATATTTAACATATTAAATATTAAACTGCCTATTTTCTCCTAGATTTCCATAATAAATTGCTATTTGTCATTGTTTGTTTCATAATTAAATCATAATTAATATATGCTTGTTGTATTATAATTTTATATTAATGGTTGCATTTATTGGGGCAATTTCTTCTATAAGAATTGGTAAATAAATATATTGTAGGAGTGGGTTGCATGCCGCAACAGAATTGATTGAAATGAATATATTGGGGGATCGGGTTGCACACCGCAATAGACTTTATTAAAAGTTCATATTGGGGGATCGGGTTGCACGCCGCAACAGACTTATTAAGAAGTCCATATTGGGGGATCAGGGGTTTCACGCCGCAACAGACTTATTTAAAAGTTTATATATATATATATATATATATATATATATATATATATATACACACACACTTGATTAAAATAAATATATTGGAGGATTGAAATGAATATATTGTGGGAGCGGTTTGCACGCTGCAACAAAAATTGGTTGAAATAATAATTTGTTATGACTATTGAGTTGGCTTCAACTATTAAAAATTGAGTTACTTGATTTATTTCTACTATTGTTGTTATTACTAATGTTACGTACAGGTTAATGTAAGTAACATGCCTTAACGTCGTCACTACTTCATCGAGGTTAGGTTCAGCACTTACCAGTACATGGGGTCGGTTGTACTGATATTATACTCTGCACTTCTTGTGCAGATTTCGGAGTTAGTCCTAGCGGCGTACCATAGACTTGCTCGGATTTCAGCTACCAGAGAAGACTTGAGGTATAACTGCACGGCGTCCGCAGTTCTGAAGTCCCCGTCTACTTTACTTTAGCTGTATATTTGTTTTCAGACAACTTTATTTATTCAGACCTTTATTTGTATTTTTCTAGAAGCTCGTGCACTTGTGACACCAATTCTGGGATGGTATTTAGACTCCGTTATTTTTATGGATTATTCACTACATTTCAGACCTTACTTCCGCATTTGTTTCTTTGTTATAAATAAATTTAAAATTGCTTTAAAATGACTTATATTATTCTAACATTGGCTTGCCTAGCAAGTGAAATGTTAGGCGCCATCACGGTCCCGATGGTGAGAATTTCGGGTCGTGATAGCGGTCCTCCAATAGCGAACGCTTAGAGAAAAGTGCCCCAGCACCAACTTTGTACATCGCTATCGCGTTGCTCCACCTGCGATAGCGTAGAAGGAAAAACATCACCAGCAGTCCAGAACACACCAGCAATCAAACATGAAGGAAAAACGGTCTGATTCTACTCTGAAACTCACTCGTGTCCCTTGGGACCTCGTCCAACCATACCATCAAGTCCCAAAACATAAATAGGACCTACACGAAGCCTCAAATCACACATAACAACATAAAAATCACGAATGACACCTCAAATCAAATTTTATGAACTTTTGAACTTTCGATTTCTAAAATTCGTGCCGAACCATATCAAAGCAACCCGGAGTGATTTTAATTTTTTCATACAAGTCCTAAATGACATAAAGAATCTATTCCAATCCCCGAAATCACAATCTGAACCCGATATCATCAAAATGAACTCCCGGTCAAACCTATGAATTTTTCAAAGCTTTAAATTGCCAACTATTGCCAAATAGTGCCAGAACGTTCTAGAAACATCCAAATGTAAATCCGGGCATATGTTCAAGTCCAAAATCACTATCCGGATCTAACGGATCCATCAAAACTCCAATCCGAGATCAAATACATAAAAGTCAAATTTGGTCAACTCGTCCAACTTAAAGTTTCCTAGTTGAGAATCATTCTTCCAAATCAATCTCGAATCACCTAAAGACTAAAATCGATGATTCAAACAAGTCATAATACATCATATTAAGCTACTCGAGATTTCAAACACTTGAATGGAATGCAAATATCCAAAATGACTTGTCGGGTCGTTACACTTAGAAAATCCAAAACTTATCCAAAAAATTATTTTGGATCAAATTAAGGATAATAACAAAAATATTAACAAAAATGATAATAATTTTATGGAACTAATTGAAGAGCATACGGTTTTAACACTAAATAGTGGTGCCAACAATACCACCAATAGTGTGCATGAAAATAATTCCCCCTTTCAAACAAGTGGCACTAACGTGTCCATAACAGAAAACCCTTCTACTAGTACTTATCAGCTTCTTAACACTAATAAGCAAGAGCTTAATCAATCACTAAATGGTTCACAATAAAGCATTAATGGCGAGCGTAAAACACACACTTAAATTACGCTCGCTAATTAAAGATAGTATAGTATAATATTGTATTCACATGGATTGGATTTAAACAGTATTCTCATAGTTTCTAGCTTGATTGCTATCCAGGCGGATCAACAATTGAGATTTAAATGATTAATAATTAAAATTAACTAAGAATCTAAAGCTATTGACTAGTGATTATCGAGACAAGGAATAAACAAATAAGGTTATCAGTGGGAGAAGGTAGGGTTTTGATAGGATAGGTGTAAGATAATTGTTCGGGATCTAACTCTAGATAATTCACTTCTAGTGTTCAAGTGAGTCTCTCGAATTCACTTAGTTATTGGTTCAAACGTTCAGCAGAAACTCCTCTCTCGATTAAGCCTTAACCTCACGAGACGAACCAAATTAAGCACTGTAAAGATATGAAAGAATGCGTCGTGGATTGGTCTTTAGAAAAACCTCTTTCGATTATTATCCTAACTAGGTTTAATCAATAATTCAACTAGCCTCTTTCGATTACTTAGAAGAATCTATGAACTCAACCAACAATATAATGCGAAAATATCACAAGTTATGTCTCTCTCGATTACATGAACTAGTGAATATAAATACAATAATTAAATATTCCAAAATGATTCAATACATAAAACTAGAGTTATAATCCACAAACAATCCTAACACCAAATCCATCAAACCTTAAAGGGAACTACTCCATAGACATGGAGAAATACATCACAAATATAATTAGAGTATAGAAAAACATAGATTCGATCTAAACTCGGGTCTTGAGTGAGGAAGGAATGATGAAATCCTTGTGCTTGTGTTCTTCCAACTCCTCCTTAGCTTCCTTAGGTCGAAAGTATGTCAAAAGTCCTCTCAAAAATGTGTTTCTAGTGTATTTATACCAAGTAGGAACGAACCCGGACGAAACTACCCTCTTTGAGCCGAAGTGGGAAAACCTACAAACTTTTTACACTTCATGCATCGCATGATGCTACGCAAGGTGCGTAGCATTAGTGCAATGTACTCGGTTGTAAACTCTCTGAACTTAGCTTGTCTGAAAAAATTCTGTACTGATGCTACGCACTATGCCACTATGCCTAACATTAGTGTATTTTTCTGTCAGACCCAAAAACTTCAAGTATAAGAACTTCTCAAACTTCTGACAAAATTTTGTACTAATGCGACACTTAATGCCATGCCTAATGCCACGCGCACGTACTTTTTTGCTCTAGCCCTTGCTCTTTCTTCCAACTTTGGTATGCTACGTCGGTCCACGAGCCCCGGACGCGGTCCCGGTTTAGTTCCTTGGCTTTTACTCAGACTTCAAAGCTTCAATTATTCGATTTAGCTCCAGAACATCTTCTTAACTTGGCATCATCTCCTACGAAGCATAAAAACATAATCAATACAAAACACTACTAGTTAAAGCTCAAACACAAGTAAAGTGAAGTGAATTAGAGTGCAATAAGCGACTAAAATACAGGACTATATCCTACCATCAATTAACAATAAAACAAATGTCCCCACCCAATAACATCCCCTCTTAACTACCAAGACCTGCCTCGAAAATCATACTAATCAAGTTTGCATGCCATCAAATGACCTCCCACATGAGGAACACTTGGCAGAAACTAATGAACAAATGTCGGACATATTATCTATGGAAATTCAAGTTAAAACCTTCATGCAAGACCATTCCTCCTCCGTGAAAATAGACTCCATCATTATAAACCTCCATATTCCACTATCCGGAGCCACACTCCCTAATACACACATTCCTATATTAAATAAACACAGTACAAACCATGCCACGAGCCCCGTTCACGTTGACAAGGCGATGCAGGCTTGTCCTACTACCCCATCTTCAAAGGCCATACCCAATGGACAACCTTCTACCCCTCCCAACACAACCAGTCATATACGCACAACCACCAAGGTCCCCCGAATCACTAGCCACAATCATGGATAGAGCTGGGTTTGATGGCCATGCAATATCCTTCAACCTAGATATCAATGGACAAGACACAATCCTAATAATCCAAAACACAAACTACTTACCACAACTGATATCGGATAGAATGCATCTAGCTATGAACAAATACATCAACTAGATGTAGATGCACAATATATTTCAACCACTAGTTCCCTCCATGAACCAGAACCTCGCTCACACCATGCAACACATGTGGAATGTCGCGGGCAATCCCAATACTCAGATGCCATAAAATATTCCACTGGACTTTCCCTTCTTTGCACTGGAGGAGATATCCATAACGAACCCTATATTCTTCAGGTGGGTTGCAGCTCAGACACCAACCCAACAAATTGTTTCACAGAATTCTCCAACACTAATGGAAGCCCATGCATAACAAACATGCATGCAAAACCAGGAAGAAAACCAGGAGGAGGAAGATATGGAAATCCTACCACACCATAGAGAGCTTAGGGTGGCATTCTCAAAGCTAAGTGAGGTAAAAATACTAATCTTCAAGAAGATGCTAGACAAGAAATGTATCATCAGTTGTCCACTGACACTGTTCAAGTGCTCAATAGATATAAGGCAGCACACGACCCAACGAAGGAAAGAATATAGTGATTCTAGTACCTTCAATCAGGAGGAACAATGTTCCTTCAATGAGAGGAAACAAACACCACACAACCAATCCATTAATGATAAATCAACCCATTAACTTTATCATTTGGAACGTACGAGATGCTAACAATGTTAATTTCAAAAGGAACTTTAGAGAACTTACATATACATAGGTCTAGTATGGTAGCTCTACTAGAAACCAGAATGGCAAACCACATCTCAATCCTTGAGGAATATGACTTTACAGAGATGATAGAGGTACCAGCAGAGGGAAAATCTGGAGGTCTTGTTATCCTTTGGAACCATGCAAGGGTAACAATCAACAACTTCACTAGGAGGAATCAAAAAATTTACGCCACGATTGAGGTAAAACCAAATCATAAAAACTGGCTTTTTAGTTTTATATATGCTAGCATAGAGAAGACTAATAGAGACATTCTCTAGCGTAATATTTAAGATATCTATAATAGCTACAAGGGTTCCTGATTTGTAGGAGGGGACTTCAATGATGTTATAATGTCACAAGACAAACTTAGAGGAAAGGCTATAATCAATCCATGGCTAAGAAAATAATGGCTAGCCTAAATTATTGTAAGTTAGTCCACCTAGGTTCAAAGGGTGTAAATTCACCTGGTCAAACCATATGAGAAAAGGAAAAGGTCTGATCATGGAACGCCTAGATAGAGTTTATGCAAATGTTCAATGGTTAGATATTTACCCCAATGCCTCAGTAATGCACCTACCAAAAATCCACTCGGACCATAATCCAATTCTTGTCACACTTAAGGGTAATGCAAATGTCAACATAGACAAACCCTTTCGATTGAAAACAATATGGTGCACCCACCCTGATTTCATAAATATGATCAAAAGTAGTTGGAATAACAATGACCTGCTAATTGCAACATCTAACTTTAAGGATGAGGTTAAAATTTGGAGTAGGGAGACCTTTGGCAACATATATAAGAAAAAAGGCAAATCATGGCTAGGCTAGGAGGGATCCAAAACTCCCCATATTACCACAATAGTATATTCCTACAACAACTAGAGGAATCCCTTCAACAATAGTATAATGACATACTTAAATTAGATGAAGGTTACTGAAAGCTTAGATCTAGAGTCATGTGGATTAACGGTGGTGATGCAAACACTAAATTCTTTTATATAATGGCCATCAATAGGAGAAGAGTTAATAAAATAAACTATTTCAAAGACGACATGGGAAATTGGCTAGGTGACCACAAATCTATTATTTCCCATACATGCAAATTCTTCCAAAATTTGTTCAAAACCTTCCACGCATATTCTACTTGGCATAACAAAACAAGTGATACACCAAATTTCCACACGATTGACCCACATGCCTAGAATCTCCATTATCGAATATTGAGATTACAAAATCAATCTTTCCTTTAAACCTTATAAGGCCCCTGGTCCTGATGGATTACACTCTTTCTTCTTCTAGAAATTTTGGAACACTATTAGTTTAAGAGTTAAAGATTTTTGTCATAAAGTGTTACAAGAAAATGAAATACCAAAAGAAATCAACGACACCTACATTTGCCTAATCCCTAAATTAAATGCCAATAACCTAAAAACTTTTACACCAATTAGTCCATGTAGCATTATTTACAAGGTTATTACCAAGATAATTGCCGAAGGATAAACTATTTCTTAATTAAGTTAATAGCCCCCAGCAAGCTAGCTTTATCAAAGGTAGAAGGGCCTATGATAATGTAATAATAGTCCAAAAAGTTATAAACTACCTCAAGAGCTCTAAAAATAAATGCACGAATATGATTCTTAAAATTGAACTTGAAAAAGCTTTTGATAAATTAGAATGGTCCTTCATACATAGGACCCTTAGATATTTTAAATTTTCTCCAAATATGACCAAATTAATTATGTCCTGTGTTAGTTCCTCCAACTTTACCATACTGGTAAATGGAGCTAAATCCGTCTCATTTGCCTATCTAGAGGTATTAGATAGGTGACCCTATGTCCCCCTATATTTTTATCCTTTGCATGGAAGTGCTATAAAAAATGATTGAACATATGGTGAATATTAGGAAATGGGATACAATAAAAATCAATCCCCTCATTATCCCACCTTTTCTTTGCAGATGACTTAACATTAATGGGAAAATCCAATAGAAAGACCACACAAACCATTCTCAATTGCCTTGAGGACTTTTGCTTCTTATCGGGCCATGTCATTAATAGAGCTAAATCAAAGATAATAGTGTCCAAGAATTGCATCCTAATTGTAAAAAAAGATCTGACCACCCTATTCAATATAAAAATAAGTGATACCTTTGGAACATACCTAGAATTTTTTATATTAAACAACAGCCCGAAACCAAAGGACTACCAATTTGTAATTGACAAAATAAGAGCCAAATTAGGTAGTTGGAAAGCAAAGTGGCTTATTACTGCACGAAGAAGCACACTAGCATCATCAACTCTTAATAACCTTCCGAATGACATAATGCAACATTCATTGTTACCCACAATAACATTAAAAGAAATAGACAAAGTACAAAAAGACTTCATATGGAACTCAACACCCGAGAAAAAGAAGTTACACTCTTAAATTGGAATATAGTAAGAAGAGATAAAACTTCTGGAGGGTTAGGGATTAGGAAAGCAAAAAGCAAAAATATGGCCCTGCTCACTAGCCTAGCTTGTAGAATCCTAAACAACCCTAACACCTTGTGGGCTAGAGTACTATCGAATAAATATGCAAGAAATAGGGAAAAATGCCCAAAATTATTTATTTGGAAGAGTCTACTAAAGGGTTGATACCACTATAGTTTAGGTATTAGATGGGAGGTCACAAAGAACTCCAACATAAATATTTGGGGCATAAATTGGATCCCTAATGTTTTGAAGCTTAGAAGAGCAATTCAGGGTCCCTTAAAAAATCATGAATCCACTCTAACCATAAAAGACATTAGACAAGTAAACTAATGGAGCCTAACAAAAATCTCCTTCGAACTGCCTAGAAGCGGCTTTTTGCAAAAAGATGAGGGGGGAAATGCAATAAGTCCTTCAATTTCTCAAAATACAGGTAACAACTTCATATGAATTCTAAATAGTAGTGGTCTCTCCTCAACCACCCCTTGTTACCAAATAATCGAGAATGTGGATAGACCTAAAAAAGATTTCATGTGGATTTAGAGATTACATTGCCCAAACAAAATAAAAATCTTCATATGGAAATGATACCACGACAGGCTCCCAGTAGATCATACATATCAAAAATAGGAATAAATATTGATCCCTCATGCCTAGTCTATTGGTTTGATGAAGAAATAACCCCTCATAACTTTTGGGAATGCATCATCGCAAAAAAACGGTGGAACACCATTGGGATAATTAGCACAACATCAAAAGTCTTCAATCACTGGATTGATTTAATAAAAAATGCGAAAAATGCACTGTCACATAAATACCTAGATTGGAATGATGTATTCCCCTTTGCATTATGGCACATTTGGAAAAACAGAAATCACAATCACCATAATAATACAACCTTCCATATAGAGACGATTACTGTCTTCAACCATGCTTTAGAATACAACTTGCTAACATATAAAGCAACGATTAATATCATCCACAAGGCAATCCGAGTAACATGGCACAAACCTCCAAAGGGTTGGTTCAAGCCTAACATTGAGGGAGCATTCACAGTCAACAAACGATTCGTGATTTTGACATTTTTACATCAAGATACAAAAGTTTTGGTGAAGTCACGCAAATCTAAAATCGTCGGCATATCAGAATTTAATGTTGATTTAGAAATATTATCTGAAACTATCCTTAAGGCGTTAAATTTTACATTTTGGATATGTTTTAGATTTGAAAGTTTAGTTTCTAAGAAATCAAACAGTTCATGATTTAACGCTTCTACACCAAGATATGATTTTTTTTGTGAGACTGCGTAAATCTAAAATTTTTAACGTGGTGGACTCTAAAGTTTGTTTCAAAATATTATCCGGGGCGATTCTGAAGGTGTTTGATTACGAATTTTGGATGTCATAGATTTACACTTTGATTTTAAGAAATCAAATGGCTCATATTTTTGACGTTATCACATTGAGATATATATTTCCTACCACAAAAGTTGCAAAGGTGATGAACAATATTACCCTCAAAGAAAAAGGAGGATGTATCTTCAAATACAGAGAACTTCGATACATGAATGACAACGATATTTAAAATAAAGCCAAGTTCTATTATGCGGACGTTGATACATCATGCTAAGCAAAGAACTTTATAATTTAAAATCGCAAAAAAAAACATCAATAAAGACGTGTGATATAAAGTATAACTAATAGAGTTTTTATTTCCAAGAATAGCCGCTAGTTAATCAAATACAAGAAAAAAAAAAGAGGCAAATCTATATATAGGCTAATCTAAGCACAACTTGTAATTGACCAAGTCTTTAAGGATAGCTTCTAAGTGTTTATTCTTCTTCTCCACGTCGGCCAAATCATCAGCAGTCGCCAAGGAAGCATAAGAATATCTACGGTACTCCTATTCAGTAAACAAGACTCTAGATTCAATCTTTTCAACCTCTTTCTTGGCGGCATCTCGGAGAGCTCTTAACTACTTCACCTTCTCCTTGGCCTCTTTGAGAGATTGACTGGTGGCAGATAGTTCCTCGTCCTTCTCTCCTTTCTCAGTCAAGACAAGATCAAGATTTTTCTTGGCTTTTAAAAATGACTCCGATTTTTTAACTTCTACGACCTTATCGAAAAGAGTCGACCGTGCCTGTTCTTACGAAGTGGCAAGCTCAAAGAAAGATTTCAATAGGTTCTTCAAAGGAGAAATATCCATACCATTTCCATGCATCTCCTCGAGAGTCACTTGGACCTCATATGCAATAGAAGAAGCACATTCTACATTAAGGTCGAAGAGTTTAGCATGAATTTTAGCCCAAGCATCCAAGATAAAATTCTTGTGAAGTGTCAAGACAACCTTTCTTCCATCAAAGATAGACATTATTGGTGCTGGCCGTTTGTGAAAATTAGACCCTAATTTTGATTTAGCTCCACTATAAGGATTGGCAGTTGCCTCTCGCTCAGACTTAGATGTTGGAAGTAATTCTTTTGAGTCTGGCTCCACCACAGATTCACTACTACCTTGTGGCTTGCTTTGGTGTGACGCTATCGAGATGTTGACATCGTTTGGCTGCATAGAAAAGATAAACAGTTAGTGAAGTCACTTGAGTAACATGGGGTGACAAGAAAGTTCAATTCATTACCTCTTTAATAGTTGTCAAAGTTTTTGAAGCACTAACATCGTCATTAGGAATCTCTACCACATGCAAATTAGTGTCTCTTGGCTTATCTGAATGTGGTCTCACTTTCCTCCAAAAAAACATATCCACGACTGCTACTACTTTCGTCTTGAGATGGCAGTTTGTTAGAAGCTTGATGAGTTTGAGCAGGTGTCTTGTCTTTTTGAACTTCTTCATAGGGAGGTTCCTTTCTTTTGTGTGGCACAACCACTGTGGATTTCAGGGGAGGAGGATTGGCTTTCTTGCAATGCTCTTGAGGTGTGTGTTCTCTAACGGCGCAATGGCAATTGGCCTTACAAAATTCACCAAGGATTCCAAATGATCTTCAAGAAATCTCACATGCACTCTTGCCCAACAGGATCTGTACTTTGACAAAAATAGTTTTTTTTGCATTAGATATAGCCAGGGGAAAGGTCGCCCTCACTTTGGTGGAATTATGTGACACACAAATTTGCCAAAATTTGAGTCCTTCTTCTAATGAGGCGCTACGAAGGTCATTCTCCAAAATACCAGAACTAGTCTGATAAAGTCCAAATTGACGGCTGAATCAATGTGGACTATATGGTTCAAGAATGAAAGAGTTCCCACACCTTAAAGGGAGATAATTAAAATGGATAATTGGCCTTCGATTATGATGATTTGTCATTATCCTCAAAATAGTAAGGTTCAGACCCCTCCGACTTAGTAGAAATCCAAGATGAATTATCTGCTTGATGGATGCGTTTTCTTGCATTTTATATCACTCAAATACCTTGCAGCGCCTTCCCCGAAATACGCCACCATCAATAAAACATATGGTCCTTTTGGAAGCACATAGTGTGTCTTGAAGTAGTGAGCAATCCAACCGTATACATAATGCATGGGAAAAGAGATTTTAATATGCTCAAGCTGCGGGAACTTGGAGATCTTGTTCAAACCATAGTAGATGTTCGCCAGAACTAGGATTGCAAAGCTGAATTTCCATCCATGTGCCATCATGCTTGCCATTTTAAAGGTCCCGGGTCGAATGAAATCGCCATCTTGAGAGGAAAATACAAATGCACACAACCAACAAGATAAGAATGCCGCAAAATACGCACTTTCTCTCTTTTCATGCCAAATCCCAAGCTTAGCAAATATCATCTCATTCGCACTAGACCATTCGATACTTCTGATATAGCTCCAGTGGGATTGTGCATTGACTTCAAACGGGAAGGTTTTTTCTCCCTTCTTGCTGGAGCATGTTTATATCTCAAATCTCTTTTGTACCAAAATTTAATTCACTTGCTAAATGAGACCTTTGGATCATGACTCTCACCTTCTTGAAGATGGTTAAAGGCGGTAAACAAGTATTCACAAGCTCGAGGAGTAAATCCTCCATTCTTCTCATTAACACCTGTGAATTCGATAGCTTCGGGCACACTTTTTTGTAGAGAGAACCTCCAATAGGTAAACCACCAATGGTATGTAAATCCCAAAGAGATATTGATAGTTCTCCGGCTGATGTAAGTAAGGTATTTATTGTGGGACACCAAGCTTCAAGAAATGCTTGCAAGATGTTTGAATTTCGATCATATGTAAATAAAAAAGCATAGACGACTTAAATTCTTCCTGTCTCCAAAGTCTGTTGACTTCTTCCAAATATGTCTTCAACCCATTCCCAATACCCTGAGATATGATGATATTCACCGTCAATTCTCAAAGTATCTCCATAGTCCCTCTGAATCATACACCATCCTAGGCAAGGAAGGGTACTTGCAACATTAAGTTTTCGTTAGTAAGGAGTCTGAAGAGACCACATTTTAGTTGACTTTTGGTTGTGCTCAGAAGTCCAATCTACCATACGGAGGGAATTCTGCAAAAGTGGCTACAAATTTGCGTATCGACCAACTAGTGAAGTGTAAGTCAACAACTTGGTTATACGCCTGCCATTCTTAGCATCAATTATGAGATACTTGCGCTTGGAGGATGGAGATATGTAGTCTCTGAAGTGAACCATTTTTTCAAAACTGCATAAGCGAAAGAATATTGGTAAATATTAAGTCGGCAACAATTGACAAAAGGAGGAGAAAATTCTAGTCCTTTTTGCTTTAAGCTAATTTCTATATGTGATTAAGAATTTGTCCTTCTATATGTTATCATGTGTTTAATCTTCTATATGTTGATATGGATTTGATACGCCAATATGTTGATGTGGATTTGTCCGTCTATATGGTGATGTGGATTTGTCCGTCTATATGGTGATGTGAATTTGTCATCTATGTATTGTAATATATTTTCCCTTCTATATGTTGTGAAAGATTTGTCCTTCTATATGTTGTTGTGGATCCTTCTGTGGGATGTCATGGAGTTGCTCGTCAACTTGGCACTCGAGGACTTTTCTTTTCTTTTGCCTACAAAAACAAAAAGGAAAGAAAGACAACAGAAAAAATTACGCAAGAAGGAGAAACACTTTTACTCGTCAAATATACACTCAAGCAGGCTTGCGAACTACAACTGATGTCAAAGTTTATTACCGATGTGGGATTCATTATATTTGTGGTAATTGTTATAATCCAAAAAGAAGCAGGTATCCTAAATAATCGGCAAGGAAGGCCACGGCCAGTGACCGACTTCTTCTATGTCCAAGCCATATTGAGTGTCTCTATTGATTTTGTGTACGATCATAACCGATTAAGTTAGTCGTACGGACTGGTCGAGGTGATAATACATCGATCAAAGGGTATCTGCGTGACGACGGGTCGAGGTCCAAAGTAAGGGCGTCGAGCTTCGAGCTCTAAGACCAATTAACGAAGAGCTCGGTATCATAATCGAGCTCATATCCAAATCGAACTACGAGGCAAAGTAGAGATTATCGAAGATGCATAGACCGACCAACACTCACCCCGAATATCGAGACTCCGAGTCAGAGTCGAACTAGAATCAAGTCCGAGGGCTCGATCCAATACCGAGCTCGAGCCGGTATCGAGCTCACAGACAAGTACCGTTGCAACCGCACTAGGGGAGAGATTCTTGGCAGGAATCGAGGAAAAGACAATTCATCATGGGTTCTCCACTATATATTTTTTATATAGATAAAGTAGGATCCCTCCACTATAAAGAGGGGAATCCTTGTAAGCATAAGGGGAGATTGTAAAAAAAAGACAACTTCAGAGAGATTAACACTTTTGGGCTCATTTACTTTGCCTTGTTCATCAACATTTCTTTTTTCTCTGCCTTATAATTTATTCCATCTGTCAAAGAATATATATATTTCTATTTCACTCTACAATTTGTACCAAGTTATATCACGTATCCTTAGAACCATATACAAATTTAACTCTATCCAATTTTTCTGGTAAACAGTTTGGCGCCCACCGTGGGGCTAAGGATAACAGTGGTTATTTGATACAAATCCGCAAAGACACACCGTTGTGTTCTGCGCTTGTTTCCGAAAATATCTTGGATTTTGGATTAGCAACGACTAACTACCCATCACCAAAAGACCACTTGTCGAAGCCGTTGGAGCCTGAATCGTAGCACCAATAGATATCAATTCGCATGTGGCCATTGAGGCGAACCTACATTCTGAACCCGAAAATAGCATTCATGGAGGCACTCGATCTGCAGCTCGAGATACCCATAACATCGAGGAAAACGGCGCCAGCTTGCGTATGATTTTCGAAATTTTGCAAGCTCAACAGGCAGCAATAGTTTAGCTGCAGAGCCAAACCCAGCTACAAAGCAGGCCGGAGCCCAATCCATCTCGAGAAATCACCCACAGAACGGAGCCAGCCATAGTGAAGTCAAATGAGCAAGAATCGGGGACTGCTCCTGAAATTGCTAAATTGCTCGAGGAACTCACAAAGCGAGTCGAAGCCAACGATAAAAAAGTAAAAACATATAACTCCAGGGTTGATCAGATCCCGGGAGCTCCACCAATGATAAAAGGGTAGGGTTGATCAGATCCCGGGAGCTCCACCAATGATAAAAGGGTTGATCAGATCCCGGGAGCTCCACCAATGATAAAAGGGTTTGAATAAAAAAAAAATCGTGCAAAAGCCTTTTCCCCCAAGCGCGTCTCCTAAACCGATCCCAAAGAAGTTTCGCATGCCCGATATTCCTAGTATAATAGAACGACCGATCCCAACGAACATGTCACTTTTTACACATGTGCCATCAAAGGGAACGATCTAGAGAACGATGAGATCGAATCTGTATTATTGAAAAAATTCGGTGAAACCCTGACAAAGGGAGCAATGATATGGTATCATAATTTACCATCTAACTCTATCGATTCTTTTGCTTTGCTTGCAGATTCTTTCGTAAAAGTACATGCTGGGGCCATAAAGGTCGAGACCAGGAAGTCGGACCTATTCAAGGTAAGACAAAAGGATAACGAGACGTTAAGAGAATTTGTATCTCATTTCCAAATGGAACGAATGGATCTACCTCCAGTCACAGACGATTGGGTTGTTCAAGCTTTCACTCAAGGACTAAACGAACGAAGCTCGACGGCTTCACGGCGGCTGAAGCATAACCTAATCGAGTACCCAGCTATTACTTGGGCTGATACACATAATCGGTATCAATCCAAAATAAGAATCGAAGACGATCAGTTGGGTTCTGGGTCCGTTATTAAAAGGGTTGCCAACCGAGAATAGAGATCGATCAAAAATCGATACCCGCCCTATAATGGAAATCCTACGAGCACGATGTGATAAACGGCTAAAATGATACTACTACTAAGGTACGACCCCCCCCCCCCCAATTCAATTATATTTCAAAAGTAACCAATGCAGGTGTTAGACCAAAGATGAGGATTAATGAACTCGATCAGAAACAAAGATGAATTATTCAACACGAAGCCTTAGGTCTGAAAGCAAGCGTTGTACTCTTTTTTCCCTTAGACCGGTTTTATCCCAAATGGGTTTTTCGGCAAGATTTTTTAATGAGGCAACCATTAATCATGCTAACTCGGAAAAATTCAACAGTATTCGATGCCCCCTTACAATCAACCTCGAATACTAGGGGGCATACCATCGTCATCAAACATATCAATGACAATTATCAAGTACGATGCAAAGGAAGTTACTTCATTATTTAATGACAAACAGTGTCTCGACAGGAAACATTGTAAGAGCCAAATGATCAAAACGAACCATGCTCATGTAATTGGCCCGAGCCCTGACGCAAAACATGAACTCATGTATAATGACTTGCAAAGAAAGCTCTCTTATTTATCGATATCTTATATCCAAGATTTACTATGCAAACAGGATCGAGTTCGAGCAAGCACTCACTCGACCATTACGCCTAGGGGCTACATTACTTCGAGTCCGAATCATTCACTCGACTACTAAGCCTACATGCTACTTTTATTTCAAGTTCGAGCAAGCACTCACTCGACCATTATGCCTACGGGCTACATTACTTCGAGTTCGAATCATTCACTCGACTACTAAGCCTACGGGCTACTTTTATTTCGAGTTCGAGCAAGCACTCACTTGACCATTATGCCTACGGGCTACATTACTTGGAGTTCGAATCATTCACTCGACTACTAAGCCTACAGGTTACTTTTATTTCGAGTTCGAGCAAGCACTCACTTGACCATTACGCTTACGGGCTACATTACTTCGAGTTTGAATCATTCACTCGACTACTAAGCCTACGAGCTACTTTTATTTCGAGTTCGAGCAAGCACTCACTCGACCATTATGCCTACGGGCTACATTACTTCTAGTTTGAATCATGCACTAGACTACTAAGCTTACGGGCTACTTTTATTTCGAGTTCGAGCAAACACTCACTCGACCATTACGCCTACGGGCTACATTACTTCGAGTTTGAATCATTCACTTGACTACTAAGCCTACGAGCTACTTTTATTTTGAGTTCAAGCAAGCACTCACTCGACCATTACGCCTATGGGCTACATTACTTCGAGTTCTAATCATTCACTCAACTACAAAGCCTATGGGCTACTTTTATTTCGAGTTCGAACAAGCACTCACTCGACCATTACGCCTACGGGATACATTACTTCGAGTTCGAATCATTCACTCGACTACTAAGCCTACAGGCTACTTTTCTTTCGAGCTCGAGCAAGCACTCACTCGATAATTATGCCTACGGGCTACATTACTTCGAGTTCGAATCATTCACTCGACTACTAAGCCTACGGGCTACTTTTATTTCGAGTTCTAGCCAGTACTCACTCGACCATTATGCCTACGGGATACATTACTTCGAGTTGGAATCATTCACTCGACTACTAAGCCTATGGGCTACGTTTATTTCGAGTTCGAGCAAGCACTCACTCGACCATTATGCTTACGTGCTACATTACTTCGAGTAACATTACTCATCACTTCGAGTTCAAACAAACACTTGACTATTTAAAGGTTGAAGGTTGTTCGAGCCCGATAAAGCAATGGGGACTACCCACAAGGCCCGAAGGCAACAGAGATTAAAATTCAAACTATCTATTTAGCTTAAAAGGCTATTTTGCTTCAAAAGGAAGAAAGATTTATATTTACAAATTTTTGTACAAAGGCGGCAACTCAGCCAAAAGGAAGTTCTTTATACAAAAATCGAAAGCGGTATCAAAAGAACGCAGCAAACGACCTAAGGCCCTAAATGATTCAATCTTCATCAGAGGCCGTGTTCTCGGCATCTTCCTCATCTTCAGACTCCCCCGAGTCATCGGAGTCCTCCTCAGGAAAGGCCAACATTCGATCTTTGTTCTCCTCCGCCCTGGCGACTTCAATCTCTTCCCCAATATCTAAGCCCTGAGCTCTAACCTCCTCGAGAGCTTCTCTCCGAGCTTGCCATTTTGCATGTTCAACCATGCTCTTAGCTTTGGCTTGGTTAACCTCAACATCGATCCTGAACTGAGTCACTTTTGCATCGGCTCTTTTATTGGCCCCGATTACCTCAGATCTGGCCACTTCAAGTTCTTTAGCCAAATATGCTTTATCTGAAGTGGCCAAATCCAACCGATGTTGAAGCTCTTTCATCTTTTCGATCAGCCCCGAAGCATTTTCTTTCGCAGATCGAAGTTGTGCATCAGAGAGCTCCAACTGAGCTTGAACGGCTTCCTTTTTGGAGGCAAGGATATCCATACACTTTTTAAATTCTTCTGCCTCAGCCAGTAGCGCATCTACCTGTGAGTTAAGCCGTCCAATCTGCTTGATCCTCTGCCGAACCTGCAGAATCGGATCGCTAGTGGTTATCTCTTTTTCATCTTCACTTTCATGGAACATTCAGAATACCTGCTCAGCCATCTCTTCATGCTCCTCCCGAGCCGCTGTCAAGTCTGCTCAAAGTTTTTCACTAAGGAGCTTGTACGAGTCACTCTTCTCAGTGAGGCTCCGAACCTCGGCATCATGCTCCTCCCGAATTCGAATAATGGCCTCATGATGCAACACCGAAGCCTATAAACAGAAGGAGAAACATTAGAATTACCTACTATTCTAAGTATAAAAGAAGTGGCAAAAATGCCATCAGAGTTACCCGATTCAAAGCATGTTGAGCCTCGTTGAAGAGACAGGCGGGACCCACCGCATTCATCACTGATTGATCTTCTTCAGTCACCAAGGACCGAAGGTAACTGGCAATCCCCACATGGGGAGAAACAATTCGGGTATCCTCACGTACGGAGAGCACTATCTTCCGTCTTCGGTCGGGATCGATACTCGGGGCTGGGAATCGGTTCAACAATTTATGAATCGATGAAGGCTCGGTAGAACCCGACCACGAAGCTTTTTTGGGTACCGGCATTCCACCAAAACCGGTAACCTACTCCGAGTCACCTGACTCAAGCCCCTCCAGAAAACCGTGGATATCGTCCGACTCCTGAATACCCTCATAGGACCGATCCTCCAACATGCTGGCCTCTCGAATCATGGCATCCGAAATCTGAGGGGATCCGCTAATGTCAACTATCCCAAACTCATCCCTTGAAATATCTTCTACTGCCCGAGAATATCCACCCTCGGTATCCCTTTCAATCATCTTAGCTCGAGAAGGGATAATCTCGGCTTCTTCTTGTTCTGGGATTATGGCCAGGGTTCCCTGATTTGCTTCTACCAAATTGGAAGACTGTTGAATCATAACATTAGCCCGTACGCAGGCTAAATTCTCCTCTCCTTCTTTGGGCTCGTCCCTTAAACGGCGGGCCACTTCCGAAGACATAACACCAGAGCCCCCCTTTGGCTTTCGAGATCTCTTTGCCGGTTTCTTCTTTTCCGAGCTCGGGGAGCCCGATACGTCTTTTCTCTTCCTTTCTTTTACCTGCTTCAGGGCAGGAACTTCTTCACCACCAGATAAAGGCCTTATGACTACATCTTTCCCGAGTCCTACAAAGGGGAAAAGGGAGATTTACCATACAAACCGATAAAGAGACAAATCGATAGAAATATTTACCATGACTGCGGGCCTCCCATCGACCCTTTGATAATTCGACCCAAGCACACTCAGAGTACGACCTCTGCAACACCAGACCTTCGACCCATTGTTTAAGATCCGGGATCGGTTCCGGCATCCGAGCTACGACTGTGATAAGAAAAGAAAAATGGATCAACAAAATGAAAGGCAATCACAAAATCAAAACGGGCAAAAAGAAACGTTTACTCACGGCTCATATTCCATTTCTCGGGAAATGGTAAGTCATCGGCAGGGATCAGGTCCGAGGTTTTGATTCGAACAAAACGGCCCATCCAACCCCGATCTCGAGTCTCGTCTATGCTCGAGAATAGCGCTTTGGTTTCTCGGCGAGCAAGCTTGATCAACCCTCCTCGATAAAGTCGAGGACTATAGAGGCGCATAAGATGATCGAGGGTGAAGATACGCCCCTCGACTTTGCTCGAGAAAAATCGAAGAAGAATCATTATCCTATAAAAGGGAGGGTGGATTTGGCCGAGGGTCACATCGTACCTCTTACAGAAGGCAACGATCACAGGGTCTAGAGGGCCCAACGTGAAAGGATAAGTGTAAACACTTAAGAACCCTTCGACGTGGGTAGTAATTGATTCATCATGCGATGGGATTACTACGAGTTTATTATCCCAGTTGCATTCTGGTATGACTTTATCGAGAACTTTCTCGGTAATTGAACATTGGTACCTCGAGATCGGCTAACACCGACCCGGTATCGGAGAAGGCTTTTCAATTTTAAAATTACCTACAGTCGAGCACCGTGCCGGAACGAATTCCTCAGGGCGGGGCTCTTCCACATCCTCGCCACCAGCAGGTCGAGATGAAGAAGCGGTCTCTTTTTGCGGAACATTTTTAGACGTTTTTGCCATTTAAAATTCCGTGAATAAAGAACGGGAGTATTTGGTGTTTTAAGAAAGAATTTGCAGTAAAACTCATAGATTTGCAGAATTAAAACTCAGAAAAGACGAAAGGGAACTTAGAAAATTTGGAAGATTGAAGATGCAAAAGTGATGAATGGTAAAGGGAAGGGTTATTTATAGATTGAAGCAATAACGATTCAATATCAGCGGTGACCGACTACCGTCTGACACACATTAATTGCGTTGGTAAAACTGAATCGATGGGACAGTTATCACGTACGTTATGGTGGGGATCGATGCAGACATCAGCATATACCTGATCGAGCTGTTGGGAAATCATATCATTTCTCGCCATATCCTTTTCCGAGAAATGAGGGGACTATCTGTGTACGGTCAAAACCGATTAAGTCAGTCGTACGAACTGGTCGAGGTGATAATACTTCAATCAAAGGGTATCTGCGTGACAACGGGTCGAGGTCCGAAGTAAGGGCGCCGAGCTTCGAGCTCTAAGACCAATCAATGACAAGCTCGATATCATTATCGAGCTCATATCCAAATCGAAGATGCATAGACCGACCAACACTCACCTCGAATATCGAGACTCCGAGTCAGAATCGAGCTCGAACCAAGGCCGAGGGCTCGATCCAATACCGAGCTCGAGCCGGTATCGAGCTCACAGACAAGAGCTGTTGCAACAGCACTAGGGGAGAGAATCTTGGCAGGAATCGAGGAAAAGACAATTCATCATGGGTTCTCCACCATATATTTTTTTATATAGATAAAGTAGGATCCCTCTACTGTAAAGAGGGGAATCCTTGTAAGCACAAGGGGAGATTGTAAAAAAAAGACAACTTTAGAGAGATTATAACACTTTTGGGCTCATTTACTTTGCCTTGTTAATCAATATTTCCTTTTTCTTTGCCTTATGTTTCATTCTATCTGTCAAAGAATATATATATTTCTATTTCACTCTGCAATTTGTACTAAGTTATATCACGTATCCTTAAAACCATATACAAATTTAACTCTATCCAATTTTTCGGATAAACACATTTACCGGCCTGGAATCAAAGCATTGTTTTTATCTCATAATTTTCTTAGAGCTACGTGTGAAGGCCAAGTAAATTGCCGAAGGTACTCTTGGGCACTGCATTACTAAACTTTCACTTAACATGTGCTGAATGTAGTATCCAACTTTGCCAAAGTCAAAAGAACAAGAGAAAGCAATCATAAATCTCACGTGAATTTTCATTGAGAATCTCAAAGTTATATTTTGATTCTTCTCAATTTGTATCCTAGAGCATCTTTTTACGTGAAGACCAACTGGATGTTTGCAAAAAATGGGCAAAATAAAATAAAGATGTTTGTTACATAAATACTTGAAGCCTAGTCTTCAAAAGTTTAAAGACCTTGTGGTATTTATAAGCATATAAATTTTATCGGAGTTAAATCCAATAAAATAATTTGGACCATATTTTAAATTCAAGATATTTTAGTCCGGCTAAAATATTATGGGCTAATATAATTAAATTACTTATATAGGTCCAATACATATGAGTTAAATAAATAGGTCTTAATCCATTAGGCTAGCCCATTTAGTTAGGGTATAATTGATGAGCCCACTTCATTAACCCCAAGATACCATCTTCTTAGAGGCGCAGTTTGGTACCACGTGTTAAATGACGTGGCACGTCAAGTCAAACAGAAGAGTCAATAGAATCATGCCACGTGTCAAAATGACAAGGCATGCCAAGTCAAATTAAAAGGCAAATAAATGACATGTTCTAGCCAATCAAATGCGGCCTTGTCACGCTTCAATCTGATTAATCGAAAAGAGTTTGTTCTCATCACAACTCTTCCCTCCCAGAACTGTATATAGGGATCTTCAAACCTCATAAAAGATACCAAAAGTTATAACAAGAAGCAAGAGAGAGCTCATAGATCAAACGCCACAAATTTCTCTACAAGTTTCAAGCTTCAAGCAATCAAGTTCAAGTTCAAGAAATTAAGTTCAAGCTCAAAAACGAAAAACAAATCAAGGTTCAAATCAAAGTTCGTGCTAGTTAAATTCAATATCATCGTTCGTAGCAACAAATATAGATTCAAGGTCAAACTCAAAGGCCCTTGAATTTATTTACTATTGAAAAGAAGAATCAGAGGAATCATAGAGATTGTAACACTCAAATCACTTGAAATAAAATACTATGACCGTTGCAATAGTTTCGGTCATTTTCTTGACGCAAATTTATTATATATAGCAACCTCCACGAGTGGTAGGAACCCATAATTTAGAGATTATAGAATCTCTTAGTGTATATATATAGAATCTCTTTA
The DNA here is from genome assembly GCF_000390325.3 of Nicotiana tomentosiformis. Taxonomy (NCBI): domain Eukaryota; kingdom Viridiplantae; phylum Streptophyta; class Magnoliopsida; order Solanales; family Solanaceae; genus Nicotiana; species Nicotiana tomentosiformis. The sequence continues at coordinate 77,258,271 of NC_090815.1, forward strand.
TATATATATATATATATATATATATATATATATATATATATATATATATATATAGCAACCTCCACGACTTGTGTCTGTGTGTGAGAGAGAGAAATTGATTTTAGAGAACCACAAAAGCTCTTTTGAAATAATTTTATAGGATCAATCTTGTTTTTCTCAAGCACAAACAATTGATAGTTTTACATGAGCACCAAGAACACATGATTTTGTTCTTTGATCACCATTAACCACGACTCCGAGTGGGATATACATGCTCTTAAACACTATATTTTTTCAAAAACTTTCTAAGTACAAGATATCTCTTGATTGATTCTCTTCCTTGAGTGCATATTTGCTTCTTTTTGTTGAATCTTCAAATCCTTCTTAAATTTATACTTGCTTTCTTGCTCAGTATTCATTGAGTATTTTCATATGTCGCATCAGTTATCATTGGAGAGACTTCCATTTGAAATTATCTTCCAACTTGTTTCTTCCGAGTTCCAACAATAGTTGCCTTGATCATCTTCTAGCTGATTAAGATTTATTTCATATTCAGCTCTTCAGATTTACTAGTCTCTGAGAATTTCTTTCATCAATCTTGATGAGTATTGCTTTGTCAATGTTAAAAGATTGATCTTCAGTGGTCAAAATATTTTCCTATAGAACTTTTCTCAATTTTCAAATCTTCCTCGATTAAGTGGTTTCTCTTTGATTCTACAGTCATATTTCTTTATCGTCAAGGTATGATAATTCTTATACTATTATTTGTTAAGTACATAATATCTGCAATATAATATATATATATAACTAGTCTGTAAATCAAATTTCCCAAAACAACATTCGATTTGAACCTGAATATATTGCTTTGTCAGTTTGTCTTTCTTCCTTTTCAGCGTACAATATGTTATAATTAGCTTTAATCTTATGGAATAAGATGAATCAGACAATTCTTTTTGTTATCTTAAAGAACAAAATATGTTGTTATCTTGTTTAATTGTCTTGTTTTCTTCTTCAAACTCATTTACACTTTTTTTTTGGACAATGAAACCAAACACGTAGAGGAAAGCTAGCGTCATCTCTGTCAGCTCCGGCGTAGGAGCTCCATGAAACCAAACCCCTCCCTTTTGACTGTTAGGGAAAGCTCCAAATCTCAGCCATCGATCATTTTATTTTCTCGCATACATAAAAGACACGTACCTTTAAGTTTTGGGGAAGGAATTTACGGGCTATATTTTTGGCTAAAGATCAAATTTGACCGCAACAGATCTGGGTATCAAGAAGTTCAAGCAAATGACTCTTGTTTGTTTAGCAAAAGTTAAAAAATTTAATAACCAACTCAAACATTTCTAGGAAAAACAAAATATTGAAATAAAATTAATCATTTGCAAAAAATGCTCAAACAAACGCAAAATTTTACCAACTTTGTTTTTGAAAAATTTCAAACAAACGGGTGAATGTGAGGTTTGAAGTCTTTTGAAAAGATTCAGAAAAGTTGTAGAGCACTTGTTAAGTTTTTTTCCAAACAATTTTTTTGGTTGCATATTTTCGAAATACTCACAAAATACTTATTCATAATTTTAAAGAAAAATCTTTGTTCTGCAGAAATATTCTTTAATTCCTAAAAATTTCTAAGAATCTTTACAGAAATATCATTTAGCTCAGACAAAGTATAAGGCGTGTGCACTTATTTCAAGATGGTTGGATCTCTAATTCTCGGTTGATTTACTAAAATGGTGGGAGCTTCAATTCTTCATTTATTTGCTAACAAAAAAATAGGGATAACACGAGCAAGAAACAAATGGAATAATTTTGTTATCTTTTTATATATATATATCAGGATAGTGTTTTAGCCATTGTCTTTTTTAATAGGTTTCCAAATCTATGAAACAAGGTTTCTTCTCCTTCTGATTTTGTCGCTTACTGAAGGTTTATCTGTTGATGGCTCTTTCTTCACTAATTTCGTGGAGCTCCATTGCCGTAGCTTATCGTAGAGATGAGACTCGGTTATTTTTTTGTTTTGTTTTGTTTTGAATGGTTAAACTTAACAAGTGAATATCAAAATGATACACTTTTTCTATATATTAAGGACGATATTCATTAGGGACCAAAATAAAATAACCCCAATACATTAACAACCATTTTGATCATTTTCTCCGAGTATCGACGTCAACAAAGACTGGACTTTTCAGCAGCAGATATACAAGTATATCGTCGTTAACAAATATTGCTACTTTCAACAAATAATTGAAGTTAACGTTAACCCCTTCGAACAAAGTCCAAAAAGACATACAAAGGCAAACTTTAGACGGTCCAATGTCTTCCTCTTTCCTCGACTCTTCTATTCTATTTCTTCTACCTCTTGTGCCTAACATTCTTTGAAATAAGAATCCCCCATACCCACTTTCAAGATTTGCTTTTACAACATTCTCAGAATCTCAACAAAAAATTAAATAACAAAAAATTAAAGGAAAAGACCAAGAAATCCATAGCCCTATCAACGCCCCCTTTCACGTTAGCACACCTCTCCTACTTCTCCTCCACCCCCTTTCATCTCTCTCTGTATAATTCACAAAAATAAAAAAAATAAAAAAAAATCCTATATAGTGACCCTTGACCTTAAAAGGCTTCAATCTTGCCCTTTTTCTTCTTCTTCTTGAATCAGTGTTTATTAGAAAATAGAAACAATGAAGAATAGACATACTGTTAAAGTATCTGTAAAATGGATTCCCATTTTCTCTATTGCCTTCTTCTTCATTGGAATGCTATTTTCTAACAGGTAACTAATTTAGATTTTGGAGGTTTGAGTTATGAAAAGTTTTGATTTTTATTTGATGGATCTATTTGTTTTGGTAAAGATTGTGGTCACCAACTGAATCCAGCAGTCAGCTCATAGCTCAGCATAGAAGGGACCAAGAACTTCAAGTTGTTTCTGAGGACTGTAATTCAACCAAAAAGGTTTCTGTTGATCTAAATCTAACCTGTTCTTCTGGTTTTACTATGAGGAGTTGATTTCTGTATATTGAAGTTCATTGGGGATTTTAGCTGCTTTTAAGTTAAAATCTGTCTTGTGTTGTAAATTCTTGAGTTCTTGATTTTGGAGTTGGTTAGGAGTTCACCAATCTGTCTGTTTTTTTCTGGAGTTTTGCTTCGTGGATGTTCAATCTAATTGTGGATTTTAGCTTCTATTAAGTTCAATCTATCTGTTTCTGCAAAAAAAATGACTTCTTGTTTGAAGCTAATTCTGGATTTTAGCATTTGCTGAGTTCTTTCTGTTTTTGCAAAAATTATAAGTTCTTGCTTTCTGGGTATTGAAGCTAATTGTGGATATAAGCTTCAATCTGTCTGTTTTCTTGATTTCTGGGTGTTGAAGCTACTTGTTGGTATTAGTTTCTGCAAGTTCAATCAGTCTGTTTTCTATTCCCCCCCCCCCCCCCCTCTTTATTTCTGGTTACTGAAGCAAATTGTGGATTTTGGCTTCTGCAGATTGCAACCTTTTTAATTTCTAAACTCTTTTGAGTTGTTGCTCTCCGAGTGTTGAAGCTAATCGTAGATTTTAGCTTCTGCTAAGTGCAATCTTGCTGTTTGTGATTTCTTTCTTTCTTGATATCTGAGTATTGAAGCTGATTGTGGAGTTCTGTTTCTGTTGAATTCAATCAATCTGCTTTGTTTTTTTTCCAATGAGTTCTTGATTATGATGATTGAAGCTAATTGTGGAATTAGCTTCTTTGAAGTTCAATCAATCTGTTATGTGGTTTTCATAAGTTCTGTCTTTATGCCTATTGAAGTTGATGGATGGAGTTTTAGCTTTGTTAGGATCAATGTGTCTTGTTGTACTTTTTCATGAGTTCTTGCTTTCTGATAGTCGAAGCTTATTTTGGCTTTTAGCTTGTGGCCTTACTTGACAAACTTATGCTGAATTGTCATAATTTGTTGGCATGCTAGAAACAAGGACAAGATAAGGATGTAATGCAAGAGGTGTACAAAACCCATGAAGCAATTCAGTGAGTTCCCTAAGCCATCATACTTTTGTTTTTTCCTTACTTTCTATTTTTGGTACTAATGGTTGTAAGCCTGTTTTGGGAGGTCTGCTTAGATCATTGGACAAATCAATTGCTATGCTTCAGATGGAGTTGGCGGCCACTAGGAGTACACAGGAGATAAAGGCGGCTGATCAGTCTTCCAATTCTTCTCGTTCTCAGGATGGACCTCCGAGAAAGAAGGTTTTTGTGGTAATTGGAATTAATACCGCTTTTAGCAGTCGGAAGAGGCGTGATTCCGTTAGAGAAACTTGGATGCCTCAAGGGGACAAGCTTCTCAAATTGGAGAAAGAGAAGGGAATTGTAGTCCGGTTCATGATTGGTCACAGGTATATGCTGTTACTTCGTTTTCCTTAATGACATATGGATTCTAAATCCTACATTTTGCAATAATCTTGAGCTACTGTGTCAGTAGTTCTTATGTTTCTGCATAATTTGGGTTTCCTAAACGGGAAACCAGAGAAAGAAGTTTAATCTTAATTGTGGATGCTTAAAAGAATAAACTAAATTGGATTGAACAGGCTATCATATAGTCATGTCTTTGCCTTTTTGGTTTTTTTCAAATAGAAGAAACATGTTTTACAATAAAATAGTTCAGATGATTAATGCTGGTTGTTATTTAATGGACAAAATAAAGTTTTAACCTTCAGAGAGAAATCGTAGGTGCTTTGAAGATGTAGCTAATTCTGAACAGAGAATTAAGTCGGACTGTATATTTTTATTTCACTTTTGGTGTAAAGAGGCCTTAGTAGAAGATGTAGATTCACTTGTAGACATCATTGGGTCATTGTAACTATTACAGGGCTAGGTTTTTGGGTTTTTGCTTTAGGGATCCTGTATCTTTTGTTTCTCTTAGCACAGTCTTTGTGCTAAGGGCTACTCTCTCTTTACTTATATATAATCTGTTACCTTCTTAAAAAAAAATAGTAATAAAGTTTTAACCTTCAAGTTCTTTTTGGTGACAAGAATTTAACGGCATAACTACTGTATTCTTTGCAAGTGGTTGATTTGAAATGCTCTGTATTATTGAGACTAAATAATAAGGAAGTTCTCTCTCCATTTGACTTCTGGAGATATCAAACAGAGAACGAGCAGTTTTGAATTCCTACAAAGAGCACTGTCTAGTACCTTTACTTTCAGTATGGGTGTCTTGTCAACTTAGTGTTAGTACAACAACAACAACATATTCAGTGTAATCCTACATAGTGGGGTATGGGGAGGGTAATGTGTATGCAAACCTTACTCCTACCCTTGTGGAGGTAGAGAGTCTGTTTCCAATAAACCCTCGACTCAAGGAAAGTATAAGTACAACAATAACGAAAAAGGAATACAGTAATGTAGAAGCCATGAAAAGAAGCAGTAACAACGGCAAAATAATAAGATGACCGAAGAAAAAGAAACAGCACGTAGTACTAGAAATCTAAGAATAAGAAAATGCGAGACTACGTACTAATACTACTAGTATGAAAAAGAAGAATGCTCGACTATCCACTATCCTCCTACCCTAATTTTCGACCTCCACCTTCCTATCAAGGGTTATGTCCTAGGTAAGCTGTATATGCGACATGTCCTGCCTAATTACTTCTCCTCAATACTTTTTCGGCTTACCTCTACTTCTCCTTACATCCACCATAGCCAACCTCTCACACCTTCCCACTGGGGCATCTGGGCCTCTCCTTTTCACATGCCTGAACCATCTCAGCATCGCTTCCCGCATCTTGTTCACCATGTCCCGAATATCTTCATTCCTGATCATATCTCTCCTAGTATGCCCACACATCCATCTGAGCATCCTCATTTCTGCCACTTTCATCTTCTAGAAATGAGAGTTCTTGACTAGCCAACACTCCGCCTCATATTACATAGTCGCTCTAACAACCACTCTTTATAACTTACCTTTTAACTCCCGGAGGCACCTTCTTATCACATAGGACTGTCACCTTAGTGTTAGTCTGTTGGTGATTTGCAGAATGTGTTTAAATTGCGCTAATTCGATTTTTCTTTTTGTCCCATTTTAAATTTCGAAATATTTAGTCCTCATTTTCAGTATTTCTCCTTTTGTTTTTATTCTTTGTTCGAATGTAGTTAATTGGAACCATAGAGAATACTGCAGGTAATGTGAAAGCAGTTCATGCTGTTGGCTTCCGTTAGGGTTACCCCAAGTTCTATAGGGATGTTTGAAAATATCCTTCAACGAGTCCATGCAGGAGTCCTACTTCCCAAAGATGCCAAAAAGAGTGGATAACTTATATAGATGAAAAGGTGGATATTAAGTTAAAGCCAAGGAATTATATTCTCAACTCAAGCTCTCTACTACACCTGTCTCCCCCTGGAATCCAAATATAGGAAAGAGACACAAAAAGATGCTCCTATCCTATACTTCCAGCTTACTCGGTTCGCAGAAGAAAACTAAGAAGGCCTTTCCCTGCATCATGATGCAGCAGAAGCATTCTCTAGATACCTTCTTGCTTTGGGAACTACAAAATTTTGATATGCTTCAAACAAAAGGCCAGATAATGCAAATGATCTTTTTTTATCGGATGTTCTAAAGGAGGGGAAATGATCTCCTATGATAAAAAAAAATGACTGCAAAGATTATCAGTGTTTTATTTACATATCTCTTTTAATGTCAACCTATAGTAATCTCTTAGGAGAATAATCATATAACTAAAATAACATTTATAATGGACTACATAAGCAAATTCTCCCGATGGACTAACAATGCAAATAATACAAGTTATATGTTGTATAAACACCCACTAAGGGTCGTGGTGGATAGATGATAGGATCCCTCCACCCTTAAATTAGAATCTGAGTTCAAGGCTTTTGGGAATGGAAAAGATCTTGTTAGGGAACTCCGGATTAGTCGGGGTCCCGATGCAAGTACAGACACCGAATAAGAAACCATATGGTATAAACAAAATAGATAGCACCCTTTGCTATAAAATAGGTCGTGCAGCGAAGAAACCACCCCTAACTCAATCAATTTGGAACTTGGTGAAGAAAATCCCTTAAATTGTGGTATGCTGATTGAGAGAGAAAGCAGAGCACTGGAAGGAGAGGCAACTCGAGTAATGGTAGGAGTGAACGAGTCAACAATCAAGGGTTATCCATTTGTTTCCATCAGCCGTAAAGGTGAATTCAAGTGGAATGACTGGAATCTTAAGTAAATCGTCCGGTCCAACACTTTTGGTTTCAAACTCCTTTTCCTCACAAGAAAACACACATAACATTTACAATCTCAAATTTATTCCTGACCTTTTATTTTTTATCCAACAATCTTAAGATAGAGCCTCGAATATTTCAAGCATATCCCTTTAGTTTGTCCTTTATTTTATTTTCAAGAGTAAATATCGTCTGTCTAATTCATGAAAATAAAATAAAGGATAAACAAAAGGGATAGAACCTTGTGAAACCCTAAAATTCTTAAACTAACCTCTCCTTTCTCTCTTCTCTTTTCCTCTTCTACACAAAAGTTTTGGACCCTTCACAGTCTATATTTGCATCATTTTGGTGCAAGTTTTACCGCTCTCCACTTTCATCTTGTGAGTATGATAGGATGAAAGTGGATAGAGGTAAAACTTGCACCAAAATGGTGCGACCTAGACTGTGAAGGGTTCAAAACTTGTGTAGAATGGGAGAGTGGTACTTTAAGAATTTTAGATTCTATAGGTTCTAGAAAAGTGAATTTGAAAGTGTTAGTCAGATCAACTTAGATTCGGCCAACGGTATTAATTCATGAAATAACTAAAAGGATATGTTTGGAATATTCTAGGCTCAATCTTAGGACCGTTGGGTTAAAGGTGTAGAGTGTGTTTGTTGTGTAAGTGTGACCGTTGGATCAATAACTAGGTAATGCATTAAAAACCTGTAATATTCTTTTATGGTCTTAGATTGATCTGCGCGCTTTGGTGGACCAGCAATCTCTGTTTTTGGGAGCCTACCAAAGTCCCTCTTAGATAGAATATCCACTGTTCAGCTTTCTGTGAAAACATCTTTAGGGGAACCTATCAGCTGAAAATTTGTCTTAAAGCTGTTTTCCACACAAAGGAGGCCATCTGGTTTGTGGCCTAATTTACCAAATACACAGTAGTTGAATTTACTTATTCCTTCATCCACTGTTTCCAAGTTTTTGTACCCAGGGTAAAGTTACCCGTAAAGGTATAGTGAACTTGCTATGCAGAAAATTGGCTATACAAAATGGATGTCAAGCTGTTTTGAACACAAAGCTGGCCATCTGGTTTGACTGTTTGAGGCATTAATATACCAATTTGCGCACTAGTTGATTCCGCTTTCCTCCACTGCTTTCAAGTTTTCAAGCACTGCATGCATGCAGTAATCTTTAAAGGCTTTTGTCAACTTGCTTGGTGAAAAGAATTAAAGAACCTTTTCATAGGCTTAGCAAGTTAGATACACAATTTGCTAGGAGAATAAGTATTAAAGTTTTTAGTTGCAACAAATTAAATTCATGAAATTGACTCTAGTGCTGAACTCAAACGGTTTGTTTTCTGCTTGTTACCTTTCTAATGTTGAAAAGAGGTAAAGAAACGAAATTGATTTAAATGTATATGCAATTTTTGGTGAGAGAACAATTCAAACCAAGAGGGATGATGCTTAGCAAGAGAGACTATCTTTATGCTGCCACATGTTAGGAGGTAAAGGTGTCATTTGGAATGCAGTGCATTTTGAGAAATAAGTGCCTTTAGCATGAAAAAGTACTTCTTCTGCAGCTGTTTGGTAGATATTTAAGAGTACTTTTGTTTGTAGTTATTTGGGCAACAAAACACTTTTTGCCGAAGTTCAGTTTGGGAGCTCCTGAAACTACTTCTGTGCGTAAAATTTACGCCCTATCTCGACAGGTTCAATAGTTTAAAACAAATGAGATTAATTTTCTAAAGTATTGATATAAGTATTATGGGAAATTACCTCACCAAACCCTAAATGATGTGTCTAAAATTTTCAGAAGTAAAACTACAGCGAAACACATTTTAGCTAATGAAGGCATGATTTCATGCTGTTTAAATTTGGAGGATATGATATGAACTTCTGTTCATTTTAATGTTAGCTAAAAGTACTTGCTATGAGATATTACCACCAACAAGCCTATACTAGCTAGATTTAGGATTAAAGAGGATCTAGATGTTCCATTTCGGATATTTTGGCTTAGACCCGTGCAATGGTATTTGTTATCCGTATGATTTTTATTCGATCCAGCTAATCTTTCATCACCTGTAGGATCCTTGTAAATTCTACATATTTGCATTTTCTTTGCTCTCCCTCTTTCTAGCTGTTTCTTTTCTTTTTTCCGTACTAATATTGGTAATAGTCATTACTCATAAATGTCATTGAACATGGGTGAAAATGCAAATTAATGTTACTTAACTGACAAATATCTGGATTCGTTATCCAGTGCAACATCTAACAGCATACTGGATCGCGCTATTGATTCTGAAGAAGCTCAACATAAAGACTTTCTCCGGCTGGTAGGGATATATTCAGAACAGTTTTGCTTTTGTTGTTAAATCTGGAAATCTTACAGATTTTGGGTCCCAATCTGCATGATGTTGTAGGAGCATGTTGAAGGATATCACGAGCTCTCTGCCAAAACTAAGATTTTCTTTTCTACCGCTGTTGCAAAATGGGATGCCGACTTCTATGTCAAGGTTGATGATGACGTCCATGTCAATTTGGGTACGCACTTGATATGTTTTCTATATATTTTTATAGTTCGACAACTAATCCTCTTCGTTCAGCTTGTATTTTAATGACACAAATGATTTTACAGGAATGCTAGCTGCAACTCTAGCCCGTCATCGGTCAAAGCCCAGAATTTATATTGGGTGTATGAAATCTGGACCTGTTCTTGCTCAAAAGTAAGTGTGAAGCTTCACTAGCTTATGCCAATTGATCCTTTCAGCTCGCATTGTAGTTTCAACAGTAGTAACATTTTAGTTGCGTGAACTGAACTTTAATGTTGTTTTCTAGGACTGTAAAGTACCACGAGCCTGAGTACTGGAAATTTGGAGAAGAAGGAAACAAATACTTCCGACATGCAACTGGTCAGATCTATGCAATCTCCAAGGACTTGGCCACATACATATCAATCAATCAGTAAGTTCTGATAAAGCTTGAATTTGTAATTGTCCATCGAAGTCACTGAAGTTCTAATGAATGGTAAAAGACTTGAATTTCTAGAAATGTCCATGTAAATTAGCACGTACACCGGATTATTAATGCTAAAATTTATCCGTCTCCATCATACTAAATTCTCCTATATTCAATCACTATCATATAGCTGACCCCAACGTGTCTAGAATTAAGACATTATTTGTTGTATCAGTATCATATTTTGTGAGATGCTCTAGTAAGTATAAGGGATTTAAACTCTTAAATCAGGCCCATATTGCACAAGTATGCCAATGAAGACGTGTCATTAGGGGCTTGGTTTATCGGTCTTGAAGTTGAGCACATCGATGAACGTACTATGTGCTGTGGAACTCCACCAGGTATTTTCTCTTCAGTACTGTTATCATATTTATTGCTGGAGCAAGATTTCTTTCAAATTTCATGGCCTTGAGAAGTACGGAATACAAAAAGAAGTTTTGGAGTAGCTTGTTTAGTGCATATTCAGAATAGTTTCTAGTAAGATAGCATAAACTGGTCTTCTCAGTAAGATTACATGCCCGATAATGATCTTTTTATCAGTTGCCATTCCTTCATTCCATGCCTAAAATCTTTAATTTATGTAGACTGCTGGATGTTCTTCATCTTCGAATATTTTTTATAAAATGTAGTTCTAAGTTTTGTTGGCTATAGCCAGGCATTCTAGTTGAGGGTGTAATACAAATTAGAAAAGGAGGCAATTTATATTGTTTAGCGCTTGAGGACTGGTAAAGTTGTTGTCATGTGACCATGAGATCACGGGTTCGAGCTATGGAAACAGCCTCTTGCAGAAATGCAGGGGGGTAAGGCTGCGTACATTGACCCCTGTGGTCTAGCCCTTCCCCGGACCCCACGCATAGTGGGAGCTTAGTGCACCGGGCTGCCCTTTTAGATATTTGTCAGGAGTTGTATTACCCTATGCACCTGATGATTAAATTCACCACTATGGTGCTAACTTGCAGATTGTGACTGGAAAGCAGAGGCAGGTAATGTATGTGTTGCCTCCTTTGACTGGAGCTGCAGCGGAATTTGTAAATCAGTAGAAAAGTTAAAATACGTCCATGAAAAGTGCGGTGAAGGGGAAGAAGCTCTTTGGAATGCTCTCTTCTAATTTCCCTTAAACAAATAGAGGGTTGAGGATTCTTGCTGAGACATAGCTGTCGGACAATTTCCATCTGGCTGGCTGTTTTTGATTGCCAAAATTTTCCACGCAGAACTTGATGAGTAGAGCAATTTGTATAATATGAAACTGTTAGATTGAGAGCATGTTTGTTGTAGATTATGTCTCTGTCTAGAATCTAGATGATGATTTAAATTTCGGATTTCGAAGGACAGTGGAAATCCCTTTGTAATTCTTGTCAGCATACCTTTGGTATGTACTCACATTTTTTTAATGCTGTGGAGGTGATGTAATTTTGGTGGTGGTGAGGTTCATTGTTGTTTCTTGTTTGGTGCTTATTCTAGCTAGTTTTTGAGTAGAAGGCCTCTCCATTTTGAAGATTGACAATCTAGTGTTATTTTCTTCTTCTTTGAATTATTAGTATTCTGGATTCCAGATTATTTTTAGTTGCAATGAAATTTTGAGGAAGGAAAGACATTTTTTTCACACAATAGTTCTTCCTCTCTGCAGACCTGTTCATCCCCCTTTTGATTTCTTTTATGAATGAATTCTGATGAGTGACTGAGTTGCTTTCTAATCTTTGGCTTTATTTTACAGCAATGTAATGGAACTTGTTTTGTTTTTATATTTTGTGCGTTGTATCAAATTAAACTATATGCTCCACCGCATATGTAGACCCCGTCAATCTCTGAGCATTAGTTGGGCCTCTTATTTGCGTAAATCTAGAACAAAATTCATATGGACTACTGGGGTATCTAATCTTGTTGTCTGTATTTCGTGGATTTGGTCACTTTGACCGCGTGTAAAGTATGAGTTCAATTGAATAATAATATAAATAATAATATGTAAAAATTTATATTATGAACACATAAATAATAAAAATTTAAAGATTGCACTCACCAAATTAAAATTATAGATATTTTGGGATGTGTGCAGACAAATCAGAACTATCACCATGCGTCCAGCAAAGACAACAAAACCAGCTTTTTACTCTATAAAACTAGGCAATTTGACAAAGCAGATAGGATTATTTATTTATTTCTTCCACCATTTTCAAATTTGAACTACTCATAATGTTTTCTACTTTTCTACCATGCATGTCTCTTCCCTTAGAATTATCACTCGGCCTCTAATAATTTATACTAGCATGCATGGCTTTACGCAACGTTGCTTCAGTGTCAAGTTTCCAATATATAATTTTGATCAAAATTACTGTATATGACCAAGCTTCTATCCACCCTTGTGGACCTTAGGTTATACGACTATATAGTCTTTGGTTTCTAATTAATTATCTGAAAGACATCGACTCCATTAATCGGAACTGGAGGTTTGATTTTATGATATGATATTTTAAAATTAATTAAAATAAAATTGTGTACATATAATGACGAGCTTGTACTTGAATCACTTAGTTTTTGAATATTTTCTTACGATTGTATATATTTCAATTATGAGAGACTTTGCTATTATTCGTCAGCTTGGACGCTTTAAACTATGTTGATATATACCAAATAATCATGATTAAGGTGAGTGTGTATTTGTCTTTTCCTTGAAATTAAGGGAGCATCATCTCAAAATCCATGAACTGATATTGCCGAATTCAACTCAAATAATTTGAGCAATTACACATTTCCACTTAGATTTGAAATGTATTAGCCGTTAATGCATGGAGTAAATCCTTTTTCTTATAAGGTTCTCGAATCTCGATCAATAAAACATGATAATACGATATGTCCTTAATTTATGAAAATCAATTAATTTACATGCTAATAAATAAAGGAAGAAAACTAAAGCAGGTCCACATGGACTTTCACGTGCTCTCGGGCATGCCAACAACAAAAAAAACGTTGTATGTCGGCCCAAAGGTTAGCATTTCCAACTATGTTGCACGTGAATTCCCTTCTTTTTTTGTTTGTCTGAAGCATATTACCTAATCTAATTTTATACCTCAAATATAGTTCAAAATTAGTGGGTAACTATAGTTATATATAATTTAAATTTTATAATTATTAATTTTTAAAATACTAATGTGAATTAAATAAAGATTGATCAGAATAACTTTTTTAAACTATTTATTAATAGAAACGAAAAGAATTAGTAAGTGTTTTCAGTTTTCACATTGTTTTGGCTTCTTCATTTTTTTTCCCCAGCATTGTTTGTTAATCTTCGACCTCATAAGAATACCAAAATACACAAAAGTATACAATTTTTTTCTTGAAAATGTTTTGACTCATCAAGTGTTAAATAAATAGAGCTAGCTAGTTTATGATTTATAAATAATAAAAAGAATTATATTAGATTTTTTTTCAATTGAAATTCTTGTAAATTCGATTATAGGACACGGTAATTTGGAAGTTTGGTGAGTATTAATTTTTTATGTGAGGAGGAGACAATTTCTGTGTCTTTCGAAAGTTATTCGTTCTAGCAAATCTACAACTTTACTTTTGACCCTATTCCTTTGTTTAAATTTTGGCGTCTATGGGTATTGGTTTGGGGAAGGGACGAAGGATTTGCAAATTGCAACCATTATATTCTTCAATTATTACCCCAATTAAAGGCAGTAATTTGTGTATACACACACATATATTGATTATTGAATTTTATTATTACTATGAGGAAAAGTTTCAGTGTAGCAGCTAAAAAGGTTTAAAACTTTTCAATGACATTTTAGTATTTTTTTTAAAAATCTCGTTGTCTCCTATCCTGCTTCCAACGACATTGGAGTGCCTCTGATTGCTGAAGTTATGACTATTCAACAGTGAACAGACTATGGTGTTAGTCTTGTATAACCGTATAAAATTTGGTGCATACTCTCTTTGTCACATCAGGTCAGATCCAAAGCCAAGGTTGCCTAAGAATCAGACAGTTTTTTGGAAAGTTCCCGATGTTAGTTGAATAGGATCTTTGTTGCTATAGATTGAGATATAGCATAGGATACTTAATTGCTACAAATTTTGGGTATTTTTGTGAGACTTGACTCTAGAGTCCAACGAACGGGTGATTGTATATAGTTACAATTGGTAAAATAAAATTTTCAGTTTTTAACCAAAAAGATGTTAGTTTAGTAGTATGGTATGTACTACTGTGTATTATTGCATTTGTATTTTCTTTTATTTGTAGAAAGACAATTTCTACTAGTGAGTCAATTATCTGTCTAGATCCAAGAAGTCTCTCCGAAAATTATCCTACTTTCTGTGATATATATATATATATATATATATATATATATATATATATGAGGCCTGTAACTTGTATGGTTAATTGACTGTTTATTTAGTTTAATAATATTTTATATTTCGTTTTAAAAAAGAATTAGCGGCAAAAATCTTGTTTAGTGATAAAATTAGATAATTTATAGCTAATTCCAATTTTTTTACGTGATTTATGTCTCCAAGAGAGATGGCCAATATTGAATTATGTGTTCAACTTTCAGACGGGCCACACTTGACTATTAGGGAGAACCAATTGAAGTTGAGAAATGGGACTTTTCTCAAACTTTGAGCAATCTCCATCAATTAATGAGCTTAAAGTAGAAATTTTAACAAAAAGTTTAGTATATCTTGTTTTAAAAAAAAAGGTCTCATTTACTTCACCAGTTACCACTAGCCGTGTGTAGCATTTGGATATACATTGAGAAAAATAAAGGTGAATATATATATACTTATTCCCTATATATGTGTTGAAGTTAAATGATATGTTTCTCTCATATTTTCCTTTTCAGCTTTTCATTTCTTCTTCTATTTCATTCCCGGTTTTTATGCAACCATAAATTCTACTACTAGTATTTGTTTTTTTAAGACAATAAATATTCATTAAATAACAAAACTAAGATAGAGATACATCAGGAAAATATCCTTGTTCTCTAGATGAAAAGCATGATAACAAAGACTAGAAGTTAATCATAAAAGATAAGATCGGAATTACAGGAGTTGCATACAATAAATAAAGCTACATCAACTAACAAGACCGTAAGTTGGTTTAATTTATTAGCATCTTGCTTAGTTAAAGACAAACAACGATACCAGATTAATTAATCCAAACAAATTAAGAGCAGTGTTACTATCGAAAGTCCTAAAAATTTAAAATAAAATAAAAGAAAACTTTTAGTTCCAGGCAAGTTATATCTGACAAGGCCTCTTTTAACCTTTAATTTCTACCAATATATACTATTATTTTGTTGTACAAGAGAATCCAATAAAAGTAGTAGTACTATTTTTGCTTTTGGAAGAGAAAACTTGTCTTTTCTTTGATAATTAGAAAACAACAATTTTGAATAAATGATGGAGAGAGTGGGTGGGTTTCATCTTTCATGTGAAAGATAAAATTTTGAATAAATGTATATGTACAAGATTCCAAAGCATGCAGTCCCTTTTCAATGCAGTCACCAACTTTCAAAACCCTCACTTAGACCAATCTTTTATCTTTTAAGTAAAGAGAAATTAAAGTTCCTTCCCTCATTCAAAACTCTTTAATATGGAAATTAAAGAGCAGCACAAGAATCTTAATTAAAGGGATATATAATTCCAGCATAAGAATATTTATTAAACACAAACACAAACTTCTTAGCTTGTCAAAGATGGGAATTTCTCTCCCTTGTTTTTAACAGTAAAATGTGATCTATATATTCTTTCTAAACAAGAAGATCATCAAGCTAAGTACAGTGTTTGTTTTACATTTCTCTCCATAATTTCCTAAAGTTAATAACACAATGATGCAACAAGCACATATCAGTTTGACCAAACTGAGTTACCATTTTACCAGCAGTACTTATGTACTGTCATTACCATTTACCGCATGTTCTGAAAAAGGCTTGACTTTGCTAATTTGACTAGATGTTAAATCCTTATCTTTGGTTGGTGGGGTCATTATTGTGAGTTGTACTTGTCACCCTTGTAATTGCAAGGATGAACTCAAATCTCTGTTAATTATAATTGTTATAAAATGTAATTAATTCATTGAGAATTCTTGCTTTAGTTGGTGTGTGTGTGTATGAAGTTGTGTTTTCATTTTTATTTTTTTTCGTTTGAGGTGTAAAAAGCTGAATATTTGTATTAGGAAAAGGTTTTCAAGATTTTCTAGAAAGCAACTTTTCATATATATCAGAATTTGCATTCCTTTTTATTTGTATAACTACTAGATTAAAAATACGAATATTATTTACCAAAATAACAGATTACTTATACCACAAAGTTTAGTGACAATTTAACTCTTGAAAGGCTTTTTGGCATGGTATAAAAGTACTTCAAAATCTAATTCTAAATTATCCGTGTTACCAAACACGTTCTTCTCTACCCTACCATATCAATGATTAATGTTTAAAATTCAAAATTTTGAGAAAGAGAAGATAAAAATGCTAATCTTAGATCTAATTCTTTGTTATTGATGACACTAAATAAAAAATTAAAAAGAAGACAAAAAATCATTTACAAAAAAATCTAAAAACTTTTAAAAGAGTAATAACTCACTAGACGGTAGTTGGTTGGAGTAAATTGTTGTGAGTGGGTAAATTGATCTGCAGACTTGTCAATGCAACCCCACCTGATCTCCTCTTCCATAAACCACCATCCTCCGGCGGCGGTTTAACCTTCTTCACCACCGGCAACGGCGGATCCAATTCACTAAGATTAATCACTTCAATAATTTTACCTTTATCATTAATAGTAGATTTTCTGGAACCGCCCACAGTAACAGTAACACTTGTCTTCAGTTGTCTATTATTACCAGCAGTAAAATTCTTGCGGGAGAACAATTTCTTCAGTTTGGGATTAAGTGGGGCGGATAAGGCTGTAGTAGTAGTTGGAAACCCAATGACTTTGTTGTTTCTCTTGACTTGGCCCATACAGCTAACTTTTGGGGAAGAAGGTTCGTTCAGATTATCTCCAGAAGAAGAAGAAGAAGGATTCGGTAACTTTACATCTTTAATGGAAAGTTTACAAAGGATTGGGAAAAAGAAACTGCCGCTACTATTGCGAATATGGTGATAAAGCTGCTGTTGTTGATGTTGATGTTTATTTCTCATACTGTAGATTTCTTCTGAATTTTCTTGATAGGTGAGGAGGGAAAAGGGGAGAAGTTTTGAGTGAAAAAGGTAGGGAATGTGAAGAACAAGAGGAGATTGCTCAATTCTGCATTTTTATACTATTATTATTTGTTTTTTTTCTTTCTTCCAAATTTGTTTCATTTATGGGTCAAAGGTCTGGACAGACTCAGGTCTCGAAGTAATAATCCTTTCTTTTGTTACTTTTCATTAAAAGTAGGAGGAGTTAGATTAATTCTTTTTTAGATGAAAACTTATTACTCCTATGATCTAGGATAATAGCCCTATGAATATGCTAAGTTACTTCGTTTTTCCTTAAAGAAATTAATATTAATTTTGCTTGCTATGAGTAATTAACTGCAATAACATAATATGGTAATGAAATATAAGCTTTTCTCATAGGAATCAATGGAATTAGAAGTCATATATTGTTGCTAGTATCATGTCAGCATTGTAAGTCCATTTCATACAAATATATAACAAAATAAAACCAACAAAAGGACAGGATGCAGCATTTAAATAAATAAAAAAAACTATTATATTATTAGGTATGTTATTACACTGTTCTATTGGAAATTGAGTAAAAAATTGGGGCCACTGCTTTGTTGTTTCCACCATGTTTGCATGCATAGAAGCTACTTATGTTTTTCCTACAAGTACTAAAGTTAAAAGTAAAAGCTACTCCTATTTAACAAACCTTTTGAGTAAACGAGAAAAAGTAATCTTTTTTATGTGTATAAAGTTTACAAGTAAAAATGATTTTGTCTCCTTGTTTGGATTTAAAGTACCACTTTTGATTAAATTGACACTGAGAAATACACTTTTTTGTCCAGGACTTCAATTAAATTTACTCCCTTAAAAAATTATATTGTACAAATATCGTAAAAGTAATTTTTTATCTAAACTATTGAATCCCAACATAAGATAATTTTTTAATATAGTGATAAAAGAAGTTCAAAATTTATTTTTGATCGTAGTTTCAAATTCTATTTAGTATGACATTCTAGTATTTCTTTAAATACCTTTTTATGTATTCTAGTTATCTTTTTATATATTCCTTTGTATGTATTCACTACTGCATTTGACAATTTTTCAACTTGACTAGAGACAAGCAGTAAATTGAGACAACTAATTATACTAAAACCAAAATATCTTTTTCTTCTAATAAAACTAAAATAGTTATTGCAATAGCATATAGCTTTTATGTTCAATTTAACAAAGTCGATAAATAAAATACAAAGCAACAATTAGGGATGGGCATAGTTTGAGCAAATCCAAAATTCAAACCGAAATTAGAATTGTTTGAATTTTGGATTTAATTTTTAAAAAATTTGGATAATGAATCTGGTACTTCAGAATTTTTGATATGCGAAAATCTAAATTTTTTATATTTTATATTTAGTTCATTATTCATATGCCATTAGTAAGAAGTCCAATATCATAACCATTAGACATAATCTCATATATTCAATACTAATTACTAAGTTACTATATTCAATACTAACCATTAGACATAATCTCATATATTCAATACTAATTACTAAGTTACTATCAGAAAACGTTCTATTTGAACATGATTTTACTATTGCTAATTCTTATCGGCCTTACTAATGGCTTTGTTATATTTCCTTGATGTTGATTTCATTACTTGAATACTTTATTTGGATGATTGCGGTGAAAATGAAGAACTTTTTAGACAGTTTAACATGAATATTTCGTTTGGATGTTCATTATCATAGAAAGAAGAAACATCTCAATTTATAAGCTCAAAACCAAAAATTCAAAATATTCAAACCGATTAATTCGAATCCAAACTTAAAAAATTACAATCTAGTTTCTTTGGAATGTCATTTCTTTAATCCGAAAATCAAAAATCCAAACCGAAATTTTCATATCCAATCCGAATTATCCGAATGCCCGCCCTAGCAACAATATTAAATTTTATCAAAAAAATTCATACTTAGTGCACGATATTCTTTTGGCGTTACTTTTGGTTTGATTTTGTTTCGAACTGAACGATTAAATTCTTTCTTTGTAAAGTGACATTCAAATAGTTAAAGATTATACAATTCACCGTAGAAACTTAGCTTCCAACCAAGATTATAAGAAAAGGGAAAATGAAAAAGAGAGAACAAATATAAGCGTGCATGAATATATGTGTACAAATGGTAGGAAAAGACTTATTTTGAAAGTAAAGAGATCATCTAGATTAATAGGAATAAGTGAAGAAAATCATGTCAAATAATTTTAGTTGGCAGGCGTTCCCATTAATATCAATAAGTTTTTCAAATATGGACCATTCTAGTTACTTTTGAAGAATAAAATGTCAAACGTGAAATTGTACAAATGTATAATTACACTCATGGCATATATGAATAAATGCTAATGCAAAAAAAAAAATGCAAATGATTATTTTTCGGTTTTGTCCTGTCCAGCCGCCACCTCTTTGACAGTTCCCTCAATATTGTAATTTTAGTTTTGACCCTCATAATATCCGATTAAATAAAAACTAATGAAAGTAATATAGGCACCAGGTTAACTTTCTCTTAATACAAAAGAGCGTAGTCTCATGGTTTAACCACTAAAATCTATTAAAATGTTAAAGCATTATTAATGGAGAAACCAAAGCACATTATTTTACTAAAATCTATTAAAATGTTCTTCACATAATTAAAATTAGAACTTGTCAATAATTAATAGAGACCAAAAACACAATTTTTCCTTTCCTTTCTTTGAGTTCCGAAAGGGTCGTTTGGTCAGCAGACTAGTTATAATCAAATTAAAATACAGTGACTATAATATAGTGATCCACAATTTCTATTAAAATCTGGATTTTTAAAACCCGTAACATGTGTTTGATTTTAGATTTGGAAAAAGATTTATTCCCAAAAGAACCATAGGCCTATACTACATTATTCTATCCAAATTAATATTGATTTATTATCATATGTGATTAAAATAATTAATTTAATGATTGCTAAAAATTAAAATGATTTAATATTGTCAGTTTTATTCTCTCAAATAAGAAATACAAATAATTCAAAGAGGAAACTTAAAATGAGAAACTGTAAATAGAGTAAATGAATAAATAAGTTTTTCATTAAGCATGAAAAATCTAATCCAAATATTTTATGGTGCTTTTGAAGACAATAATACAGACATTACTAAAAACAAATGAGAGATAACAAATAAGAGATAATTAAACAAAACAAGTACTTAATAAGTGATGATGTCATTTACATGAACTTTGTTTTACAGGAATTACCCATAACTAAAATGGGAATTTATTAATATGGAAATGAAATATGACTACCGAACGACCAATTATTAGCATAATTTAATACAACGATTATTTACAGTATCACAGTTAGCAAATATATTGCGGCTGAAAAGCTGGATCAGATTTATAGAAATAGCTGCACTTTTCACTTTCACACAATTCTCAAATATAATCATATGATTAGCGCGGAACAAAAAAGAAGTTTGTCTAAGTTTTCAAGTTTAGTCAAGAAAACGTCATGTCTAAACGAGCCACGAAAAGAAGACTTGTGTTTGGAAAGACGACTAACATTTAGGTAATTAGAAGCTAAGAAAGCTGTAAATAAATATGGCCGAAAAAACCTGTAAAAGTTTGAATGATAAATGAATTGTTGGGTGATGATTATACAGCATTATATATGATGTGCTATGTATATTATATTATTATATTTATACAAGGAGAAGACGGTCGTTCAACACACTTTTAAATCTTTGAAGAAATATACTTTACACCATTATATACGGGAGACGTTATTTGGTACATACTCTAAAACGGTTTTACTACCTTTGGAAAATTTCAACGCTGTTGTGCTTTTTACGTTGAAGACTTGAAGTGGTCTTCTTCTGTTCACGTCTAAAACTTTCTTAGTGTGGTCAATTGAGTGAAAACAAAATCACTCTCTTAGTAATCGAAAGTGTGCCACAAGTTGACCCTTCATAGATAGAAAATAAAGCAATTCGACTTTATCCACACCCAAAATGCCGCTGACATGATTGGATATTTTTTTATGCTTTCTCGTCGACTTTGCTTGAATCCTGGGAAATCTTTATATTTTGATCAGAAACAACTTTTCGATTCCATACAAGGAGCCTGCAATTCTATGATGCACCCATGCAAATCGGCTGCCCTTACCACAAATACAACCTCTTAATATTCGCCTTTATATGAACTAAGCTAGCGTTTGGTCATGAATTCCCAAATTTATTCTGAAAAATTTTATTTGGGTGAAGTTTTATTTGAAGATGAAAATATTTTTGAAGATCTATTTTGGGTGAAGTTTGGTTTGGAAAAACATGAAACATGATTTATACCCACAAGTTCTCAAAACTATCACAAATATCCAACAGTACCATTATCAATAACATTCATTATATTATCGCAAACCATAGTCCTGAACATAAATAAATTTGATACAAAATTATCATTTTATAATGAACTACATGATACACCATCAGATGACCAAGAAGACGAAGCAACATCATTACAAAATAATAAATGGTGAGCTCTTTTATAAAATACAAAAATTTAGGAAAATTTTTAAAAAATATAATAGTGATATTTTGGCCCAAAACCAGCTATTGAGATTTGGCCAAATCTAGCCAAAATCTATGGCCAAACATGTGTTTGCCAAATAAAACCCAAGTT
This sequence comes from Nicotiana tomentosiformis, assembly GCF_000390325.3. Classification (NCBI taxonomy): domain Eukaryota; kingdom Viridiplantae; phylum Streptophyta; class Magnoliopsida; order Solanales; family Solanaceae; genus Nicotiana; species Nicotiana tomentosiformis. Next base: position 77,280,290 of record NC_090815.1, read on the forward strand.
TATTTTGGCAAAATCTATGGCCAAACGGGTCCTAAGTTTGTTATACAATTCCGACACCAATACTTCACTCTCTTCTGAATCAACTTTAACATCTACATAATATTCCATCATCCTGAATCACAGAATTAAGAGACAGCTGAAACTAACATAACTAGCTATATTACAATGCAAAAGCATTACTGCAGAGCCATACAACACCAACGGCGTGACTCCCCAGTTTACTGACTTTCTTATAGCTGGTACAAAGCAAGCTCACAACCACAGGAGCAATGCCGTAAGGGCAACTGCTATACATTCAGCAACACCACAGTGAACCAAAAGTGACCTAGTTGCACGAAAAAAACAGACAGCCAATTACTAATGTTCCAATCAACTCTTTAACATATATTACTTGAGTAATAAAACCCATCAGGGACTTTCAGTGACTTCATGGACTGAAACCACCAATAAGACCGAACTTTACTCTGCCTACCACAGTACCACCACACCGATAAATGGTGAGTGAGCTTATAAACGCCTCAAAGCACCTAACCCATTCGCAACGGAAAGTAACAAGCAGAACCAAAAGAGAAACTCTTATCAGAAAAATCATTGCACACTAGCCCCTTCTACAGGTTTCAAGGTTCAGAATCTGTAACCTGATTTACAAAAACTACGTTGATCATAGTTGTCCATACGTTTATAGTGTAAGATCAGATTCTCTAAGATCTAACATCTTGGACCTACATCTACTGCTAAAGATCAGTGCATCCCATGCAGCACTACTTCTGTATATACATAGAACATAAAATAATACACACATGCTCAGTTTTGCTCCTTATATGGAGTCCATATCAATTTGCTAACATCAACATCCAAGCCACCCCGCCCAGCAGCTTTCAGATGACGATCCAAGACTTTTGGATCTGCACAGATAACATGTTGTCCCTTACGATATTGGATCAACTCTAAGCCCTGAAGGGTGGACAAAATATCTTCTGCCTTGATGGCTGTCATGTCACTAAGTTCCTACCAGAGGAAAGCAGAACAGTCAAAGCCATAATAGATTGATATCCATCATCACAGAGATCAATGGAGGTCTAGATAGACCAACCTTCTTCTGCTAGTTAAATGGAAGTCCAAAAAGACAAACATAAATGTAAAACAGAAGAAAAAAATTGAATTTCAGAAACAAACCTTGATAGATATATTGCCCTTGTGCTTTTTCAGTATATCCAGAAGCACACGCGTCCAGTAACCCCTATAGCTTAACATTCCTAAATCGGAAAGGGGTCTTTCTGGTGTCCCCACTTTACCTTCTTTCTTTGAAAGTTCATATGCTGCACAAGATTTACTCATTAGCTCATTTATTCGAAGGACAGGTAAGGATAAAAATAATAATGAAAGGAGTTTTCTAATATGAAGATCAATTAGAATATTGGTTAACAATTTGCATCACATAGACCCTGGCTCTCACAAAAACGATAAATTCATACTTAATAGATAAGTCAACCGGAGAAAATTATGAATCTCATCAAAGCAAAAGCACAAAGTCACTAACAACGGAAATGGACAGTCCACAAAATCATTACCTTATGTACAACACTCTTGTGCTTGAAAGCACACGAAAAAAATAACGGTCAATCACGCAATGTCGGTGTTAAGCTATGAGATACTCCAAGAAAAACAATGAGGAAGGGGGCCAAGGCGGGGGCTATAGTTATTCTTGTGGTCATTGTTTAGTACAAGTTCACACACCCCCACATATAATATACGCGTGTATAACTTTCAAAATAAATAAATAATTTATGTGTGTGTGTGTGTGAGTGATTGAGAGAGAGAGAGAGAGAGGAGGGGGGGAATATACACTTTTTTATGAGTAATATACACATTATATTAAAGGTAAAAGTCATTGTATGGCTCTTTTTATCTGATCGGTAAATACGCCAAATAGAAAGGTCCCCTGTAGGCTACAACTTATACAAGTGAATGTTTCTCTAACCTCAGTCTGAAAGATACTAAAAAAACTTGCTGAAACTGATGAAAACGAGTTGTGAAGTTCAAGAGCTTACAGAATGCAATTAGGAATTTCCCGTAGCCTTTTCTCTGATAAGGAGGAAGTGTCAGAATGCAGGCTAAGTTATAGGATTCTTCTGAATGCTTTTCCTGCAGCATGAAGAAAGCAATCATTAACATAGCTCTTTGGGGAACCCAATAACATAGGAGATTGACCAAATACCAAGTCTAGGTCAAATATCAAACTCATTTCTGTTCCTCATACCAAAGGATTTTCCCCTTGAATAAGGATAATAAGGGGTCGTTTGGTACAATGATAGGATAAACAAGGATATCCCATGGGATTAGCTATCCCACCTTCTATATGGGATTATGGGATAGCTAATCCCGCCATTTGTGTAAAACTTATCCGGGAATTAGCTAATACCTATAACCAAACATAGGATAAATACAATCCCAAATTCTATCCCGGGATTATTATCCTTATTCCTTGTACCAAACGACCCCTAAAGGTAAAATGAGGACAAACTGACTGGACAGATCAAGAACACCGGCCTAGAATGTCTAAAGTTTGGCTAGAAAAAATGGTAGTTGAGCAAATATATATCACTTACTAAAAAGCTTAGTGTGTTTGGGCAGGTTTTGGAAGAAAACTATTTTTTTGGGAGAAGTAGCACTTGGGTATTTGTTTCCAACAGGCCCATAAGAAACCCCATTTGGCAAAGGATATGTTGCTGGGCACGACCAAAACATGAAAAGTCACATTAGGATTGTAGATTTTAGGCTGCAAAATATTTGAGGAATTAGATGGTGAGATTCAAATGTGATTTAAAGCCACTTTATCAAAAAAAATGTGATTAAAACCTTGCGAACATGTTTTGAAAGGCCTCGCAAGGTTGATGTACACCAGCAAACGTTCCAAATCCAAAACATGTATATGCTTTAGTTTGATCCAACCTCTATTCTTCAATGTCCTAGAGTTCTTGAATTTTTCTTTTCTTTGCTAACCGGGAAATCCCGCAGGGCCAGTGGCACACTATTCGAAACCTAGGTATTGGGCTTGCCCCTCTAAAGTTCTTGAATATTGAGAACAAAAATAAGATCTATCTACAGATTCTCTCTTTTCAGGACTCCCTATCTAACTATTTGCAATGCAACTTAAAAGCAATACTAGTTAACTACTAATTGTTCTCTCCCTTTTTTAACTTTTTAAAAAATAGATAAAATCTTAAGAAATATGATAAGGTCTTTTTTAAGCAACAAAAATATTTTGTTTCATGGGCCATTTAGAACCACCCTCTAAAAAGTACAAAATGTGGTCAAAGTTTAAACACACTCCGATAGCATATTTTACTTCAGCTACATCAAGATGCAACTTCTTTGAACATTCAGATACAAAATTGACTGCCTCGATAACATGGTTTGGAAATGCTCTCGCAAGAAGCTTGCAAGTGCTTCCCAAAATGCTTGTCAGATCATGAGTTACTCCAAACATATATGCAGGTAGGATCTCTCTGTCATATTGTCCTTGCTACTTTCCTAGTTAACATTTTCAACCCTAGTAGGAAATGGCAGTGAGTGCTAACAAATCAAAGTAACTTTTCGTAGTTGCAGAATGATGTGAGAATTCTACAGATTCACAAGAGCTGCATAATCTCCCTAAGTTGAAGACTCGTAGCAACTGAAGGTAAAACTTCCTCACTACTACATAATGATGACTATGCAAACTCACAATCCCTAAATATGCAACACAGCGAGAGAACGGAAGAAACCCGTAAACTTCTTCACAAAAAATACCGATATAGATATGGCAGCTGCAGTTTTACCTTTGAAAAGTAACCAACCATATGGCAACCTCGATCATCACATTCACAGAGCACGTAAAAGAGGAACAGGTCAACATCATAATATAGAGTCTTATGATCAAGAAACAATTTGGCCAAGTAGCATAAATTTTGCCCATAAACCTTGTTCTTTTTGCCATCAACCTGAAGCAAATGTCCAACAGACGAGAACATCATAAGATACCATAAGCATATCTCTGTAAGGCTTTCCTCTAAGCGCGTCAAGGACAAACCAAAGAAAGAAAACTGGTACCAAGATCAACTAACACACCTCAAACATTGACAGTGTACCACTTCTATAGATCTCATCGCCTGGGGGATGCTTAAGATCACATTTTCTCTACATAAAGAATGAGAATAAGTCAGAAAAAAGGAATACCGATGTATCACAAGGTGAAAGACATGGATATTTGACATCTACTGCTCTGAAAAAACCCTTTTTTTCCTACTTCCGATTGACTTAATCCCAAAATTAGGTCTAACTTCCCTAAAGGGAAACCGTTTCTCTGCATTCTTCAATATTATTCCAAATATTTTATTATCAAGCGAAAAGGTCCAAAATTGCCCCCGAACTGTGAGAAATGGAGCAATTTTGCCCTCCGTTAATAGTTTGGGTCAAATATACACCTACCATTATCATATGGGCTCAAAAATTTTATTGACTAAAAGTCAACTATTAAAAAAATAATTAATCTCATCGAATCAGAATTTACCACGTGTCCAAGCTTAAAATTAAACCAACATGAAAAATTCTCTCTTCCTCCTCATCTTCTCACACCACCACTCTGCCAGCAACCATCGACGGACCTCGCGCATAGCGGAAGCTTAGTGCACCGGACTGCCCCTTTTTTTATTGTTAGTCAATAAGGGTATATCTGAGCCCATTTGGTAACAGTAGGGGTACATTTAACCCCAACTATTAACGGAGGGCAAAATTGTTCCATTTCTCATAGTTTAGGGGCAATCTTGGACCTTTTCCGTATTATCAAAAAGGTATGCAAGTCCACTCGTTTATTCTTTAAAATGTTCAAAAAATTTCAAGAATCTAGCTTTAACTCCACGTTACACCCACTTCTGCTAGAAAAGAAGAAAACACAATTCTTACTCTTACCTTAGTACTCGTAGTCAAACTAAATGGGACAGCGAAATTACACTTTCAGGAAAACCTTTTGGGTGCTTAAATTGAAGGTGTAAGACGCCCTACAGCAACGACAATAGCATGCTTCAGGTGAAACCGTGAAAAGGGGTAACAACATGCCGGAAGGAAAAACAGAAGTTCTCACCCTTAAAACTACATGGAACAACCATCCCGTCATTTTTTTATAACAACCATCCTATCAATTGATCTTCTTTTAGTTAGGCGAGAATATTAAGGTTCCTATAACTTCATGTAGCATAGCATGGTGGGGGGAAACTAAAGGTGTTAATCGGGTCGGGCCGGGCCGACCCACTAACAACCCGGTTCAGCCCAGGTCAGCCTGGTCCGATAAGGTGTGGGACGGATTGGCTAGGGTAGGGGGGTTGTGCCTGACGGGGTCGGGCCTTTTTTGGCTACCGGTGCACCGGAACCCGGCTAGCCCGGTAACCCGTTCAAGGGTTTTAACCGTGTTCCAGCCCGGTCCAGCCCAGTTTAAGTTGTAAATTTTTATTTTTTTAAAAACATTCTGACCGTTGCCAACTGTCAAAATCAGAAATGACCGTTGGGCAACAACCATTTTTTGCACTTTTAGCCATTTCGGCCTATCCCCCTTACTAAAATAGCCCCTCCACCCCTAATAATTGATAAATTACATTTTTAGCCTTTTAAAACTATAAATAACCCCCATGTTCTTCATTTTTTCTCACAACTTGCTCTCTTCTTTTACTCTAATTCTCTCTCAATTCCCTCTTGATTATTGAATTGCTTATTGCTCTCAAGTTCTCAATTAATTAATATTTCAAGTTTTATCAATTATTTACGATAGCCACTACAAAATTACAATTATCAAGTGAAGTGTGGTTACCATTTTTGTTAGGTTCAAGTTAAATCGTGCCTTGTGCTTCTAGAGTGCGCTCACATGTTTGGGAACACTTTGAGGTGGTAGAAGAAAATGAAGAAGTTCGCAAAGTAGAGTGCAAGAACTGTGGTCGAGTCTTTAATGTTCGTCGAAAGTGGGAGGGCACGGCTGGTTTAAGGAGGCATATCAAGAGTTGTCTTGAGCGTCCTCCAGGAATTCGTATTTAAGTTGATTTGAGACAATTTGTGTTATTTTGAATTTGTTAGACTTATTTAAGCTTAATGTGTTAGTTTATTAGACAAGTTAATATGAAGTATTATTATGCAATGAAAATATGAAATGAAAGCCTTTGAAGTTTGATCCTTACATATTGGTCTTATTAAATAATTTTATGTAACCACTTAATTTCAAATTTAAAAGTTTAATTTTATGCCTTAAAATATTTATTTTATTATTTAAAAGTTTGCAAACACTTAAGTATCAACTACATTGAACAAGGAAACATAACACACTAAAAAAAAAAAAAAATCGGTCCAGAACCGATAAGTCCAAACCCGGACGGGCCCAACAAAACCCGGAATATCCCAGCCCAGAATCCCAGCCCGCCCCCACTAACCGGACAGGCTGTTTTTTCCCGTGTCCAGCTCGGTCCAGCCAATCCAGTAAACACCTTTAGGGAAAACTAGACCTTTTGATAGGAAATTATACACAACTTAACTCCCGAACAATTGTAGTGTTCAACTCCCATGTAGATAAAAAGCAACCAAATTGTTAAAACTTTATTGAACAACTGTATACTTCTAACTAATCTAGTTGTATCTCGGTAGGTTGGCAATCCAAGATGGGAATCAAGCAAATACAAGGAATCTCCCCAAAGTAATAGATATTTGCCACTAACTACTTGAGAAAATTAATTAAATTGAGATGACATCCTATATTTGCTAAAAAGCTTCAACAAAGAAAGGCATAATAGCCATACAGATCCAGGAACAAAGAGATACTGGCTACTTCCCTACTTAAGTAAAGGACTAATATATACCAAGAGACCTAAAAATTGAGCATAGCTGCAAAAACAATTTTAGCATTTTAAGCTGTAAGCACAGAAGTTAATTATTTTAGCCATACTGAATCAGTGCCAAATATCTCAATGTAAATTTCGCCTCTCCTTTCCATAACAAGAAGAAGAGCAAGAAAAATTTGGGAAAAGGCTCACCATGTGCCTCTGAAGCTGTTCTTTGCGCTTCATAAAATTGAGACAGAACTCGCAAAAGAACAGCTTCGAACAGTCATTGTATTCTGGAGGAAATGGGGAGAAGTACCACGTTTCAATCTCATATCTTCCAAGTTCTATTGTTGCAATGTTCTTAACTTTCGTGAACTCTTCATGCTCTCGCAAACTGGCAGCATCAAGCTCCTCATGACCCTACAAATGAAACAAATATATTTGGCAAGATCAATAAATCACCCCGCAACAAGTACTCCTCCGTCCCAAACAGTTGGGGTCCGCTAAATGAATCTTCACTTCCCATTTAAGCTCAACTCATGTCATCACACATATATATACATACAAATATACAATAACAATAACAATAACAATAACAACAATAATAATAATAATAGAAGTTCTCTAACAAGTCTAAAACCTATTCCCAAATAGTACATATCACCTATATGGGTCTTTCTTCCATTGTGCCATATTTTTAGATAAATCATCCGGAACTAAGAAATGTTTTACCTTGATATGTCAAATAACAAAGAAAAATAATTAAAACGAAACTAGAGAATCTATAGGAGGATCTTAAGAAACAAATTTCAAAAAGAGACAGAACAAAAACCCAGAAACATCAATAAAGAAAAATATAATAATAAGTAAATAGCTAAAAGAGCCCAATACACTTCTGGCAGTTCAGTGTTGTAAATAGCGAGCGCTACGTCGCTAATAGTGAGTAGCGTAGCGATGCGAGACTGTGTCGCTTCTTTCATCTGTTGCGTTGCAATTTACATAAAGCGATCGCCTTTGCTTGTGTAGCGAGAGGCGACTCAAGCGTCGCTTTTTTAAAAAGAAAAAAGAAAAAGGGCAAAGACTTAAGAAAAAAGGTCGCGATTAGGGCTTGACTCTCAAAAGTTTCTTTCTTCTTCAACTTCGAACAACAGAGCAGCCAAGTTTCTGAAAAAAGGTCGCGATTAGGGCTCGCGATTACTGTGCCATCGTCTTCTTCATCTGAAAGCTTCAAGTTTCTGCCAAGTGCCATCGTCTTCTTCATCAAGTTTCTGCCATCTGAAAGACCAGGTACACTTCTCTGAGTTTCCTTTCTTTCTTCTTTCTTCTTTCTTCTTTCTTCTTTCTTCTTTCTCCTTCTTCTCTTCTTCTTTCTATTTTTTTTCCTCTGTTTTTTGTCGAGAACACCAGAAACAGAGTCTGTTTTTCGAGCAAAATAACAGAGGCTCTTCCCTTCCTCTTTCTTCTTCTCTTATTTTTTTTGGCTCTGTTTTTCGACCAGCAGCAGAGGCAGTAGCTCTTTCTTTTTAGGCTCTATTTTGTTTGCTCTTTTTTTCAATTATAGACTTAATAGTCTTATAGAGTAGAATTAATTGCATATAGAATCTATTGAGTTTTTAATTTTTGAATTGATATATTTATTAATATATTATTGTTATTGAGTTTTTAGATATATATATATAAACTTATTATTGTTATTGAGTTTTTAGTTTTATATATATATAATATTTTATGTTTTTGTATAAATTGTCGCTTCACATCAAAAAGGCGAGCGCTTCGCTGCGCGCCTCTCGCCTCAGTGAAGCGGGCCCTCGTCGCTATTTGTCGTCGCACGCTATCCAAAACACTGTGGCAGTTAAGCTCACTAAACTACTACCTCCACTCCATCAAAAGATATTGTCAGCTGATACTACTATATCTACACTTACTTAAGAGTTCGCGTTTCTCATCACAAAGGGTGTGTTTAAATGAGCATGGAAAATACTAAGGCAAGGAAGAGCGGGAAAAGTCAATAGTAACTCCAACTAAGCTAAGAAAAGAAAAAAGTAGCCAAGGTGGTTTTTCATCAGTTAGTCCTCTGAAATCAATCCACTCCAAGATTAAACAGCTCCCTAGTTCATATTAAGGAAGAGAACTCATACTTACAAGCAAAAACCAAAAAGCGCAGAAAAGCACCAAAGTTTGTTGGGACTTTCAGCGCGAAGAGGAATTAAAGGGCAGGATTTAGCAAAAAAAGCGTTAATGAAGAAAAAATAAAATAACAACTTAATGCAAGATATGTGATTACAAACACAACAAAATTATCTTTTCAAGGATGGTAAGGTTAACACAAACAACAACAATTATTTAGACAAAAGAATAGAAAAAACTATTATTAAACCATATGCATGGATTTCCTTATCAAACTGTATGCATGAACTAGAAATCATCTCATTCAAGTTCAAAAAATTATAAATTTCTGACTTAGATGAAAGATATAGCTTTAAATTTTTAGTGGCCAGCTTTCTTATACTGCATTTATTTCTACATTTATAAATTGTTATTCCTAATCCCTAGAAATTCAGTCATAATATTTTCTTAGCAATTAATGTATTGCTTTATCAACTATTTTTACAATTTAGTGTTGCGCTCTTAGAGACAGATGATGGGTGAAGAGGCGCATGCCTTAGCACCTTGACGCCTACAATAAAACACCAACTAAACGAGGTGCCTGGGGCCGTGGGCTTGACCAAGCTTCAGTGCTTAACCGAGCAAAAAACGGCAAGACTTTACAATTTATGAAATTCAAGACATTTACTAGCATGACAAAGAACTCCATTGCCATCTTTGTCTCTATTGAAACTCTCACCATCCCACCCGGACCCAAGTAAAATCACAAATATTTCACATGCACAGTTCATTGGCACTCTTTCAGAAACTTTCAAGAGAATCTGGCTGGGATAGCTTTAAGTACTTCGGATAACAGGCAACTAGAACTAGAAATGCTGGGTACATCAAATAAAGGAACTAATTTTGACTGAATAAAAGAAGGATGATGGCAACATAATATTGTAAACTTTGAAAACATCAAAGAGAAAAATAATATCCACAGTTAGGGTGTAGTTAAAAGTATAACCCTCTAAAAGGATATAAAGGAATACAAAAAGTACCTCGACATGAGTCTCGTCAATCTTACGTTTCTGGTGGCGTGTCATTTTCAAACTTGTCACCTGAAAACTTCAGTTGTGAGACCTTAAAGCACCAGACAAAGGTACTGGATAGTTTTGTTTTTTTAAAAGCAAAAAACATGAAGGGCAAGGTCATTATAATCACAACAAAGAAAAACAAATGCAGCAAGTATTGTAGGTGGAATTTGAATCTGGCATCTACAGGTTGTACTCCAAAACCTCACCCGCCCAGCCATCCACTTGGGACACAAAAAGAAAACCTTCCAAAAGGGATGAGAAGGAGAAAGTTGTAAATTCTTCTGAAGAAGAAAAAGCCTATCTATGAGACAACAGAGACCATTGGCCACGTTGCATGCAGTAGAGTGATCATAGCTCTCAACCTATTGTCCTCAATCCCCACCCAAAAAGAGAGACATAATCTTAATTTTCTCTCAGATCTACATAAGGGTTTCTCCTTTGTCTTAGCACGAAAAATCCCACCTCCCAATAGGAGAGGTGCAACAAGCCTCATAAGTACCCCAATGGAAAATTACAAGCAGATAAATATAGCAAGTATTACCTTGTCCTCGACCTTCTCATCCACAACAGTCTCTACTGAATTAAGATCAAGCTGTTCAAGTTTAACCCACTCATCAAGTCTCCGATTGACTGTCCAAGATCAGAAAACAATATAAGGCGTAAAAGATGCAATTTTTTTTATCGGTTCAATAAGTATTATTAGAAGATGAAAATTTTATTGCACTAAAGTAAAATAGTAATGAAAGACATACTTTGTAATTAGTAAGATCAACATAATTGAAACTGTGGGCAAATGAAATAATTCATGTTTGCTGATATGGAGAAAAAGGAAGTGCAGGAAAGTTAACAGTTGCACATTTTCTGTGCTTTTGTTAAGCAAGAAAATTGTGGAAAGAGACTCCAAATTAAGTGCTGGAGGAAGGGTGGAATTATGAAGGAATGTGGTTTCTTGAAACTTTAAAACTTTCCTTTCCTTTCCTTTCAAATGAATACATAATACAAAACGAATTTCATTTTCTTTTGTTTTATCACAATTTTCCCAAGAAAAACATGTTCTAGCAACTTTGTTGACATCCGAATGAAGCCTAAAGGCTCAACCGACAATGAATCACAAATTTCCACCAAAACCCATTACTAATCACTGAAATAATTTTGGTAAGACAAATAGATTAAATTCATTGCCTCGGCTGCTCAAAATTAATACAAAATTAAGAGGAAAAACGAGTAGCTTGAGAATTACTTACATTATGAGTTGCAAAGAGTTCTTTCGGTTCAACCAACTATGTAGTAATAATGTCTATTATAAACCCGTAAATTGTGGTAATAATTTAGGACAGACAACTGAGAATACTCCATCCTAAATGAAGGAGCGGGTCAAAGCATTTAATTTTCAAGTCAATTTTGTAAAGTGAATCTTCCAGTACGAGGGTCAAATCATTTATTTTCACGTCAATTTTGTAAACAGAATTCTCCATCTTTCAATTTACATAATATGAAATCGTACTATCAACCACATTTCTTAAAGTTTTAAGAAATACTTAGAAAATAGTTGAACAATTCACCGTCGAAGGAACTACAGTTAGCCATAAATGGCAATTAAGAAAACTAGGAAAAAGATATCCAAACCCTAGCTGCTCCAAATCATCGCAAATAGAATTAGAAGGAAAACATAAGATTGGCTTTAAAACATTAACTCACATTCGGTGTTTTGTTACCACCTGTACATTGTATTCAAATAACTTGAGGAAAAAAAAAAACTCCAAACCCTAGCTGCTCCAAATTGATGCAAATAAAGTAAGAAGAAAACCATTAATTTGAAACTGTTCACTCACATTCAGTGTAATGAACATAG